>NC_055990.1:95725351-96043517 GCF_018446385.1 Zingiber officinale
CATCTTTGCTTCTGATCAATCTGTACTATGCCACATCATCAAGGTTCGGTCGACCGATCCTTTGGTTTGGTCGACTAATCAAGTTTTGATCGGAATGTGCTCTGCTTTGGTCTAAATTGATCTCTAGGTCAACCTGGTTCATTCGACCGATCCTTGCATTCGGTCGACCGATCAAGCTGGATCTGCAAATAGTGTTAGACAATATAATCCTGCAAAACAAAGGTTGGTGCAGTAATATTGTATTTGATGCATGAGTAGTATTAAACAGTAGAACTATTTTCATCTCAACTTGGAAACCTTTCCGGTTTCTTCAGTTGGATCAGCGACCTTACATTGTTCCTTTTAGGAACATGACCTTACTGTCGCTCTTCCAGTTGCATACCTCAACTTACCTGCTAAACATTAGTCCTCCAGATCTGTTTGGAGTTTGCCTGCTCAGTGTCTGATCGCCTGATCCACTAAAACTTTTCCTGCAATACTGTATTAAAGAACAACAATAATAGTAATACAGAATATTGTGGTAAATCTAAACTTAAATTCATTGAGATCTGTTGGTTCGATCGACCGCGCATGGTCGACCGAAAACTATCTAATCAACCTTGCTTGGAGTTCACTCCTCCAAGACTTCTTGTTACCTAAGGTTATCTTCTCCTAGGATTTTCTCCATCTGGCTTCACTCACTAGAACCTAAGGTTACCACCCCCTAGGATTTTCTCCACCTGGCTTTACTCACCAAGACTCAGTATTCGGCTACCCAGGGATCAAGTCCTCCTGACCTATCGAATCCACCTAGCTTCCATGATCTACCAAAATTTCCCTTGCCTAGCCTGCAACTAGAACTTCCCTTGCCTAACCGCAGTTAGGACTAGTCACTCGGTTGACTTCTCACCCTTGTCTAGCCACGACTAGGACTTCCCATGATCAAGCTTCATTAAACATACTTAAACATATTTGTTGGACATTAAAACCTTGGAGGTTGATTGCATCAATAAATACTTCCTATTTTCAAAGATTGACACAAATTTGAAAACTCATAAAAATTTCAATATTTTCTTCTAGTTTGTGTTTAACTTTTCAATGGTGATTACTATCGAAAGATAGTCTTCACCAAGATTTTCCAAAGTATATTTAAAATGATTTTCAAATTCAATTTCCAACCATATTCTTTGGACTCAATGCACATAACTTGTACATTAGCTTTCCCAATGATCGGATGACACATAACTATGAGTTTTGATGAAACTACAAGTTAAATGGATGCGCTAAATCAATATCTTGAGTCTTGTTCATCATCCTAACATCTCACTAGTATCTAATGTGCACTAAAAACACATACAAGTCACCTTATAGTCTTTGTGAGATAATGTAGATATTAGTTTTCCCTAAACTAAGAGATCATGCATATCTATCTAGGCATTTTAATTTATAAATATCCACCTAGGATGTTACTTGTTGATAAATCTTTTACCATTTGTTGGTAAATGTCATTGTCCTTAATTACAAGGAATTTAAAATAATACATGATGAGTTATGACATACATAAAAAGAATAATTTAAAAAAAACATACTATTGTTACATGATGTATATATGACATGACATGTATTTTTGTTTGTTTTTTATAATAAGTATGAATGTAAAATATGATGTCATGGCATATGATTGGCAAACAAAGCATAACAATTTAGCATAAATCAATATATCTAAATTATTTATCTAAGTATCCCTAAATAATTTGCTAGATGAAAGGAAATTATCCTAGATTGCCCTTATCCCCCTAAGCAAATGCCAAAATCCCAACTTGATATTTCTTTTGCTTCTTTCCTAATTGTGTCAATTTAAATTAAGTCCAATTCCTCAAATTTTGGCATATTTAATTTTCCAAAGAGTAACCAATATAATCCATTTCATTTTCAAGGAATACAACTGTTAGGATGTATACTAAAAGCCTAGCTTTTGGTATAAACATTTATCTAGAAATAAGAATCACATTGGTCAAATGTCTACATTTATGATAAATATAGTTGTTCAATTAATTTATATTGTAGATAACATGGTGTGTGGTGTCACACACAAAAGATTATGTTATTGGTTCCTTATAAATTATAAACAGTAGCTCACGACCAAGATGGAAAGGAACAAACCATTGGAAGGTCGTAGTGTAATTAGGTATTAGTTTATCTTAACTATATAATTACACTAGTACACTTAAAGTGTATTGAGTAGGACCATTTGAGGTTGTTTCTTTTATACTGACTTTATAAAGAAACAAAGACCTCGATTATTATGGAAGTGTGTGCTCTTAATCCTGATATAATAACAAGCATATATATTTGATATTTATTTCTTTAATTTATCAATGGGTGAGATTTAGTTCTATGAATCAATAAGCCCGGTAAGTTGGGAAATGGTATCACTTATAGTGTGTGTTGTTGATTATAGAAGGAAACTGTGTCCTAGAGATACTAGGTTGATAATGTCCTCAAGAGGAGCTCATAAGGATTGTCATGTTAAACCCTGCAGGTGGACTTAGTCCGACATGATAATAAGGTTGAGTGGTACTACTCTTGGACTAAGATATTAATTAAATGAGTTGTCAGTAACTCACTTAATTAGTGGACATTCGATATCTTAAACACAGGGAGACTAACACACTCATAATAAGAAGGAGCCCAAAAATATAATTTGGGATTGGTGCGGTAGTTCAATAATAGTTCTCTAGTGGAATGAATTATTATTGATAAAATTAAGTTGTGTGTTCGGGGCGAACACGGGATGCTTAATTTTATCGGGAGACCAAAACCAATTCCTCCTCTCGGTCCCTATCGTAGCCTCTTATTTATAGAGTACTATACCCACCTATACCCACCTTCTATACCCACTTAAAGGGGGCCGGCCAAGCTAGCTTGGAAACAAGCTAGGGCCGGCCTAGGTATAAGATTGGGTGGCCGGCCCTAGCTTGAACCCAAGCTAGTGGGGGCCGGCCAAATTAAATTAAAAAGGGATTTTAATTTTAATTTTTATTATGTGGGAGATATAATTTATTAAAGAGAATTAAAATTAAAATATCTCTCTTGTAAAAGATCTACAAAAGATTAAAGAAAGAGATTAGATCTCTTTCCTTATTTGTAGATTGGTGAGATATTTTATTTTCTCTTTAAAAATTATTCACATATTGTAAAATTAAAATTATAGAAATTTCCTTTTATCAACCATGAAGAGATTTTGAAGAGAAATTTTATTTTTATAAAATTTCCGGAAACAAATTAGGAAGTTTTAATTGTTGATTGAAACTTGTCCAATTTGTTCTTCATTGATGTGGCCGGCCATAAGATTTCAATTGGGGAAATTTTATTTTATTTTTCTCAATTAAATCATGTCAAGGAAATTGAGGAAATTTTATTGTAATTAAATTTCCTAATTTGCCTAGGCCAAGGAATATAAAAGAAGGGGTGAGGGTGCCTTCATGGGTGACAACCTCTATTATTTTTCTCCCTCTTTTCCTTGGTGTGGTGGCCGGCCCTTCCCTTTCTCTCTTCTCCTCTTGTTGGCCGAAACATATCTTCTTGGTGGAGCTTTTATTTGTGGCCGGATCAAGGAAGGAGAAGAAGGAGAGAAAGCAAGTCTCATCTCTAGCATCCCTTGGAGCATTGGTGGTGGCCGAAATTATTCATCCTTGAAGAAAATTATTGTGGTCGGCCATCCTCTTCCTTTCTTCCTCTTTTGTGGTGGCCGAAACTTATCTCTTGCTTGGAGTTCTTGTGGTGGCCGGATACTACTTGGAGAGAAAGCTTGTATCCCTTGGAGCTTGGTTGGTGTTTTGTTCTTCGTCCTTGGTGAAGCTTCTTTTGTGTTGGCCGAACCTAGCTAGGAGAAGAAGAAGGTGCTTGGTGGTTTCTCATCTCGGAAGATCGTTGCCCACACAACGTCCGAGGTTAGAAGAGGAATACGGTAGAAGATCAAGAGGTCTTTCTAGAAGGTATAACTAGTAATTTTTCTTTCCGCATCATGCTAGTTATTTATGGAAATAATACCAAATACAAGAGGCTTACGATTCTAGTATTTCGAATATGTTTTTCGATGATGTGTTCTTTTGTTTTATTTTTCCTTGTGATTTGATTGTTCTTTTCGGTTAACCTAAAGTTATTTTAGGAAATTAAATATTAGCTTTCTATAAAAGGTTTTGTCTAGTCGGTGGTGGTTGCTCCCATATCCAAGAAGGTCGTGTGCCTCGCCACATCATTACTGGGAACCGATTATGGAAATTAATATTTAATGGAATTAATAACTTAAGGTGATTTGGGTCGAACGTGTTAAGTTCTGCAGGAGACCCAAGTCAAAACCTAAAAGAACGAATAGATTAAGTTTTGGATCAAACGTGTTAAGTTCCGCCGGCGATCCAAAATTTAATTTAAAAGAACACATGGTAGCTAGGAAAAGGTTCAGACCTTTGTACAAATTTTTGTACAGTGGAACCTCTAGGTTTTCCGAGTAGCAACCAACAATTGGTATCAGAGCTAGGGTTTTGCCTCTGTGTATTTGGTATTAGTTTAATTATGCACATGTCATACATAATTTAGGCAGGATAATAGTAGGATGTGCTAACTTTGTGGATGCAGGATCCAACTATTATGGCTTATAGTTTTATGTGTGTGATTGGACCCTTGGACATGTCAAGGGCATTTATATGTGTGTGCATGATTGTATTAAAATACAGCAGGAGCTGTATTTAGTTTTATTAGGATTTTATTTTTGATCTAGATACATGTACATTCCTTTTATGGAATACAGGATCGATGGATGTAAATTTTATTTTATGTTCGATCTAGTTTACATGTACATTCCTTCGAGGAATATAGGATCAAAATGTAAAATTCTATTTATATCGCGGATCGAATCTTGCAAAGCGTGGAACCTTCTAAGGACCAGAGGCGCAGCGGAACTAGGAGCAAGATGGATGCGACAGCTAGACCCGGTGGCAGTGGCGAAATATGGCAGCAACTTGGGATGACAACACACGGAGGACAACAAGAGATAAAAGTCATAATAGTTGAAAATTAGATTTTCTATTTATTGCTTTTATATTATGCTGTGTGTGCATGTTAGTTTACATATTTAGTAGGCTAGCATAGTTAAAATTCCTCATTTATAAATAACTAAGTGGGAGAGGGATTTTTAAGTAAATCCCATGGTCTCCATTACTGGTTTGTAAGTGATGCAAACAAGCTTGCGCGTTGGCTCTGAGTGCCTTTCTCTATAACGGATGAGCTTGTTTGTGGATCACTAGAACAGACTTCCATTTTTGGATGACTATAGGAAGTTAATTAAGAGCGTGTGATCTTCCCCAATGGAAGGGGCATAATCTTATTAATGGACTTAGTGTCAAGTAATGGTATACACTTAGACACATCTAATAGTATCCTCCCCATCGGAGTCACTGCTATTATTTGTGCGACCAAATGATACCAACTATTAATTTTATTTGTCAAAAAGTTAGGTTGACAAGATAATAAAATTAATGGGTTAAAACCCTCCTTTTATAAATGTTGAATTTGTATACGTCCACACTAACGTGGCATGCAAAATTCACGGTGTTTGAGGTGTTGGTGAATTTAAATAATATTGTTTGAGGAATCAATATTTTTTAAATTCAAAAGTTTTTGACCAAATATTTGATCAAAGACAGATCAACTATTAATTTTATTCGTCATAAAGTAAAGTTGACGAGATAATAAAATTAATGGATAAAATCTCCTCTTTGATTTTGTATACGTCCACACTAACGTGGCATACAAAATTCATGGGGATTTTTAAGGAGTTGATCTTGACCAAGTATTTTTGTGATTCTTAGGATTTAAATATTTGTCAATCCCCTAGTAGTCATACTATAGAAAAGGCTTAGTAGTCCCAATTGTAATGATTGGAAATAGGACTTGGACATTAAGGTAGACTGTCTTCTTAGAACTAAGAACAACATAGGTGTAGGTAATTCATTAGTTGAAACATGTTTAGTGGTGTTATCTACCAGAACCTGGAGTGTAGATACAAGATGCCATTAGTCATGTCTGCAATTCATTGCAGGGTTCCAGGAAACCCGACAACTAAATGAAAGATAAATCACCATCCACATGGGCACTACTGTAAAAGTGGTAGCTGTTGCAGTGGGAGATGTTTATCTTTTGATAAGAATAAAACATGGATTTTTGAGTAATTGTCTTTACGCACTAAGTTTAGAAAGAACTAGTTTTCAGTTTCTAAACTATTCAAAGAACTTGATATTCTGCCTCTTTTAATAACAAAGTTGTTATTAAGAAAAAGAGGTAAGTTATCTGTTCTGGTACGTTGGTTGACAATTTATAAATCCAATAACTCTCACGATGCAACAAATGGAAATTAGTAACACATCTTCTAACTTTAAGAGGAAGTAACCTTCGGAAATGAACCAATTATATCTTTGGCATCTAAAGCTAGGTTATATTAACTTGAGTAGGATTCATCGGTAGCTGATGAACTTTTGGGTTCATTAGTAGTGGAAATCTTTCCAACCTGCGAGTCTTACTTGGAAGGAAAAATAACCAAGAAGCTTTTAAGTCTAAGGGGTATGGAGTCAAAGATATGTTGAAATTGGTTCATTCTGATTTGTGTGATCCTATGACTATCCAGACAAGAGGTAGTATTGAATATTTCGTCTATTTTATAGACAACTATTCAAGATACAAATAAATTTACTTAATGTACCACAAGACTAAGTACTTTGATTAGTTCAAAGAGTACTAGGCTGATGTGGAGAAACAACAAAGTAAAAAGACACTATGGTGAGAACATAGTGGCAAGTACCTCTTGGGAGAATTTAAGAGTCACTTATCAGAAGTAGGGATTCAATCCCCACTAACTGCACCTGGTACACCCCAACAGAATGGTGTAGAAAAAGGAAGGTATAGGACTCTTATGAAAATAAGTAGATTGATGAGTTATTTAGAATATTACCAAAATCATTTTTAGGATATACTCTGGAAACGGAAGTGAATATAGTACCTTCCAAAGTCAGAACTCTCTACTCATATAGAATTGCTGAATAGGCGTAAGCCTATTTCGAAGCATATTCAGATACGGGTAGTCCAGCACATATGCTGAAGAGAGACAATGATAAGTTGGACAGGAATTCACTTGTTTGTGGGTTATCCTAGAGAAATGAAAGTAGGTTTATAGTCTTAAAAATCAGAAGGTCATTATTAGCATCAATGACTGATTTTTAGAAAAGGACTATGTAATAAACCACGTGCCCATAAGAAAATTTGTTCTTAAGGAAATAATAAAAGACATGTCTAATCTAGTACCAATTGTACAAGATGAGATACCACAAGGAAACTGCAACACATATCACAAATGATACACAATTACAGAAAGTGTCTTGTCGTAGTGGGAGGGTTGTTAGGCAACCTAAAAAGATTCATGTTTTGGGAGAGTTTTTGGACTCGATCCCTGGAGGACATGAACCTGATCTCCGGACATATGACAAAGCACTCCAAGATAAAGATGCAATATCTTGGCAAAGAGTAATGAATAACAGAATTAGAATATATGTATTCTAATAAAACCTGGAAGCTTGTAGAACCACCAAATGGTGTAAAAGCCTTTGGGTATAAAAAGGTCTATAATAGGAAAAGAGGGATAGACAGGAAGGTAGAAACTTTCAAAGCAAGGCTAGATGAAAAAGGAAACTTTTTCACTGGTAGCCATGCTTAAGTCTATCCGGATTCTTTTATCTATTTGGTAAGTGGATGTCAAGACAGCATTCCTTAATGGAAGTCTTGAATAAAGCATCCATATAAAGCAACCAGAAGGGTTCATAGCAAAGGGCTAAGAGCATCTTGTGTGGAAGCTCAATCAGTCTATGGACTGATACAAAACTTCAAGGTCTTGGAACATCCAGTTTATCAAAGTAATCCAGACCTTTGGATTCATTTAGTAACTGGATAAGTCTTGTGTATACAAAAGGTGTGATGGAAGCGTGGTGGTATTTCTTGTACTATACATAGATAACATTTTGTTGGTTGCTACTCGGAAAACCTAGAGGTTCCACTGTACAAAAAATTTGTACAAAGGTCTGAACCTTTTCCTAGCTACCATGTGTTCTTTTTAAATTAAATTTTGAATCGCCTGCGGAACTTAACACGTTTGATCCAAAACTTAATCTATTCGTTCTTTTAGGTTTTGACTTGGGTCTCCTGCGGAACTTAACACGTTCGACCCAAATCATCTTAAGTTATTAATTCCATTAAATATTAATTTCCATAATCGGTTCCCAGTACTGACGTGGCGAGGCACATGGCCTTCTTGGATATGGGAGCAACCACCACCGACTAGACAAAACCTTTTATAGAAAGTTAATATTTAATTTCCTAAAATAACTTTAGGTTAATCGAAAAGAACAATCAAATCACAAGGAAAATAAAAAACAAAAGAACACAACATCAAAAAACATATTCGAAATTCTAGAACGTAAGCCTCTTGTATTTGGTATTATTTCCATAAATAACTAGCATGATGCGGAAATAAAAATTACTAGTTATACCTTGTAGAAAAACCTCTTGATCTTCTACCGTATTCCTCTTCTAACCTCGGACGTTGTGTGGGCAACGATCTACCGAGATGAGAAACCACCAACCACCTTCTTCTCCTCCAAGCAAGGTTCGGCCACAAAAGAAAACTTCACCAAGGAGAAAAACCAAAATACTAACCAAGCTCCAAGAGATGCTAGCTTTCTCTCCTTCTTCTTCTTCTTCTCCAAGTAGTATCCGGCCACCACAAAAGCTCCAAGGGAGAAAGAGAGGTTCGGCCACCACAAGAGGAAGAGAGGGAGAGGATGGCCGGCCACACCAAGGAACAAAAGAGGGAGAGAAATAATAGATGTTATGTCTTGAAGGCATCCTCTCCCCTTCTTTTATATTCCTTGGCCTAGGCAAATTAGGAAATTTAATTACAATAAAATTTCCTCAATTTCCTTGACATGATTTAATTGAGAAAAATAAAATAAAATTTCCCAATTAAATCTACATTGGCTGGCCATATCATTGGAGAACAAATTGGACAAGTTTCAATCAACAATTAAAACTTCCTAATTTGTTTCCGGAAATTTTAAAATTAAAATTTCTCTTTAAAAATCTCTACATGGTTAATAAAAGAAATTTCTATAATTTTAATTTTACAACATGTGAATAATTTTTAAAGAGAAAATAAAATATCTCACCAATCTACAAATAAGGAAAGAGATCTAATCTCTTTCTTTAATCTTTTGTAAATTTTACAAGAGAGATAATTTAATTTAAATTCTCTTTAATAAATTATTTCTTCCACATAATAAAAATTAAAATTAAAATTCTTTTTAATTTATTTTGGCCGGCCCTACTAGCTTGGGTTCAAGCTAGGGCCGGCCACCCAATCTTATACCTAGGCCGGCCCTAGCTTGTTCCCAAGCTAGCTTGGCCGTCCCCTATTGGGTGGGTATAGAAGGTGGGTATAGGTGGGTATAGAACTCTATAAATAAGAGGCTACGATAGGGACCGAGAGGAGGAATTGGTTTTGGTCTTCCGATAAAATTAAGCATCCCGTGTTCGCCCCGAACACACAACTTAATTTTATCAATAATAATTCATTCCACTAGAGAACTATTATTGAACTATCGCACCAATCCCAAATTACATTTTTGGGCTCCTTCTTATTATGAGTGTATTAGTCTCCCTGTGTTTAAGATATCGAATGTCCACTAATTAAGTGAGTTACTGACAACTCATTTAATTAATATCTTAGTCCAAGAGTAGTACCACTCAACCTTATCGTCATGTCGGACTAAGTCCACCTGCAGGGTTTAACATGACAATCCTTATGAGCTCCTCTTGGGGACATTATCAACCTAGTATCTCTAGGACACAGTTTCCTTCTATAATCAACAACACACACTATAAATGATATCATTTCCCAACTTATCGGGCTTATTGATTCATCGAACTAAACCTCACCCATTGATAAATTAAAGAAATAAATATCAAATATATGTGCTTGTTATTATATCAGGATTAAGAGCACACACTTCCATAATAACCGAGGTCTTTGTTTCTTTATAAAGTCAGTATAAAAGAAACGACCTCAAATGGTCCTACTCAATATACTCTAAGTGTACTAGTGTAATTATACAGTCAAGATAAACTGATACCTAATTACACTACGACCTTCTAATGGTTTGTTCCTTTCCATTTTGGTCGTGAGCTACTGTTTATAATTTATAAGGTACTGATAACATCATCTTCTGCATGTGACACCACATACTATGTTATCTGCATGTTCCTTTCCATTTGTTAATTTTTCTTTCCTTGTAACTGACGGCAAGTCTATAAAAAGGTGTAGGATGTGGCCCCTAAAACCTAACTTTCTAATTCTCCACAATCTTCTTTTCTCTATGTGGTCGGCGCCCCTCTTCCACCAAGGGCCGGCGCCACATCCACCTCTTCTTCTCCTTGTAGTCGGCGCCACCTTCAACCCCTTCTAGGGTTGGTGCCACCTCCACCAAGGGTTGCCCCCTTTCCTCTCCTAGCTAGGGCCAGCGGCGCTTCTTCATCTTGGTGGCCGGTGGCTTGAAGAAAAGGAAGAAGAGAAAGGAGAGGAAGAAGAAGAAGATTAGAAGGTGCCCCATCCTAGAGACTCCTTTTTGTGGCCGACGGTTTTGGAAGAGAAAAGAAGGAGGGTGGTTTTGTTCTTGGTAGATCATCGCCCACACGACGTCCAAGAAGAGATGAGGAATATGACAGAAGATCAAGAGGTCTTTATCTACAAAGAAAAGGTACAACTAGTTCTTTAATTCCGCTGCGTATCTAGCTTCGTTTTTCTTTGTATTGATTTTGCGTATTGATTTTGAATACCAACACAAGAGGCCAGTGATCTTGTAATTTGATCAAGGTGTGATTTGATCATTCAAGAACTTGCTTGATTGATCAAACACATGTTTGATCGAATATGCGGGTTGTTAGGAAAAGTTCTGTTCTTGTACAATTTTTTTGTATAGGAAAATCTAAACAGAACAGAATTCCAGTGCCCTTTAAGTGGTATCAGAGCATGTTTTCTGGTTCTGTGTGATTGATTTTTGGTTAAATTATGCACTGTTCATACATAAGTTTAGGCTGGATAATAGTAGGATGTACTATATAGATTAACTCTATGGTTGCAGACATCTTAGATCCAACTATTATGGCTTTTTGTGTGCTTGTGTGTGATTTGAACCCTCGGGTATGTCGAGGTTGTTGAGTGTGCATGATTGTAATAATTAAATACGGTCGGTTGTCGTATTATTATTATTATTATTATTATTATTATTATTGTTTTACATTGTGTTCGATCTAGTTACATGTAAATTCCTTTGTGGAATATAGGATCGATAAATGTAAAATTTTATTTTTGTTGCGGTTTGTATCCTTGCTATGCGTGGTACTATTTTGAGCACCAGAGGTGCGGCAGAGAAGGAAGCTAGATAGACGCGGCGGCTTGATCCATCGGCAGCATATTGGAGGACAGCATTGGATGAGGCCATAATAGTTTGAAATTTTATTTTCATGTTTATTGCCTTATATGTTGTTTTTATGTGCTGTGATGTGTGTGCTGTGATGTGCGTGAATGATTAAAATTTCTCAATTTAAATAACTAAGTAGGAGAAGGATTATTTAAATAAATTCCACGGTCTCCATTACTGGTTTGTATGTGATGCATTCAAACTTGCACGTTGGCTTTAAGTGTCTTCCTCCATATCGGATGAGTTTGTTTGCGGATCACTAGATCAAACTTCCTCTATGGATGATTATAGGAAATTAATTAGGCATGTGTGATCTTCTCCATCAGAAGGGACACAATCCTAATTAATGGATTAAGTATCAAGTAATGGTATATACTTAGGCGCATTTAATAGTATCCTCCCCATCAGAGTCATTGCTATTATTTGTGTGACCGAAGATAAACGAACTATTAATTTTATTTGTCATAAAGTTAGGTTGACAAGATAATAAAATTAATGGGTAAAACCTCCTCTTACAAATGTTTGAATTAGTATACGTCCACACTATCGTGGCATACAAAACTCATGGTGTTTTGAGATGTTGGTGAATTTAAATTATATTGTTTGAGGAATCAATATTATTTTAAATTCTAAAGTTTTCACCAAATATTTTATTATGTGATTCTCAGGATTTCAAAATGGTTTTCAATCCTCTTGCTGTTATTTTAAAAGAAAACAAACTTACTGGTCCAAATTATATTAATTGGAAACGAAACTTGGACATTGTCTTAACTGCTGAAGAATACAAGTTCGTACTTCTAGAGGTATGTCCTAGCGTGCCTGATAAGGATTCTAGTGAAGAGGAGAATGAGAGACATAGGAAATGGATCAAGGCAGATGAGATGGCGTGATGTTACATTTTGGCTTCTATGTCAAATGTACTGCAACATCAGCATCAGGCCTTACCCACTACCTATGACATGATGCTCAATCTCAAGGAACTCTCCGGACACCAGAATCGGGTTGCCAGGCAAGAGGCCATGAGAAAGGAGAACAATGAAGGTGTATCTTATTCATTAGTTATCGAAACATGTTTAGCAGTGTTATCTACCAGTACCTGGTGTGTAGATATGGGAGCCACTGATCATGTCTATAATTCATTGCAGGGTTCCAGGAAACCAGATGACTACATGAAGGGGAGATCACCGTCTACATGGGCAATGCTATGAGAGTGGCGGATGTTGTAGTGGGAGATGTTTATCTATCTTTTGATAGGAATAAAACTTTGATTTTGAGAAATTGTCTTAACGTATCATCTTGTAGAAAGAACTTGATTTCAGTTTCTAAATTATTTATGGATGAATATTCTGTTTCTTTTGATGACAAAGTAGTTATCAAGAAAAATAGGATGGTTATCTGTCCTGGTACGTTGGTTGGCAATTTATATACTCTTAATCCAAGAACTCCCACAATGCAACAAATGGAAATTAATAATACATCTTCTAATTCTAATAAGAGAAAGCAACATTCGAAAATGAACCAAACATATTTTTGGCATCTAAGGTTGGGTCACATTAACTTGAGTAGGATTCAAAGGTTAATAGCCGATGGACCTTTGGGTTCATTAGTAGTGGAAAACTTTCCAACCTGCGAGTCTTGCTTGGAAGGAAAAATGACCAAAAGGCCTTTTAAGGAAAAGGGGTATAGAGCCAAAGAAGTGTTGGAATTGATTCATTCTGATTTGTATGGGACTATGACTATCCAGGCAAGAGATGATTTTGAATATTTTATCTCTTTTATAGACGACTATTCAAGATATGAGTACATTTACCTGATGCGCCGCAAGTCTGAGTACTTTGACAAGTTCGAAGAGTACAAGGCTGATGTGGAGAAACGTCATGGTAAAAGTATCAAGACACTACGGTCTGATCGTGGTGGAGAGTACCTCTTAGGAGAATTTAGGAGTTACTCATCAGAGGTCGGGATTCAATCCCAATTGTCTGCACCAGGTACACCCCAACAGAATGGTGTGGCAGAACGAAGAAATAGGACTCTTATGCAAATGGTTAGATCAATGATGAGTTATTCAGAATTACCAAATTCATTTTGGGGATATGCTCTAGAAACGACAACGTACATTCTGAACTTGGTACCTTCTAAGGGAGTACCCTCTACTCCCACAGAATTATAGAATGGGCGTACACCTAGTTTGAAACACATTCAGATTTGGGGTAGTCCAACACTTGTGCTGAAGGGAGACGCTGATAAGTTGGAATCACATACAGAAGTTTGCTTGTTCATGAGATATCCTAAAGGAACGAAAGATGGTTTGTTTTATAGTCCTAAAGATCATAAGGTCATTATTAGCACCAATGCTAGATTTTTAAAAGAGGACTATGTAATGAATCACAAGCCCATGAGTAAAATTATTCTTGAGGAAATAAGAGAGGACACTTCGACTTTAGTACCAACGGTATAAGATGAGATACCATAAGTAACTGCAACACGTGTCACAAATGATGCACAATTACAGGTAATGTCTCATCGTAGTGGGAGGGTTATTAGGCAACCTGATAGATTCATATTTTTAGGAGAGTCTTCGGACTTGATCCCTGGTGAACATGAAGTTGATCCCTGGACATATGATAAAGCACTCCAAGATAAAGATGCAGCATCTTGGTAAAGTACAATGAACTCTAAAATCGAATCTATGCATTCTAATCAGGTCTAGGAGCTTATAGAACTACCAAATGGTGTAAAGGTCATTGGATGTAAATAGGTCTACAAAAGGAAAAGAGGAACAGACGGGAAGGAAACCTTTAAAGCGAGGCTTGTTGTGAAGGGGTATATTCGGAAAGAGAGAATCGATTATGAGGAAACTTTTTCACCGGTAGTCATGCTTAAGTCTATCCGAATTTTTTTATCTATTGTTGTTCATATGGATTATGAGGTTTGACAAATGGATGTCAAGATAGCTTTCCTTAATGGAAATCTTGAAGAAAATATCTATATGAAGCAACCAAAGTGTAACGACCCACCTTCTGGGTACTGGCTGTAAGGCCGGTCGCTACAATTATGCTGTGCTATACTGTGCGGAAAGCTGGGCTAATTAAAATTTTACTCTACTAAGGACGGATACAACTGATAAGAAAGGTCTAAAGACCTTCTTTGCTGGTGTACACATGCTAAGGAGGGGAAACTGAACATCTCACTGAGCTAGGGACTAGAAACTAAACTTCCCAACTACCTACAGACCTGTCGATCGATCCACAGATCGATTAGAGCTGCGGTCGTTCTGTTCCCAACTGGATCGGTCGGCAGACCGATCCAGGTGTGGCTGGATCGGTCGGCCGGTATCTCTGGATCGGTCGGCCGACCGATCCGAGCACCAAACTCTCTGGAACGCTACTATATCGTCTTTGGGTGGTCGGTGGCCGATCCGGGAGGATCTGATAACATCTTGTATCTGTTCGATCGGTCCGGTGACCGATCCAGCTGGCATCTAGGCCACCGATCGGTGCGGAGACCGATCGAGTTCGATTTCGCCGAATCGATTTGACACTTTGGCGTGCAAAACCTCACACAACAACTCTAAACCAATGCAAATCACACTAATATAAAACTACTAACATTCTAAACCTGGCATACTACATAGTGCATGGTTTACTATCTCATAACACTTAACAATCAAAACTGAATAATGAAAACTAAAAACGCAAAGTGCTAATACTGAAGTAAAACTGTTTAGATCCCAAAGATCTTTATTCCAACTCCTGCCCACACACATCTTGATAGCATTGCCCTCCAGCCTCCGCTACTGATCCACTTTTCCTTTACCTTTATCTGCAGTATAAGAAAAGTAGTATCTATAAGCTAAAAAGCTTAGTAAGAAACCATCTACCTCACAAAACATGCAACGATGCAAATATGATTTTAAATCATGTTGTTTAAAACATATGCTGGATATACTGAATAAACTAAGCATGACATGGCATATAAGCATACAATCATGGCATATCTAAAGCTGAACATAAAGTCATCATGCATATTCACAGGGAAAAACTAAGCTGATACTAAGAACTGAGCTACGCTAATACTGAGCTACTGCTAGAACTGTACTGAATTCACGAACTAATTTGTGAAAGGTTGAAAACCATATACATATAATAAGTGAAAATACTAAACATGCTGCTGAGGGGCCCGACAACTGTACGTGCATCTCTAACTAGACCCGGGGTTGCAAGTCCCGAATTTAGTAGAGCTACTAGGTTATCTAAACCTAGGGACCGACTATGGGAGCCCAGCCCAATGGATATCTAATCCAGTACAGTGCCAACTGAAAAGTAAAATACTGAGTATAGCTAAACTGTTCTAAATTGTTGTTTCTAGGTTATCTGAACCTAGAGCTAGGTTGTCTGAACCTAGAGGCGACTGTGGGAGCCCACCCATTGGACCGTAGTCCCATATAAGCTAGAATAAACTGATTTACTAATTTAGATGCTTCTAATGCATTCAACCGTGCTAATAAAAATGCCTAAGTTGCATTCTTTTCTAAGCTGGTTATTTAATCGAACACCTAGTGCGCTTTAACTCCCCTCTCTATTAGGGAGACTACCTTTAGGCACCCAACAACATCTAAACCTCCAACTGAAGGAGAAAAGATGTGTCCGGCCCATCTAAAGGTACTCACTAAATCCCTAAACCTGCGAGGAGGGTTAAATACACCCTATGTGTCGAAAACATACGCATATAACTAAACTAATGCACAGAAAAATCACACGGTAGCTATTATACTGCAGGTGAGGGGTTTCTTACCTTGTGTGTTAGATTTCTTACAAATCTAATCGCTAGAAATTCCGGTGGAGACGACTTCTCGACGATTCGCTCGCGTCCACGTGCTCTACTCGCGGAGGGGAGCGTCCTCGTGTCCGAGATGTCACCGGGAGTCACTCCTATGGCCCTAGGGATGAAACCCTAAGGTTGCTTGGGTGTTGGCGCCGAGAGAGGGAGGAGAGGGAGAGGTGGCGTCGGTGAGATTAGGTGAAGGAGGAGTTGCCGAACCAACACAAAATAAACCAAACCAATTTATGTTTTCCTATTTATACTAAATAATTAATTCGGCCAAACCAATTATAAATATAATTGATTCCCTTTCCTTTCAGCACAGCCCTGCTGGGTTCAACTGGTTACTAGAATTATCCGTAAACCATAGGTCTCGGGTTCAATTTCCGCTTAGGCCGTTTTCGTTTTCTAATAATTTTTGCTACTTCCGCTACTCGAAAAATTCCGGAAAAATATCTAATAATTCCAGAAAAATCATAGAATATTTCAAAAATAGTTTTGAGGATTTTCGGGCGTTACACAAAGGGATTCATTGCGAAGGGTAAAGAGCATCTTGTATATAAGCTTAATCGGTCCATTTATGGATTGAAGCAAGCTTTGAGATCTTGGAACATCTAGTTTGATGAAGTAATCTAGTCTTATGGATTCATTCAGTGTTCGGATGAGTCTTGTGTATACAAGAAAAGTGACGGAAACGTGGTATTTCTTGTACTATACGTAGATGACATTTTGCTCATTGGCAACAATGTCAAAGTGTTGTCAGACGTAAGGGTATGGTTGTCTAAGCAATTCGATATGAAGGACTTGGGAGAATGTGAACATATTCTTAGGATCAAAGTAATAAGGGATCGCAAGAAAAGAATGTTGTGTTTATCCCAAACATCGTACATCGATACTATCCTAGCTCATTTTAGCATGCAAAACTCCAAGAAAGGTTTTCTACCTTTTCGGCATTGAGTACCTTTATCTAAAGAGATGTGTCCTAAGACATCAAAGGAGATGGAGGAGATGAAGGCAGTTCCTTATGCTTCGGCTGTAGGAAGCCTAATGTATGTGATGCTATGTACGAGACCTGATATCTGTTTTATCATAGGCATGATTAGCAGATATCAAAGTAACCCAGGACAGGGACATTGGACTACCGTAAAGCATATATTGTACATGAAAAGGACTAGAGATTATATGCTGGTTTACCAGGCAGATGATTTGCTCCCTGTGGGTTACATGGATTTGGACTTCTAATCAGATAGGGACAGTAGTAAGTCAACCTCGGGGTATGTGTTTACTTTGGGAGCTGGAGTCATAGCATAGATGAGTGTTAAGCAGAAATGTGTTTCGGACTCCACCATGGAAGTTGAGTATGTGTCTGCCTCTGAGGCAGCTAAAGAAGCTGTATGGCTTAGAAACTTCTTGATGGACTTAGATGTGATTCCTGGTTTGCCCAAAGTTATCACAATTTATTATGACAACAGTGGTGCAGTAGCAAACTCGAAGGAACCACGAGCCCATAAGGCAAGTAAACACATTAAGCACAAGTACGACCTGATACGAGACATCATAAAATGAGGAGAGGTTATTGTCGCCAAGATTACATCAGTAAATAACCTAGCAAATCCTTTCACTAAGGCCCTTCCGGCGGGAGCTTTTGATAGGCATGTTGAGGGGATGGGAATCAGATGTATAGCAGCATTTATAGCAGCATAGTCTTTCAGTATAAGTGGGAGATTGTTGGGATGTATACTATAAGCCTAGTTTTTGTATGAACATCTGTTTTGAAATATTTTGAAATGAGAATCACTTTGGTCAAATGTCTGCATTATATATATATCGATGCAGTTGTTCATTTAATTTATATTGTAGATAACATGGTGTGTGGTGTCACACAGAAGATCATGTTATCAATTCCTTATAAATTATAAATAGTAGCACACAACCAAGATGGATAGTGATAAATCATTGGAACGGTTGTAGTGTAATTTGGTATTAGTTTGTCGTGACTATAAAATTACACTAATACACTATGTGTGTATTGAGCAGGACCATTTGAGATTGTTCGATTTATACTGACTATATAAAAGAACACAACCTCTGTTATTATGGATGTGTATTCTCTTAATCCCTATATAATAACAAGCACGTATACTTAGTATTTATTTCTTTAACTTATCAATGGGTGAGATTTATCAGTTAAATCAATAGGCCCGATGAGTTGGGAAATAGTACTATTTATATGGTGTGTTGTTGATTATAGAAGGAATCTGTGCCCTAATTATTTAGGTTGATGATGTCCCCTTGAGGAGCTCATAAAGATTATCATGTAAACCCTGTAGGTGGACTTAGTTCAGCATGATAATAAAGTTGAGTGGTACTACTCTTGGACTCAGATGTTAATTAACTGAGTTGTCAGTAACTCATTTAATTAACGGACATACGATATCTTAAACACAGGGAGATTAACGCACTCATAATAAGAAGGAGCTCATATTGTAATATGGGATTGGTGCGGTTGTTCAATAATAACCCTTTAGTGGTATGAGTTATTATTGATGGACTTGAGTTGGGTGTTCGGGGTGAACACGAGAAACCCAAGCCCATCGGGAGACCTACCAATTCCTCCTCTAGGTCCTTGTTGTAGCCTCTATATATAAAGTCTCGCATCCACCCATTCATAACCGGATTTGGTTTAACTTAACTTGGTTTGGTCTAAATTAACTTGATTTGGTTTAACTTAACTTGGTTTAGTTTAACTTAACTTGATTTGGTTTAACATAGTTTGTTTAGATTTTTTCTAAACAAAATTTTATTAATTTTTCTTTCCTTGTAACCGACGGCAAGTCTATAAAAAGGAGTAGGATGTGGCCCCTAAAACTTAACTTTCTAATTTTCCACAATATTCTTCTCTCTTTGTGGTCGGCGCCCCTCTTCCACCAAGGGTCGGCGCCACATCCACCTCTTCTTCTCCTTGTGGCCGGCGCCACCTTCAACCCCTTCTAGGGTCGGCACCACCTCCACCAAGGGTCGCCCCCTTTCCTCTCCTAGCTAGGGCCGGCGGCACTTCTTCATCTTGGCGGCCGGTAGCTTGAAGAAAAGGAAGAAGAGGAATGCAAGGAAGGAGAGGAAGAAGAAGAAGAAGAAGAAGATTAGAATGTGCCCCATCCTAGAGACTCCTTTTTGTGGTCGGCAGTTTTGGAAGAGAAGAGAAGGAGGATGGTTTTGTTCTTGGTAGATCATCGCCCACACGACGTCCAAGAAGAGGAGAGGAATATGATAGAAGATCAAGAGGTCTTTAGCTACAAATAAAAGGTACAACTAGTTCTTTAATTCCGCTGCGTATCTAGTTTCGTTTTTCTTTGTATCGATTTTACGTATCGATTTTGAATACCAACACAAGAGGCCAGCGATCTTGTAATTCGATCAAGGTGTTTGATCATTCAAGAACTTGCTTGATTGATCAAACACATGTTTGATCGAATATGCCGGTTGCTAGGAAAAGTTCTGTTCTTGTACAATTTTTTTTGTACAAGAAAATATAAACAGAACGGAATTCCAGCGCCCTTCAGAGCATACATAGCAACTTAGACATGGCATAATCGTATACGTAAATGAAAGCATGCAAATTCATATAATTCGTAAACCTAAACGTAAGCATGTAAATTCATAACATAAGCTTAAGCATAGACGTGTGCATCAACATAGCATGAGCATGCATAGCAACTTAGACATGATATAATTGTACATCTAAACGAAAGCATGCAAATTCATATCATTCGTAAACCTAAACATAAGTAAGCAAATTCATATCATAATATAACCTACTAAACTATCGTGGTGTGAAGTAAGAGTAAGCACAAGCACATTAAGCAAATTCATATCATTCTTAAACTTAAACGTAAGCATGCAAATTCATATCATACATATAATCTACTAAACTATCGTGAAGTGAAGTAAGAGTAAGCACAAGTACACTAAGCAAATTCCGTAACTTACAAGTTCTAGGAGCTAACATGGCATTGTTTTCTAAAACAAAAGAACCTAAGAATCTATAAAGTCCGAAACTTACAATTTATAGGAACTAACATGGTATCACCTTCTTAAAACATAAAAGAGCATAAGGATCTATTGTTGGGGTTGCAAGGTTGCAAACATAGTCCCATATTGAAAACACATGGAAAAGATCATGAGTTTATAAGAGAAAGATATCTCCATTGGCATGAGGCCTTTTGGGTAGAGCCCAAGAGTAAAACCATGAGGACTTAGGCCCAAAGTGGACAATATCATGCTATTGTGGAGATATCTAAATTCTTTTGGATCCAACAATTGGTATCAGAGCCCGGACTGTCAGAAGGTTTAACCGCCGAGTGTGCACAAGAGCTATGGTCTGATTGAGCCATGTGGGTACAATATTGACCTCGAACAAAGAAAGTGGGGGCTCCTATGTTCGGATCAAGAGGACCAGACACCAGGCAGGAAGTCCTAGTTGCGGCTAGGCAAGGAAGTCCTAGTAGGTCTGTAACGCCCGAAAAATTCTCAAAACTAATTTAGAAATATTCTATGATTTTTCTGGAATTTTTAGATATTTTTCCAGAATTTTTCCGAGTAGCGGAAGTAGCAAAAATAATTAGAACCGCAAAATAGCTTAGGCGGGAATCGAACCCGAGACCTATGGTTTGCGGATAATGTTAGAAACTAGTGAACCTAGCAGGGCCGTGCTGAAAGAGAAGGGGAACATTTATATTTATATTTAAGTTGGGCCTAGTTACCCACCTAATATAAATTAAGAACTTAAGTTGGTTGGTTTAAGTTTTGGTTCGGCAACCCTCCCTCTCCAAAACCCTCACGCCGAGACCCAACATCACCGCCGCCTCTCCCTTCTTCTCCTCTTCCTCACGCACGGCACACCAAGCCCCAAGGGCCAAGGGAACATCTTCCGGCGACGACTCCAACACGAAAAAGGTTCTTCTCCGCGAGAGGAACGCGAAGACGTGAGCGGATCGTCGAGAAAATCATCTCCATCGGAATTCTACAAATAGAATCGTAAGAAATTACGAATAGGAGGTAAGGAACCCCTCACCTGCAGTATAAGTAGCTCTCGTTTGATTGCATGCTTATAATTTAGTGTTATGTAGTTTTTATCGATATCTAGAGTGTATTTAATTCTCTTCGCAGACTTAGGGGTTAGTTGAGTATCTTTGGATGGGTCGGACGCATTTTTCCTCTTCAGATAGAGGTTCTAGACGTCGTCGGGTGCCTAGAGGTGTTCCCCCTATTAGAGAGGAGAGTTGGAGCACACTAGGTGTTCGATAAAATGGTTAGCGCAACATTAGACAGTTTTAACAGCATAGTTAAATGCATGGAAGCATTTAAACCAGCATATCAGTTTTATTTCAACTTTATGGGACTAGATGTCCAATGGGTGGGCTCCCACAGTCGCCTCTAGGTTCAGACAACCTAGTTCTAGGTTCAGATGACCTATATTCAGCTAATTAGCATTTCAGTATTTTACTTTCAGTAGCGGCACTGTACTGGATTAGATATCCACTGGGTTGGACTCCCATAGTCGTCCCTAGGTTCAGCTAACCTAGTAAACCCTACTAGATTCGGAACTTGCAATCCCGGGTCTAGTTAGGGATGCGCGCACAGCAAGTACAGTTGCCAGGGCCCTACAGCAGCATGTTTAGTATTTTTATCTATTATACATAATAGTTTTCCAAATCAGTTTTAAAACATAATGGAATTCAGTATTAGCTCAGTTTCAGCTTAGCTCATTTTGTATCAACTCAGTTTATTTCAGTTGTTAAATATGATAGCTTCATATACAGTTCTAGACATGTTATGATCAGTTTTATTTTATGTTCAGCTTATGTTATGCCATGCTTTGTATGATACCATGTCATGTCATGCTTGCATATTCAGTATGTTTTTCAAACAGCATGATTTAAAAGCATATTTGCATCGTATGCATGATTTAGTGAGGTAGATGGTTTCTTACTAAGCTTTTTAGCTTACAGATACTATTTTCCTTATACTGCAGATACAGGTAAAAGGAAAATGGACTAGCAGTGGAGGCTGGAGGTCAGTGCAGTTGGGGATGTGTGTGGCAGGAACTGGAATAAAGATCCTAGGGATCTAGTTTTATTTTACTACGCATTAGAACTTGAAACAAGTCTAGTTATTAAAGTCTTGTTCTCTTTTCCCTTATGCTTCACATTCTAGTATGGTTAATGGTATGAACTAGTGAACATGCATTATATTATGTCTTGAATGTTGCCCAATGCATGATAGAATAGTTATTAGCATTTGTAGAGTTGTTCTTTGATTTTGCACGAAATCTTTCTTCCACCGGGAACCCTGATCGGTCGCCAGACCGATCAGAGTCTCGATCGGTCGGTGACCGATCGAGGATCTGTTCTGAACAAACTTTCTATTCGTTCACTGATCGATCCGTGGATCGATCGAGCTGAATCGTGACTCAGCGATCGGTCGGACCGATCGATGCTGATCGGTCTCAGCGACCGATCGAGGACCGGATCGGTCGAGACCGATCCGGCGTCTGATGCGGCCTAGTTATGGATCGGTCGGTTGAACGATCCGGAGGTTCACCGATAAGCGATAGATCGGTGCGTGGATCGATCCGAAGTTTATTATCAGTTGTAAACACCTCCCCTAGCATGTGTACAACTCCTAGGTACACCTAGAATACTAAGATCAGATTTTAAAGATAATAGTTTAGCAAAATTTTAATTAGCCCAGCTTTCCGCACAGCATAATTGTAGCGACCGGCCTTACAGCCGGTACCCAGAAGGTGGGTCGTTACAGAGTGGTATCAGAGCAGTGTTCCATACTTCCTACACACACATCAGCATTGTGCCTGCAGCTTCCAAGTAAGAATACCTCTACTCTCTTTATTGTTCTTGCTTTCTAGTTACAGTTCATGTTTATATGCCTACTGCTTGTTAGCGTGTGATAGTTTTTTTAAGATGATATCAGTAGTTATATAACTGTAATTACTTTAGTATGTTATGTTCTCTATGTCTTTAGAAATGGCACGAGGACGCCCAGCTAGAAGGGCATTAGCTACTGAGCCCCAGCAAGAGGCAGGTAGTTCAGTGCCTCCTCCAGACCTTACAGCATTAGTGGCTCAGTTACAGCAGCAGTTAGCTGAACAGCAAAGTACCCCCACAGTCACCCCGGAACCGAATTTGACTACTCCGGTAGTCTTGGAGGTTCCACCGGCTCAGCCTACAGCACCAGCACCAGCCCAGAAGGAAGCCTATCTGATCCAGTGGCAGCGGGTCAAGCCAGAGAACTTCTCAGGCACTAGTGAACCATGGGATGCACAAGCCTGGTTCAAAACACTGGAGAGCACGATGGAGCTTCTGGACCGGCCAGAACACGAGAAGGTGAAGTGTGCCTCCTTCTGCCTGACAGGAGACGCACGCATGTGGTGGGAAAGAATCAGAACGAAGCGCCCAGTAAACCAGATGTCATGGGCTCACTTCGAGAAGAAATTCTTCGAGGAGTTCTTCCACATACGGGTTACGAACCGCCACTACGACGAGTTCACTGAGTTTCGTCAGGGTAACCTTTCAGTTGAGGAAGCCGTGAAGAAATTCAACAGGTTGGCTCGTCTGTGCCCAGAGCTAGTCAGCACAGAGAAGGAACGAGTACGCTTGATGCTGAAGATGCTCAGACCAGAGATCGCAATGAATGTGGCTGGTGGCGTTCATAGGTCACAAACCACAGAGGAGCTAGTGAGTAGTGCTCTGATCACCGAGCACTATCAGCACAGCATCACCCAGCAGAAGCAGATTTCCATAGAGCCCAAGGGACAAGCTGGCTCAGGTACTCAGCAGAAACAACAGGGACATAGCTCCAACTGGAAGGGGAAACGCAAGGCAAGCAGTGACCCAAAAGGAGGACCAGCTGGAAAACATTCCAGACATCCCAAGTGTGCTACTTGTGGGAAACATCATCCAGGAGTTTGCCGCAAGGGTACGCGAGGTTGTTTTGAATGTGGACAGGAAGGGCACATGGCTAAGCAGTGCCCGAACAAGAACAGTCTTCCTCAGTCTCAGCCGATACAGTATGGAGCTCAGCCAGCGCAGCTACACCAGATGTATGCTGCCTTAGATGGTCCACAGATCAGCCAGGGCAGATTAGAAGCCCCTCCAGCTATGGCGAATGCGAGGATCTACTCACTCACCAGAGAGGACGTAGCCAATGCCTCAACAGTTGTCACAGGTCAGATTAGCATTTTTCAGTATAGTGCTACTGTTCTATTTGATACTGGGGCAACCCATTCATATATAGCCAGGGTGTTCTCCGAAAAATTAGAAATACCCTCAGAGGTACTCAGTGGTCAATTTTTGACGGCACTACCTTCAGGAGAGATCATGGCATCCACGCACTGGCTCAGAGCAGTGCCGGTCATTATAGCAGACAGAGAGCTCTTTTGTGATCTGATAGTGCTAGAAATGACCGACTATGACGTTATCTTTGGAATGGACTTTCTGATCAAATACGGTGCTACCATAGAGTGCCGTAAGCAGAAAGTCATCTTCCAACCTGAGGCGGCAGTGCAATTTGAATACAGCGGAGAACCAAAGAGAAAGGCCAAGAAGTTCCTCTCAGCTATGAAAGCACAGAAGCTACTGGATTCAGGATGTACAGGATTTCTAGCACACGTGGTCAATGCCAGCCAGGACAAGAACCAACAGCTAGAAGAGGTTCGAGTCGTATGTGACTACCCAGCAGTCTTCCCTGAAGAGCTACCAGGCTTAGCACCAGACAGGGAGATTAACTTTGAGATAGAGCTCATTTCCGGTACAAATCCTATCTCCAAAGCGTCATATCGCATGGCTCCAGCAGAACTGAAGGAACTTCAGGAGCAACTACAGGAGCTGCTTGACAAGGGCTTCATACGCCCTAGTCACTCACCATGGGGAGCACCTGTACTGTTCGTGAAGAAGAAGGATGGAAGCATGCGACTATGCATAGACTACAGAGCACTGAATCAGGTCACGATCAAGAACAGGTATCCTCTCCCCAGAATAGATGATCTGTTCGACCAGTTAAAGGGAGCGGCAGTGTTCTCTAAGATTGACCTCAGATCAGGATATCACCAAGTCAAAGTTAAGGAGGGTGATATACCGAAGACAGCATTCAGAACCAGATACGGACACTACGAGTTCGTAGTCATGCCCTTTGGCGTGACCAATGCTCCAGCTACATTCATGGATCTCATGAACAGAGTATTCAGGGAGTATTTAGATAAGTTTGTTATTGTGTTTATCGATGACATTCTTATCTACTCAGGAACTCAGGAAGAACATGCAGAGCACCTGAAGACAGTACTACAGACACTTCAGCAGAACCAACTATACGCCAAGTTCACGAAATGCGAATTTTGGCTAGATCAGGTGTCCTTCCTGGGTCACATCATCTCAAAGGATGGTATTATGGTAGATCCCAGCAAGATAGAAGCAGTAAGTAACTGGAAGAGACCTAAGAACGCCAGCGAAATCAGGAGCTTTCTGGGATTAGCAGGATATTACAGGAAGTTTGTAGAGGACTTCTCCAGGATAGCCTCCCCACTGACAGCTCTTACCAGAAAGAACAGGAAATTTCAGTGGACAGAGGACTGTGAGAACTGTGAGATTGACCAGTGCTCCCATTTTGGCTCTACCAGACAACATCAGCAGCTTTGACATCTATAGTGATGCCTCTAAGTTGGGACTAGGAGCAGTACTGATGCAAAACGGCAAGGTGATCGCCTATGCCTCCAGACAACTCAAGGATTATGAGAAGAATTACCCTACTCATGACCTTGAGCTTGCAGCAGTAGTGTTCGCTCTCAAAATTTGGAGACATTACTTATATGGAGCTCAGTGCAGAGTGTATACAGATCATCAGAGTCTGAAGTACCTCTTCACTCAGAAGGATTTGAACATGCGACAGCGCAGATGGCTTGAACTGGTCAAAGACTACGATATAGACATCCTCTACCATCCAGGGAAAGCCAATAAGGTAGCCGATGCACTTAGCAGAAAATCCAGTGCTACCTTATTATCTCTTACAGTCATGTCACCGCCCCTACAGAAGGAGATCGTAGATTTCGGTCTCGAACTCATCGTTGGACAGCTCTCTACTATGACCTTAGAGTCTACCTTGTTTGGTGATATTCAGTCAGCTCAGGAGCAGGACCCTGAAATTCAGAAAATCAAGCAAGGGCTAGCAGAATCAGAAAGTAGAGAATTCAGAGTGTCCGATAGCGGGGTGTTGTATTTTGGTGACAGACTCTGTGTTCCAGATCAGGAGGAGCTACGGAGACAGATTTTAGATGAGGCTCACAAGACTCCCTATGCGATGCATCCAGGTTCCACCAAAATGTATCAAGACCTGAAGAAACATTTTTGGTGGCACGGGATGAAGCGAGACATTGCTAGATATGTTAGCATCTGCCTCACCTGTCAGAGGGTCAAGGCAGAACATCAGCGACCAGGAGGAGTTCTGCAGCCTATACAGATTCCAGAATGGAAGTGGGAGGACATCTCTATGGACTTCATAGTGGGACTACCCAGAACCACGAATGGTTTGGATGTCATCTGGGTAATAGTTGACAGGTTGACTAAATCAACCCACTTTTTAGCTATCAAGATATCCTACTCCATGGAGAAGCTAGCTCAGTTGTATCTCCAGGAGATCGTCAGACTTCATGGAGTCCCACATACCATTATTTCCGACAGAGACAGCAGGTTTACATCACACTTCTGGGAGTGTGTACAGTCAGCATTGGGCACGAAGTTAAAGTTCAACACAGCATTCCATCCGCAGACAGATGGTCAGACAGAGCGAGTAAATCAGGTACTCGAAGATATGCTCCGAGCGTGTGCCCTAGACTTCAAGGGAAGTTGGTGCAAATATCTGAGCTTAACAGAATTTGCATACAACAACAGCTATCAGGCCACTATCGGCATGGCACCTTATGAGGCTCTCTATGGGCGAAGGTGTAGATCTCCAATCTGCTGGTATGAGAGTGGTGAACAGAAAGAACTAGAGCTTCAGACAGATCTAGTAGCAGATACCACAGCAGCTATACAGCAGATCCGCCAGAGGATAGAGACAGCTCAGAGCCGCCAGAAAAGCTATGCTGATACACGGCGCAGACCCTTAGAGTTTTCAGTTGGGGATTCAGTGTTCCTCAGAGTAGCTCCCATGAAGGGAGTAATGCGTTTTGGGAAGAAGGGCAAGCTAAGTCCCCGATATGTGGGACCATACCTTATCAGCAGAAGAGTGGGCAAGGTAGCATATGAGCTAGAGCTACCCCAGGAAATGTCAGCTGTCCACAATGTATTTCATGTCTCTATGCTGAAGAAGCATACCCCAGATGCCACCCAGGTGATTGAGCCCCAGTCGGTACAGATCCGCGAAGACCTCAGCTACGATAGTCGGCCTATTCAGATAATAGACCGAGCAGTTAAGAAATTACGGAACAAGGAAGTACCATTAGTCAAAGTCATTTGGCACAGTCACACACCAGAGGAGGCAACTTGGGAGACAGAAGTCAGCATGAGACAGAAGTACCCAGAATTATTCTAAGTTCGAGGACGAACTTTTTATAAGGTATGGGGGATTATAACACCCGAAAAATTCTCAAAACTAATTTAGAAATATTCTATGATTTTTCTGGAATTTTTAGATATTTTTCCAGAATTTTTCCGAGTAGCGGAAGTAGCAAAAATAATTAGAACCGCAAAATAGCTTAGGCGGGAATCGAACCCGAGACCTATGGTTTGCGGATAATGTTAGAAACCAGTGAACCTAGCAGGGCCGTGCTGAAAGAGAAGGGGAACATTTATATTTATATTTAAGTTGGACCTAGTTACCCACCTAATATAAATTAAGAACTTAAGTTGGTTGGTTTAAGTTTTGGTTCGGCAACCCTCCCTCTCCAAAACCCTCACGCCGAGACCCAACATCACCGCCGCCTCTCCCTTCTTCTCCTCTTCCTCACGCACGGCACACCAAGCCCCAAGGGCCAAGGGAACATCTTCCGGCGACGACTCCAACACGAAAAAGGTTCTTCTCCGCGAGAGGAACGCGAAGACGTGAGCGGATCGTCGAGAAAATCATCTCCACCGGAATTCTACGAATAGAATCGTAAGAAATTACGAATAGGAGGTAAGGAACCCCTCACCTGCAGTATAAGTAGCTCTTGTTTGATTGCATGCTTATAATTTAGTGTTATGTAGTTTTTATCGATATCTAGAGTGTATTTAATTCTCTTCGCAGACTTAGGGGTTAGTTGAGTATCTTTGGATGGGTCGGACGCATTTTTCCTCTTCAGATAGAGGTTCTAGACGTCGTCGGGTGCCTAGAGGTGTTCCCCCTATTAGAGAGGAGAGTTGGAGCACACTAGGTGTTCGATAAAATGGTTAGCGCAACATTAGACAGTTTTAACAGCATAGTTAAATGCATGGAAGCATTTAAACCAGCATATCAGTTTTATTTCAGCTTTATGGGACTAGATGTCCAATGGGTGGGCTCCCACAGTCGCCTCTAGGTTCAGACAACCTAGTTCTAGGTTCAGATAACCTATATTCAGCTAATTAGCATTTCAGTATTTTACTTTCAGCAGCGGCACTGTACTGGATTAGATATCCACTGGGTTGGACTCCCATAGTCGTCCCTAGGTTCAG
Source organism: Zingiber officinale (assembly GCF_018446385.1). NCBI lineage: Eukaryota > Viridiplantae > Streptophyta > Magnoliopsida > Zingiberales > Zingiberaceae > Zingiber > Zingiber officinale. Next base: position 95,754,429 of record NC_055990.1, read on the forward strand.
CTAACCTAGTAAACCCTACTAGATTCGGAACTTGCAATCCCGGGTCTAGTTAGGGATGCGCGCACAGCAAGTACAGTTGCCAGGGCCCTACAGCAGCATGTTTAGTATTTTTATCTATTATACATAATAGTTTTCCAAATCAGTTTTAACACATAATGGAATTCAGTATTAGCTCAGTTTCAGCTTAGCTCACTTTTGTATCAACTCAGCTTATTTCAGTTGTTAAATATGATAGCTTCATATACAGTTCTAGACATGTTATGATCAGTTTTATTTTATGTTCAGCTTATGTTATGCCATGCTTTGTATGATACCATGTCATGTCATGCTTGCATATTCAGTATGTTTTTCAAACAGCATGATTTAAAAGCATATTTGCATCGTATGCATGATTTAGTGAGGTAGATGGTTTCTTACTAAGCTTTTTAGCTTACAGATACTATTTTCCTTATACTGCAGATACAGGTAAAAGGAAAATGGACTAGCAGTGGAGGCTGGAGGTCAGTGCAGTTGGGGATGTGTGTGGCAGGAACTGGAATAAAGATCCTAGGGATCTAGTTTTATTTTACTACGCATTAGAACTTGAAACAAGTCTAGTTATTAAAGTCTTGTTCTCTTTTCCCTTATGCTTCACATTCTAGTATGGTTAATGGTATGAACTAGTGAACATGCATTATATTATGTCTTGAATGTTGCCCAATGCATGATAGAATAGTTATTAGCATTTGTAGAGCTGTTTCACTGATTTTGGCACGAAATCTGCTGAATCGGTCCCTGGACCGATCAGAGAGTCTCCTGATCGGTCGTGAGACCGATCAGTGTCTGATAATTCAGATTCTGATATCTGATCGATCAACTGATTTCGCAGTCGTTTCTCTCGAGAATTCTGAAATTCAGAACTCTCAAATGATCGGTCTCACTGACCGATCAGGGACCAGCTGGATCGGTCAGCAGACCGATCCAGCAGCGTACAGAATTGCAGCCTAGTTATGGATCGGTCGGTTGAACGATCCGGAGGTTCCTACCGTACCAGTATCAGTAGATCGGTCTGTGGATCGATCCGAAGTTTATTATCAGTTGTAAACACCTCCCCTAGCATGTGTACAACTCCTAGGTACACCTAGAATACTAAGATCAGATTTTAAAGATAATAGTTTAGCAAAATTTTAATTAGCCCAGCTTTCCGCACAGCATAATTGTAGCGACCGGCCTTACAGCCAGTACCCAGAAGGTGGGTCGTTACAAGGTCGGGTGGACCGAGGGGCAGGAAGTCCTAGTAGGTCGGGTAGACCGAGGGGCAGGAAGACCTGGTGGGTCAAGGATCGGACGTGGGAAGCTCATGGTCCTTTGTTTGAGGGGGGGATTGTTGGGGTTGCAAGGTTGCAAACATAGTCCCATATTGAAAACACATGGAAAAGATCATGAGTTTATAAGAGAAAGATATCTCCATTGGCATGAGGCCTTTTGGGTAGAGCCCAAGAGTAAAACCATGAGGACTTAGGCCCAAAGTGGACAATATCATGCTATTGTGGAGATATCTAAATTCTTTTGGATCCAACATCTATAACATCCGAAACTTAGAATTCCTACACTACAATTTGAGCATGCAAAGTTCTCTAATTTTAAAGGATAAACACATAGAAGAACATGAAGCTATAGTACAAGATAAATAACCTCTAAATCAGTGAATAAATCTCCTTAAAAAAAATTTTGAAACTGAACAATTCTATAACATAAATTGAGCACACCACGTTCTCTAATCCCTAAGAGTAAACACATAGAAGGACATGAAGCATTTATAGAGTTATCCTCAAGATCAAGAACCCCTAAAATCAGTGGTTAAACTAAGATAGATGCCTTTCATAAGAATAGAATTTGCAACCAAAATGCTTAGCCACCAAACCAGATTCAACTATGAGGATCGTATACATAAAATCCAAATTAAAACTCAAGGTTCATAAGCTAAACAAGAGGTTTAAAAACCACTACTTACAATATCCAAATTTCAACATCTATCCAAGCAAATTGGAGCATAAGAAAAGAAACTAACTAGAGCATCATGTTGGTCCCTAGCGGCCAGCAAGAGGGAGGTGAACTGTCCTATACAAAAAAAAAAAATAAATACCTTTCTCAATCTTATAGCTTGATTAAGACAAATACTTGTACAAAAAAATTAAGAAACTTAATTAATTAAAGAGAGATGCAAAAAGATTTACTTGATTTGTAATTAGAGGATTGCTAATCCATGGTAATTAAAGCTCACTGAAAATCTCCTTTGGGTAGAGTAGCCTCTTATAACGTTGATAGACCACAAACAAAGTAGTAGAATAGAAAGAGAATCATTTACAAGTATTGTTTTGAACTACTGGGATCAGGGCTATATTTATAGCCCTGATCCGAGTGTCTGGAAGGGTTCCGGGTGCCTGGGCGTGGGTAAGATTTTATCCATGTTGCAATGAATTACATTGTAATGGGTCTAGATAAACTCTTTGGTCCGAGTGCCTGGACCATCTCTGGGCACCCAGACCCCTATGAATCTTATCAGCATTGCTGAACAGGTCGAGGCGCCCCCAGTTTGCCTCAAGGGATCTTGGCGCTTGGACCATGTTCGGGTGTGCTTGGAAGGTCCGGGCGCTCGGACTACAGTTAACTTCAAGTTGACTTTCAATTCGGGTCTTCCGCTCCAGCTCTGCTCGCTTAGGTGATATCGGTCAATCCAAATTGAGTTCACCTAAACTCATTTTCCGACCTTTTCGAGTAGTTTTCGGCTCCGGCTTCTTGTCCCTCAGAAAATTTACTCGCTCCCTTCTCGTTCACCAGTGTACTCTTTCGCAGCACCTCATCCCTCGAATGCACCAAGCCCGTCGACTCTCTCCCGTGCCATCCTTCTCGCTAATTGCATCTTTCACTCGATTCCTGTGCTCCTAAGTTCTTGGACACTTAGACGCAAGACATCAAAAGACAACAGAATCTAACTTAACTCGATTGATCACATCAAAACTACTACGGGGTACTTACAATCTCTCCCTTTTTTATGTGAGCAAACCAAGTTAAGTTAGGGTAAAACAAAAACAATAAGATAACAAGTATAAATTTTGCAATTAAAATAAATGTGAAAAAAAAATCAAAATATACCCTCCCCTAGACTGAACCTTTAATTCTCCCTCTTTGATCATATTAAAAATATGGGTATGCTATGAAAATAACTTGAAGTAAATTCAAAATAGAATATAAGGGATAAAAATATAGTGACTATCATCTAGAAAAAACATGAACTTTAAATTTAAAAAATTTGGATTTTCACAATTTATAAACCATTTTTTGAAAAGATAATTTAAAAAATATTTTTAATCATGGGAAAATTATGAAAATTTTATAATAGTTAAACAGTCATATTTAAACTAGCAATAAAATTTTCATGAAAAAATAATTTAAGCAGTAATAAATTCTTTTCTACATAAAGATATATTTTCTTTAAAAATTACTTAAAATACTTTTTAAACTAAAAAAAACTTGAAAAATTTTCAGAACATGTATTATAGCAAGTTGCTTTGTAAAAAAATAAATTTTCAAAAATAACTTTTCAAGAACTTATAATATTAAAAGGTAGCATTTGGATAAATAATTTATAGAACATTCACCAACAGTCAAAAAAGTATTAGAAAAAATTTATTAGATAGAGAAAATGATAAGATTTTATAGAAAAAATAAATTTCAGAATCATAACCCTAATAAATATTTTTAAAATTAAAAATATGATTTTTGTTAGAAAATTCATAAGAAATAATATAATTAACAAAAAATTCTAAATAATTTTCTACAGAAAAGAGATGAAATCATCTTTAGTAGAAAAATTACTATATACCTAATTTTGAACAGCATTTAAACAAAACATTTATTTAGAATGTTAGTCAATTTTAAGTAAAATTAAATCAATTTAAAACTGATATATGTATAAAAATTTAATCTAAGCATGATTTTGGAACCTAAAATAGATTTATTCCTACCGGATTGATTAAAAAAATTTTAGAAACATATTTATATCATAATTTTCTAATTTGACCCTTGTGGTATCTAAATTATCAATTTAGTCCTTGATACTCTTTGAAATTTGAAATAACAATATTCGAACATGTAGAATTCTTTAGATTCTCTATTTCTACTTTTAATTTTTCATGTTCAATTCTTAGTTTATCAAAATCTTCTAATCGACAAGATATTGTTCAGGTTCCTTTTAACTCATTATTTTATTTTAATAATTTTTATTGTCATTTTCTAATTGATAGAAAATTTTAGACAAGATTTTTATAAACTAGTACAATTTGTCAGGAGGCGGACACCGTACCTGACTTACCTCTTCAATCCCTTTATCTAAAGCTCCCCTTGCAGTGCTGCTTCTTTCTGATGTTGCTTCCCCTTCTTCGATGCTTTCGATGCTCATCTCAAATGAACTCACTTCGTCTTCTTCTTGGTGACTTGCCATCAGTGCAAGTCCGACGTGGGTTTCGATCTCCGACTCTGACTACGTTTCATCCCACGTCGCCTTTAGGTTTCTATGCTTCGACTGGTCGACTTCTTATCCTTCTCCTTGTTGTTTAATTTTAGGCAGTTATCTTTGATGTGCCCTTCTTCATTGCATTGATAGCATCTTACTTCTCTTCTTCTTTTCTTAGTCTGCACTTGATTGAATTTATTAGCCTTAAATTTTTTTATGAATGTTGTTTCGTCATCTTCAAGGGATGTTTCGGAATCTAGTTCATCCATTTTTGCCTTTAGGCCAATGTTCTACATCATCTTCATCTTTAGATATGCATATCTAGATTCATGAATTTCAAATGTTGTAAACAATTCCTTTAAATTACTTACCTCTAAGTCCCTAGAGATTAAATATGCATCTAGTAGGGTTGACCATTCAAGAGTCTTAGGAAATGCATTAAGCGCATAGCATAGTGAATCTCGGTTGGTTACCTTTTCTCCAAGATTTGTGTGTCCGGTGATGAGTTCTTTGATCCTTAAGTGGAGGTGTGCAACGGTTTAACCTTTTTCTAATTAGAGGTTGCTGATCTGGTTCTGGAGTAGGTTCCTCGTGTGAGTTTTGCCTCCGAGGTTTCTTTATGTAGTTCTAAGAATTTTTCCTAGAGCTCTTTGGCTGACTCATAAGCTCTGATCCAGTTGACTTCTTATGGCGGTAAAATGCTTAGTAGATGGAATTCTGCCTTACCGTTTGCCAAGAAATTAGCTGGCTCCTTTTTCATCTATTGATATTCTTCTTTGTCTTTCCCTTATTGATCCTTCAATGCTGCAAAATCATATTTCATTATTATTAATAATTCGAAGTCAATTTTAAAAAATACCACCATTTTTTTTTTCCAAATCGTGAACTCTCCCTCGAAGTTAGGCGGGTAGATGCTCGGTCCGGCCATCATCTTCTCTGCTTCAGTCGACGATTAGTCCTTCTGAAGTAGTTGGATTCTAATACCACTTGTTGGTCCCTGACAGCCAGTAAGAGGGGGGTTGAATTGTCCTGTACAAAAAAACAAATACCTTTCTCGATCTTGTAGTTTGATTAAGACAAACACTTATACAAAATAATTAAGAAACTTAATTAATTAAAGAGAGAGGCACAAAAGGATTTACTTGGTTTGCAATCAGAGGATTGCTAATCCAAGGTAATTAAAGCTCACTAAAATCTCCTTTGGATGGAGTAGTCTCTTACAACATTGACAGCTCACAAGCAAACTAGTAGAACAGAAAGAGAATCATTTATAAGTGTTGTTTTGAACTACTGGGATCAGAACTGTATTCATAGCCCTAATTCGAGCACCTAGAAGTGTTTTGGGTATCTGGGTGGATAAAACTTTATCCATGTCGTAACGAATTGCATCGCAACACGTCTGGATAAACTCTCTGGTCTAAGTGACAAGACCAGCTCTGGGCGCCTGGACCCCTATAATCTTATCTGCATCACTGAACAGGTCGAGGCGCCTCCGAGTTGCCCCGAGGGATCCTGGCGCCTAGACCATGTCTGAGCGCTTGGAAGGTCGGAGCACCCGGACTATAGTCAACTTTGAGTTGACTTTAAGTCTAAGTCTTCTACTCCAGCTCCATTCGCTTGGGTGATTTCGGCCATCCGAAATTGAGCTCACGCAAACCCATTTTCTAACCTTCTCGAGTAGTCTTTCACTTCGGCTTCTCATCCCTAGGAAATGTCGTGTGCTCCCTTCTCGTCCGCAAACGTACTCTTTCGTAATACTCATCCCTCGGACACACTGAACCTGTCAACTCTCTCTTGTGCCGTCCTTTTCGCTAGCTGCGTCTTTTGCTTGACTTTCTATGTTCCTAAGTTTCTGCACACTTAAACACAAGGCATCAAAGGACAACAGAACCTAACTTAATTTGATTGATCATATCAAAACTACCACAGGGTACTTACATATCATAATAAAAAAAAAGAACAACAAGCTATAGGATCCGAAACTACACCAAATTATGGGTGGGCATAAACCGACTGAACCGAAAAAACTAACCAAATCGAAAAAAACCAAACCGGCCAAACAAATCGAAGAAACTTTCTTTTCAATTTTTTCGGTCAGGTTTTCCAATAACATTTTCACTCTTTCTGAAATATTGGACATATATTTGGATTTTTAATAATTTACTTATATTTTGTAAACTATAAACCATATATTTGAGCCTTTAATGTTTTTTTATATTTTTTATATTTAGTAGTAACAAGTTGTCTTATTTAATTATTAAAATTACTTCTTTGATATTGGAACAATTTATGTTTTATTGTCATTGAGTGACTTGAGTCTATATTTTGTATTGCATTAATAAAATGATATATCATATTAATATTAGTTCGTAATAAAATTTTAATATTATTTTTTTTATATTTTGGTTTTCATTTTAAATGTAAACCATAATTTTAATCTAGTGTTATTTTTTTGTCTTTAAAACTAATATTTGCAGTTGCACAGAATTAGTTCAATTAAGTATTAAAATCGTATATAACCGACTGAAAAAGTGGATTGTATTATAAAAAATGAACCGAACCGTAATAAAAAATAGTTTGGCTTCGGACCGAATATTTTCAAATTGAAAACCGAAAAACCTAACCGTGGTAGAGCAAACCAAACCGAACCGACCGACGTCCACCCCTACACCAAATCATAGAACTAACTAAAACATAAATTAAGTAGAGAATATGCACCAACTTGTAGGCAAAAACATGATGGACAACCTTTAAAATTTGGTTAGAAAAACTATCCCTTCAAGAAGTCTAAAAGCCTTCATCTAAACATATCATAGCCAAAAAATCAAACTATGCTACCCAAAATTCACAAACTATAGGAACTAATTAGAGCATTAACAAGTAGGGAACATGCCTTCAATTTCTCCCTTCTTTGCCTTCCCTTGGAGCTCTAGGACCGGTGGAGAATAATGGGGAGGAAGAGTTCTTAGGGCTGGTGAAACCATAGGGAGATGGGACTCTTGGAGGTAGGGGTTTTTAAAGAGATGAAGCTTAGGACTTGGTCTAAATTTTATCCACTAAGTCATATAAATTTTTATACTAAATTTTATAAATAATAAGTCCTATAATTTTTATAATACAAATCTATATCCATGGTTATATAAATTTCATATGCATACTAATTTGTCAATTTGATATTGAATCAAATCTCATATATATATATATATATATAGATATACATATATATATATATATATATATATATATATATATATATATATATATATATATATATATATATATACTATATATTTTATTTCTATATTGATTAATCCAACTTCCATAATTGTGGCCTAACTGAATTAATTAAAAAAATTCTTAATTAAATCTAAACTACTCAAATAGACCCTCTTAATTAAATATTTCTGGACTCTAATTAAATTACAATTAATCCAATAAATCTCCTTAATTAAATAAATAGTTTTGGGCACTACATAGTATTTATAAATAAACTGAATAACATACTCAATTTAAATGATCTAATATCTAATTTTGTATATTTTGTACTTAATGGTATGACTGATAAATTAATTTATTTTCACTAAATTGTTTGTTAATTTTTTTTTATACAGAAATGGGAAAGAAACCTTTAAAAATAAAGAAGGTTATGGGGAGCAATAGCAAGAGAAGCAAACAATCTTACTCTTGTTGTTCACCGACATATTTCAAAAAAGCATTGGATGAAGTTCTACCAAATTTGGGTAATAGACAAAAAGAGAGGATTCAAAGCACTCCACTTGCTCCATGACTCTAGATGCCTAAGATGCCCATTAGTAGTACCAGAATAGATTTAGTTTTAAAGAGATTCTAGCAGTTGACATCAACTTAGTTTAGCATTGTCCTTGGTTTGTCCCATGTTGGGCAACCGATTGATCTAGATGTGAGCATGGAGTCCAATTTTATTACTCAGCTATCTAGAGGAAAAGTTAGCAAAGTAAATAGGACCATGATTCATGATAATATGCGTTTATTAATTGGATTAGAGAAGGATTCTAAAGTGGATAGTTTTATTAGGTTAGTTATTTGTCTTCTATTTAAATGTGTTATTTTTCTTGTTGGAAACTATTCCACTTCACGATTTATTATGTCCTATATTGATAACCTGACAAGGTTCTTTGATTACTCATGGGAAGATGTAGCATACAGATTTTTATGCCACCAAATTATCTTACATAGAGATAATTTCAAAGGAAAGGTTGGGAGCAAAATGCATATAGATGATTGTACCATTGGCTTGATGGTGAGTTTTAAATTTTTAAATTACGATTTTGATATGTTTCATATTATTATATTAATCTCTTTATATATTCAGGCATGATTAAATGAAAGAATTCCTTCGTTTGGACATGCACGTTCTTTATATATTATTTCCCCCGGTTGTTTCACTAGGAACGGAGTAAGATTTCAATCAAACATGATGCTACTAAGAGATTATTTACATCCATAGAGTAAGTTGCTATGTTTTTTAGTATGTATTTTTTTGTAAATATGATTGTAGAAGTGACGTTTTATTTATAATTGTGAAAAGGTATTGGATTTAGTACCATTTTCTGGAGGAGGAGATACAGTTAAGTGGCAAGGAAGGAAGTTCTTTGGTAAATATAGAACAAAAATGAAATTATTATATTAAATAATGATGATAAGATATTTTTTTACTATATTACTTTTATTTTTCAGGTGTCACATTGTGTGAGATGTTCAAGATTTGATAATACGATGAGGATGATTGAACCAAGTGGTGTAGATAAGAGTGATGATAAGCAAGTAGAAAAAATTAGTGAAGATTTAGATGGTGAGAAATATTTTGAAGAGAATAAGAATGTTAAGGCTGAAGTCGGTGGTGAGAATGAACATGCTAGGTTACTCGGTTATTTGAATGTGGAAGTGAATGCTGAGTCAACTACTAATTTTGATGATGAGGTTGATTTGATAGTAAAAAATGTTCTTTCTCAATTAGATAAAGAAAGCATAGGATTGGTAGGATCTGATTTGGGGAATGCTTCAACTGATGAGACGCACAATGGTGATGGATTGGAAAAAGAGTACATTTCTAATAGTGACATTACTACTTCAAAAGCAGAGAAGATCAACCTTTTTCAATCTTCTATTGTGGATACTGTGAGCACTATGGCTGATCGTGTGCCGAAAAGAAAGACGTCAATGTTTGTGACTCTACCTAGCTTAACACCAAAATGCAAGAGGGGGAAAAAGGTAGATGGAGCATAAATCTCCGATTCGTTGTTTTGAAGTCTAATAGTTTTATATTGTTTCTAACCATGTAGCCACATAGGTAAATTTTATGGTAGATGTTGAGGAGGAGGCTGGTAAGAGTCCTTCCAAGACTAAAATGAATGTATATAAAGGGAGAATCGATTTTTGTGGGCATGAAGAAGCATCAGAAGAAGAGCGAAAGTTGTTGACAGAATTTCTCTCTAAGAAGGAATTGGAGTACATTTATTTTTGATATTTAAATTTTTTTAATACTTCTTTCTCAAATTTTATAATGAAAATTATTTTTCTTTTCCTATAATGTTATCATTTGGTAAGATGAGTTCCTGAGCTTAACTGGACCTATATTCTAATATGTTTTGTTTGGTAAGCCTATTGGAAGTCAAATCATAAATATTTTCATAAGGATTATGCAAAAACACAGTCCAACTTATGGATTTGTGATTTACTATATGGACACAACTATGTAAGTTCATGGCCAATTTAAATATTCGACTGTTGATATTTGATTTTACTTCTTATTAGATTAAGATACATGATTATATCTTATTTTAAATGTGTAGCAAGAAGTGCTTTAGCACTTGGAGCTAGACAATAAACAAAGGCAAATACGCAACAAGGATTATAGAGCTTTTCTTGTGAGGTTGACATCCACAACTAGGGGTAGATTGTAGGTATTGAATGAAGATCTATTTAGAAGATGTAGATATATCATTTTCCCAATTAATGATAGGTGGAATTGGTATTTGTTGGTTTTTAAAACATCCGAAGGCAATTTCAGAGTGTGGAATTCAAATCATGATTCATTTGCAGTTGGAACAACTAACGTTTACATGAGTTTCACAATATTCTACTTCAATAAGTCTTAAGATCGCAGTATTAAACCATTCCCTTTTTTATAGGCACATTTTTTGACTGGTTGCATATTTCATCTTTCAAGATTAGGCATAGGCAGTCTTGAGGTATTGAGAGAACAGTGTTGTCATCAAGGTACAACTCTAGATTGTGGCATATATGCATGCATGTGGGTGGAGTGTCTATCTCGTGAGACAAATGATATATGAAGGCTTGCAAATGATATGAAGATGATCACTTATCAGGCTTGTGTTGCATCAACTATATTATCAGATGATAATGGATTGTTGAGAAATATATTTGACTAATTTATCTCGTCTTGCTTCTTATGGTAAAACAGATGTAATACGATGAAAATTTGAATTTTACCTTTGTATGAAATTTTATACTGCTGGTTTTTTATGGTAAAACAGATGTAGTACTGATGACAGACATAATCAAGAAATTGTTGTAGAAAATTATTGTTGATTTTTTATTCTATTAGTATAATTAGGTATAAAATATCTAAAATAAAGTATATATGTAGTTTAATTGGGTATAATTATACAAAATTTTAGTATATATATAGTTTAATTTGGGTATATATGTAGTTCAATAAGTCTCGATGCCTCAAAAATTAAAGCATAATTGACTCCAATTAAGATATATATGTACGTGATATCAGTATGATTTGTAAATTGTAGAGTACATTTGGACACAAGTTAGGCACTAATTGAGAATGTTATGGTCAATAGAACCACTATGGATGAGACTCCCACGATAGGTTTTGTTGCCTCAAGAAATCTGGTACAATCAACTTATTGTTTCACATTCCTGATCAAGGTACATAATTCACTTTATTAGGTACTAAATATCTAAATTCAAGTATGTATATAATTTAATTGAGTATAATTATAGAAAATTTGAGTATCCAGCTCCCTTGATAGGTCTCAATGTCTTAAGAAATCAAATACAATTGACTCTAATTCAAGTATAAATATACACAAAGGCAGTATGATTTGTAAATTATCGGATACATTTGGATGCAAGTTAAACACTAATTGAAATGTTGTGGTCCTCACTAATCAACATGATGTTGTTGTCAATAGAACCACTATGGATGATTATTTCCATCGAGGAAGCATTGACACAATAACATCAATATGGATGAACCAATATGAAATTCAATACTTCATAAGTAGAAGACAAAAATATATGTCATATATGTTTGCCATCACATGATGTGATATGCACCCATAACCAAATCCTAGAGGAGGTTAATGCTGGTGATTTTTTGGCCATATGACCTAGTTTCATTAATCATATAACGTGGATTAAGGTTAATGACATTATTATTCTACTTATTGTTTCATATTCCTGATCAAGGTACAAAATTCACTTTATTAGGTACTAAATATCCAAATTCAAGTATGTATGTAATTTAATTGAGTATAATTGTAGAAAATTTGAATATCGAGGTATGAGACTCCCTCAATAGGCCTCATTGCCTCAAGAAATCAAGTACAATCGACTCCAATTCAAATATATATATATATATATATATATATATATATATATATATACACACACACACACACACAAATGCAGTATGATTTGTAAGTTAGATGCTAATTGAAATGATATGGTTCCCACTAATCAACATGATGTTGTTGTTAATAGAATCACTATGGATGATTATATCTAGGGAGATTAAGATCAATGACACTATTGCTCAACTTATTGCTTCACATTCTTAATCAAAGTACATAATCTACTTTATTATGTACTAAATATTCAAATTCAAGTTTGTGTGCAATTTAATTAAGTATAATTATATAAAATTTGAGTATCCAAGTATGAGACTCTCTTGATAGATCACCTCAAGAAATCAAGTACAATTCATTCCAATTTAGGTATATATGTACAGGATTGCAGTACTATTTATAAATTATTGGGTACATTTGGATGTAAGTTAGGAACTAATTAGAATGTTGTGATCCCCACTAAACAACACTAATTTATTCCATACACTATATTCAAATTCAAGTATGTATATAATTTAATTGGGTATAATTGAAAAACATTTAGGTATGGAGAATTTGTATAATTTATACCTAAATGTTAACAAATGGTACCATATTAGCGGGAAACTTATGTTTTCTAACCCAGGGACTGACGAGAGATTTGGAGTTGTGGTTAGAGAATTTGCATAATTTGTAACTAAATGTTAACAAATAGTTCCATTTTACATTAAGTTGGTATCATATTTCATTAAATGGTACATAAAATTGAAAATGGTACTGAAATCCAAACTTTATGACAAAATAGATAGTACATTGCATAACACATGCTTATTGAGGGAATATCATTGTATATCACATATAGGGAAGGGTTAATTAGTGATTATTAACATGCTCATGGTACCATATTTCAGTTAATTAGTGATTATTATTATATACCTAATTTTTCGATATTTGTACTCATCTTTGCATTTCATATACCTAATTTATCAAAATTTGTACTCGAGTTTCTAGCCAAAATTGGATATGAATTGGCCATCCATAAGCCCTCTACTTCAACCAAAGCACATGTCAAATATCAAAACACAAACACATATTATTCAAGTGTCTAACATCATCCACAAACACAACAATAACTAATACATGATACAAAGTCAACCTAAATCTCAAACACAGCCATAAGTTCCCACCATACATGATTCAAAGTCAACATAAACCTCAAACACAACCATAAGTTCCCACCATACAACCACATATAAAAACACAATACATCATATACTACAACAACTACATATCAAGACAAACCAAGTCTTGCACAACATTTCCAAAACGAGAACCATCAAACAATACGTAAATCACCAATGTTGCCACTTGAATGTGTATGTCATCTCGAATATAAGACCATGCTTGATTCCCCTTCTAGCAATCTTTTTTTCCAATAGAAGTGTAAAAAAGATTTATTAGGCTACCCATAAAAAATATAAAGTAAGATTGCATAAAACTAAGTGTGATATATTTACTAACAAATGGGCAAGTTGAAACATTAAAACACCATTTTAATGAAACAAATAAATACAGCTAGTTTATAACTTCTTTGCAGCTACATCTATTGTGGATTTTTATATGGCAATGACTATACTTTGACACACGTGTTTCAACTTGCGATGTATCCTCTTAGTCCTCCTACAACCTGGCTGATTGCGCACATCAGGAGCATTAATTACATTTTCTTCATCAAGATTTGACTAGTTAATATCAAAAGTTGAAATTAGATTAATAATTCCTTTGTATGTTTGTCGATACATTCTAGTCTTGAAATACTTATCACCAAAATCATATAATGACAACGACTTTGACTCAATAGCACCGCAAGCATGCTTGCATGGAAGCTTATTGATCTGCTAAGCTCTGATGAACAACTCTTATTTATTAAATCAACAGCAAAAGATTTTTCACTATCAACTATCTCAAACTTCCAATTACATGACCAATGTACTCTTAAATTTCGGGATTCAAGATAAACACTAGCAATAGCCTTCTTCTTTCTCGGACTTAATTCCTTAATCATTGTCAATGTTGATTCATGTCGCAGGTGCATCATGTTCATGATTTGCATACGTATGTGATCCATCATAGTCACAATAGGGAGATAATGAGCTGGTTTAACTCAATTATTCTAACATTAGGCTATGTTATTATTCATAATACCCCATCTATCACCAAGAAATAAAGCATTTGCCCAACTTTATGGCTAGGAATGTGCAATAAACCCTTTGACAAGTGGCATGGAGTGTATGCTATTATTTAAATATTGTTCATGCTCTTGCAAAGATGGAGCATATGTGGCTTTCTTGAATACTGAAGACTAGTACTTTTTGTTATATTTTGGATAACCTCGCAACACCTAGAATGACAAAAAAAAACATTTCAGATTCAAAACATTCAAAAATTTCCCTCAAAATGTGTATTAATATAAAAATTAAAGTAAAATTTTTCTTGATGAAAGTAAGTAATTAATTTACCTGCTTCACAAAACTATCCATAAAATACCTCAAACAATATGAATGGTGACTAATAAATAGTTGTTCAACTGTCTTCATAATCCTAGGGTATCTGTCAGAGAAAAATATGAACTCATTGAAAAGAATGCTTTGACACAAAAGTATGACATTTCTCAACTGGTAACAAAACCACTCCTAATTAGCATCATTCTCTGCATCCACTACAGAATAAGTAATTGTGAAAAGATTATCGTTGGCGTCCTTCGACACAGCAACTAGGATACTACCTTTATACTTAGTCTTTATATGATTCTCATCCAAAAAAATTAACGACCTACAACCAGTAACAAAACCAACTGCACATGCATGAAAACAAATGAATAATCATTTAAATTTATTAGCTATGGGATCAATCTCACACTCAACAAGACTGCTAGGATTTGTTTCTCGAATAGCATGACAATACCATCTTAGCTTGTCGTAGCATACCTTCTCTATGCCATGAATATCTTGCATCACTAACTTCATGCATTTCCACACTTTGCGGTAGTCTAACTCTATCACATAATCTGTTTGCAAGTCTTTCTGAATTATGCAAGGGCAATAAGAGGGCTCTACTCTCAATTTATCTTTCACCACATTAGCAATCCAAGTTGCATCAGATTTAGGATACCCTCTACTACTCAGATTGTTCTCATCATATGTATGCTGCAAACTGCATTTTCAGATCCCAAATATACTATCTGCTTTATATTTTGAAGCATAAATTCTCCATCCACAACTCCTTTAACTACAAATAGCAATAATCTTCTCACTATCATTTTTTCTATACAAAAATAAATATCTTATAGTAACCACATAGTTTTTAACACATCTTCTAAAATCAGTAGTATTTTTAAATTTTTTTTTCCCCTTCGCCATGGATGCAATTAATCCAAGTATCTAGAGTATTTGGCAATAGAGCCTGTTTAATCTCCTCATCACCCCTTGATTGCCTCTCAACCCTTACCAATTTGATACAAAATTATTAAGATATATGCATCAAACACAAACAACTATAAAATAGGTACATATCATACATACATAATAAAAGTATTGAATGTAAATACGATTAGTAGTGTAAAATAAATGATATCATATACACTTATGCCAAATGTAATATAAAATATTATCAAAACCATAATATGAAAAGGAATATAATAATTTACCTCCCAAAAATTAGGTTGCCGACATGTTCGTTTCTACTCTCTACCCTCAAATCAATCATGCTGAGTTTCATACACATATAAAGATGTATCATATTAAGGACATCATCATCATCGTTCAAAGTCACATACATCTTATGTTGCGGAGCTATGCATTGCAGAATTATAGATTTGGGAGTAATATCCACATATTTGTTGTCAAGACTCACAAATATATCTATCAAACTACAACCACTGACAATTGAAATCACAACTGCTTCTTGCATTTACAACTACCCAAAAATGTAAGGTTGCAAGGCCCACTTCCAAAATCCATTTTCAACCTAATCCACAAAAATATAACATTCAATTCATAATATAAAAACTATATATCAAAGCTTCATTCATATAAAATTCAAGACAAAAAATAAATTTTCAAGAGAATTCCTAAAAATTGAATAATGTTTCGATTCAAGACCTAAACAATAAAAATTGGGCAAAATCGACTACTCTAAAGAATTTCTAAATAACCACTCCACAATGGATATAGATAAAATACAAATACAATCAGAAAACTAAACCCTAATATCAGGCATGAAATCAATAGCCAAAAACTAAGGCGCTGCTTCACTTTAATTGACATCAAATTATGCAAACCTAATCAGAAAACTAATTCTAAATCTCATAGAATCATTCAATTAAAAATGATCAAATACAAACTCACTCATAAAGCTGCAATTTAAATGGAAAAAATTATGAAGTCTAGTAAAAAATCTTACTTTTTCTCTTGTTCACTAGTTTTTCCCTTGGTTTGAACAAAGTAAGTAAGGTGCTGCTTCACTTCAAAGGTCTAGTCACCTCTCTGATTTTGGCCGCCAACTCCATTCAATTGACATGGTGACATGGTTGTTGATGGTTTAGGGTAGAAGCAGATATTGGGAATCGAGAGGGAAAAGGTATTAGAAGGTTTAATTAAAACTGAGGGCAATGAGGTAAATTTCTATCCATTAGGGAGTTGAAACAAATGAATATGTTTGGTCAGGGAGTGGGAACATATTTTCTTTGACCTGGGGACTGACAAGGAAGTTGAAATTATTATTAGGGATTTAAAGACAACTCGCCCTTAGAAAAATGGGAAGAAAAAATCTACAAAAATAAAAAGAAAGGTACCAACTTTTTCTTAAAATACCCATTAAATTTTAATTAATATTAAAAAATATTTATTTTTTCAAAAGTAAGAGTAATTAAAAAATAGATTTCTAATCTTAGATTTAAAAAAAACATTTCAATTTTTATATATTGTATTCTTTTTTATTAATTATACCAGTCCACTCCCACAAATCGACCATCAATTAAATCAAGAAAGCACACGTGAGCCAAAGAGAAGTTCGGATCTCTTAGTTCATAATGTAAGTATCTCGTAGTAGTTTTGATGTAATCAATCAAGTCAAAGTTAGGTCTTTTGTCTTTTGATGGCTTGTATTTAAGTGTGCAGGAAGTTAGAAGTACAGGAAGTCGAGCGAAAGACGCAGCTAGCGAGAAGGACGACACGGGAGAGAGTCAACGGGCTCGATACGTCCGAGAGACGAGGCGCTACAAAAGAGTACGTTAGCGGATGAGAAGGAAGCGTACGGTGTTTTTGAGGGACGATAAGCCAGAGCAGAAAATTGCTCGAGAAGGCCGGAAAATGGGTTCGGGTGAGCCCTATTCCAGATGGATGAAATCACTCAAGCGTGCGAAGGAGCGGAAGACTCGGATGAAAAGTTAACTGTGGTCTGGGCACCTAGAGATATTTCGGGCGCCCGAACTCCGTGTGCTAGGATTGGGTCGGCCCCCCCCCCCCCCCCCCCCGAGGCAGCCAAGGTGCCTCAAGCTCGCACCCTGGTCGAGGATGGTTCAGCCAAGTCCGAGCGCCCAGACCAGAAACTTTATTGAGTCACCAACTTTTGTAATATGTTACGACGTGGATAAAGTTTTATCCACGCCCAGGCGCCCAGAACCCTTCCAGGCGCCCGGATCAAGGCTATAAATACAACTCTGATCCCAGTAGCTAAACACAACATTTGTAACCAATCTTCTTTCAGTTTAACTTTGTGAGCTAGTGCTTTAATTACTGTAAGATGTTTCTCCGCTAGAATAAGATTTTAGTGAGCTTTAAAATGTCTTAGATTAGCAATCTTCTAATTACAAACTAAGTAAAAAATCTGTCTCATCCTTCTTTTTAATTAATTTTTTTTTGCAAGTGTTTTAATAAAGCTATAAGATCGAGAAAGGTTTGCACTTTTTTATTTTCAGGTAGTTCACCCCCTCTTGTGGGCCGCAAGGGACCAATAAGTGGTATCAAAGTGAGGACGTCATAAAAGAACTAGCTGCCGACTAAAGCAAACAAGACGATGGCCAGACTGAGCATCAACCCGCCTAAGTTCGAGGGGGAGTTCGCGAATTGGAAAAAGAAGATGGAGGTATTTTTTAAAATATATTTTGATTTATTATTAATAATGAAGTTTGATTTTATAGCACCAAAGGGCAAAGAAGAACATCAGTGGACTAAAAAGGAGCAAGCCAATTTCGTGGCAAACAGCAAGGCAGAATTCATCTACTGAGTGTTTTACCGCCACAAGAAGTCAATCAGATCAGAACCTATAAGTTAGCCAAGGAGCTTTGGGAGAAATTCCTGGAGCTACATGAAGGGACATCGGAAGCAAAACTCACAAGACGAGATCTGCACCGGAACCAGATCAGCAACCTCTTATTAGAAGAAGGCGAAACTGTCACACACCTCCACTTAAGAATCAAAGAACTCATTACCAGTCTCACGAATCTTGGGAAAAAGGTAACCAACCGAGATTCACTAAGATACGTGCTTAACGCTTTTCCTAGGACTCCTGAATGTTCAACCTTAATAGATACATATTGCATCTCTAAGGATCTAGAAGCAAGTATATGAGAGGAATTATTTTCTACACTTAAAGTGCATGAAACTAGATGTGTAGATTTGAAGAAGGAGCCCAAATACAATATTGCCTTAAGGGAAAAAATGGACAAATTAGAATTCAAAATGTCTCTCGATGACGATGAAATGGCTTTTATGGTAAGAAAGTTCAAAAAAATTATTAAAACTAATAAGTTTAATCAAGTGTAGGGTTAAAAAAGGAAAAGAAAAGTAAGATGCTACCACTGCAATGAAGAAATACACATTAAACACAACTGCCCAAAACTGAAGAACAAAGACAATGACACAGAAAAAGACAAAAGTGTGACCCAAAAGAAGCACAAGAATATAAAAGCAACATGGGACGAAACATCGTTATCAGATTCGGATGTCGTAGCCTATGCCGAATTTACATTGATGGCATGTCACTAAAAAGACGACGGAGCAAGTTCATCAGAGATGAACATCGATGAAGGAGGAGCAACGTCAAAAGAAAGCAGCTCTATAGGGGGAGCATCAACGATCGACAAGGTAAATCAGATAAGGTTACTACCTCCGACCAGTTATTTAATTTTATAAAAATATTGTCAAAAAATTCTTGTAAATTAGAAATTCAAAATAGAAAATTAAAAATGATGATTTAAAATTAACCTTAACAATATCCTGTTGATTAGAAAATTTCGACAAGATAAAAATTGAAAATGAAAAAATAGAAATAGAAATAGAAAAATTGAAGAATTATGCATGCGCACATGTTCAACAAATTAGAAATTATTCAGTACTTAATTGGTATTTTAAATATCATAAGAGCTCGATTAGAATATTATCACTAAAATATATCCCTAGAAAATTTTTTATTAATCCGGTTAGAAGAAACCAATTTTGCATTCCAAAATCATGCTTAAATTAAATTTTTATGCATGTCATTTTTTTAATTTGATTTATTTTTTTGGTTTACATAGAATTATCTAAATAAATTATTTCATATAATTTCTGTTGAAGATTAATTTCTTCTTTACTTTTTCTGAGAAAGAGGATTTCATCACTTATATGTAGGAAAATTTTAAATTTTTATAATCATTATATTATTTTTTATGAATTTTCTAAAACAAATCATATTTTTTATTTTAAAAATACTTCTCAAAACTTTATTTTTCTAGGAAACATTATCATTCTCTTTAACTTAGAAAATTTTTTGACCGTTGATGAATTTTTTTTAAATTATTTATCCAAATACTATATTTTAATATTAAAAATTCTTGAAATTTGTTTTAATTTTTTTTTTTTTGCAAAGTTACTTGCTATAATACACACTTCAAAAATTTTTTAAATTTTTTTTCAAACTTAAAAACTATGTTTAAGAATTTTTTTTTCAAAAATATGTCTTTATGTAAAAAAAAGAATTTATTACTACTTAAATTAATTTTAAATTTTGAGTGAAAATTTTATCTCTGCTTTGATTATGTCTGTTTTACCGTTATAAAAAATTTTCAAAATTTTTTTCACGATTAAAAATATTTTTCACATTATTTTTTCTAAAAATTGTTTATAAATTATAAAAATCCAAATTTTTTGAAATTTAAAACTTCATAACTTTCTGGATGCTAGTCATTACATTTTTATCTCTTAAACTTTGTTTTAAATTTATATCAAGTTACTTTCATAGCTTATCCCTCTTTTTAATGTGATCAAAGTGGGAGAATTAGAGGTCAACTCTAGGGAGAGGGTACATTTTGATTTTTGAACATTTTTTCTTAATTGCAAATTATGTACTTGTTACCTTACTATCATTTATTTTTTGTTACCCTAATTTAACTTGAGTTGTTCACATCAAAAAGGGAGAGATTATAAGTACCCCGTAGTAGTTTTGATATGATTAACCAAGTCAAAGTTAGGTCCTGTTGTCTTTCGATGTCTTGTGTCTAAGTGTGCAGAAACTTAAGAACACAAAAAGTTGAGCGAAAGATGCAGCTAACGAGAAGGATGACACAAGAGAGAGTCGACGGGCTCGGTGTATCTGAGGTACAAGGTGCTGCGGAAGAGTACACTGGCGGATGAGAAGGAAACACGCGGCGTTTCCGAGGGATAAGAAGTCGAAGCAGAAAATTACTTGAGAAGGCCGGAAAATGGATTCGGGTGAGCCCTATTCCGAATGGCTGAAATCACTCAATCGAACAAAGTCAGAGCAGAAGACATGGATGAAAAGTCGACCAGAAGTTAACTGTGGTCTGGCCACCTGGAATAGCTTTGGGCGCCCTGACTCTAGGTGCACGGACGCCCCCTGTTAGAATGTATACTAAAAGCCTAGCTTTTGGTATAAACATTTATCTAGAAATAAGAATCACATTGGTCAAATGTCTACATTTATGATAAATGTAGTTATTCAATTAATTTATATTGTAGATAACATGGTGTGTGGTGTCACACACAGAAGATCATGTTATCAGTATCTTATAAATTATAAACAGTAGCTCACGACCAAGATGGAAAGGAACAAACCATTGGAAGATCGTAGTGTAATTAGATATTAGTTTATCTTAACTATATAATTACACTAGTACACTTAGAGTGTATTGAGTAGGACCATTAGAGGTCGTTTCTTTTATACTGACTTTATAAAGGAACAAAGACCTCAGTTATTATGGAAGTGTGTGCTCTTAATCCCAATATAATAACAAGCACATATATTTGATATTTATTTCTTTAATTTATCAATGGGTGAGATTTAGTTCGATAAATCAATAAGCCCGATAAGTTGGGAAATGATATCACTTATAGTGTGTGTTGTTGATTATAGAAGGAAACTGTGTCCTAGTGATCTAGGTTGAGAATGTCCCCAAGAGGAGCTCATAAGGATTGTCATGTTAAACCCTGCAGGTGGACTTAGTCCGACATGACGATGAAGTTGAGTGGTACTACTCTTGGAGCTAGATATTAATTAAGTGAGTTGTCAGTAACTTACTTAATTAGTGGACATTTGTTATCTTAAACACAGGGAGACTAACACACTCATAATAAGAAGGAGCCCAAAATGTAATTTGGGATTGGTGCGGTAGTTCAATAATAGTTCTCTAGTGGAATGAATTATTATTGATAAAATTAAGTTGTGTGTTCGGGGCGAACACGGGTGCTTAATTTTATCGGGAGACCAAAACCAATTCCTCCTCTCGGTCCCTATCGTAGCCTCTTAATTATAGAGTACTATACCCACTTATACCCACCTTCTTACCCATCCCATAGGGGTCGGCCAAGCTAGCTTGGAGACCAAGCTAGGGCCGGCCAAAGTTTGGTTCATCGGTGCTTCAAGGTGGCCGGCCCTAGCTTGGGTTCAAGCTTGGTGTGGCCGGCCCAAATTAAAATAAAAAGATTTTTATTTTTTAAAATTTTTCTTATGTGGATAACATAATTTAAAAGAGAGTTTAAAAATTTAAATCTTTCCTTTTATAAGATTCTACAAAAGATTTAGAGAAGAGCTAAATCTCTTTCCTTATTTGTAGATTAAAAGGTTGATTTTAATTTTGGTAAAAACTTTCCTTTTAATTATGTTCATAATTTAAAAGAAAGTTTAAAAATTAAAAATTCTCTTTTATTAGTTTCTACGAAAGATTAAGAAAAGATTTAATATCTTTCCTTATTTGTAGATTGAAAAGAGATTTTAATTTTTAGAGATAACTTTCCTTTTTGGAAATTATCCACAAAAGAAAGATTTTAATTTATAAAATTTCTTTTTATTAACCAATCATGAAGGGATTAAAATTATTGGAGAAATTTTTATAAATTTCTAGAAACAAATTAGGAAGTTTTAATTTTTGTTTTAATTAAAACTCTCCTTGTTTTGGGGAAAGAGGTGGCCGGCCAAATAAATTGGAGAAGAGAAAATTATTTTTAATTAAATAAATTTTCCTTTTTATGGCAAAAGAATTAAGGAAGTTTTTATTTAAATTTCCTTATTTGCCAAGACCAAGGATTATAAAAGAGGGGGTAGAGGAGGCTTCATGGTGAATGACTCTATTCTTTTTCTTCCTCTCTTTTCTTCCTTGGTGTGGCCGACCCCTAGAGGTTCCCCTTCTCCTTCTCTCTTCTCCTTCTTGTGGCCGAGACTTCATCATCTCTTAGAGGCATAGAAGTGGCCGGATCTAGCTTGGAGAAAAGGAGAGAAAGGAGTCTTGTTTCATGCATCCCTTGGAGCTTGGTTGGTGGAAAAATATCTTCATCTTTTGGAAGCATTGTGCTTGGCCGAAACTTGAAGAAAGGAGAAGAAGGTGCTTTGGTGGTTTCTCATTTCAGAAGATCGTTGCCCACACAACATCCGAGGTTAGAAGAGGAATACGGTAGAAGATCAAGAGGTCTTTCTAAAAGGTATAACTAGTATTTTTCCTTTCCGCATCATACTAGTTATTTTTGGAAATAATACCAAATACAAGAGGCATGCGATTCTAGTATTTCAAATTTATTTTCGATGTTATGTTCTTTTGTTTTTTTTTCTTTTCCTTGTGATTTGATTGTTCTTTTCGGTTTACCTAATGTTATTTAAGGAAATTAAATATTAACTTTCCTTAAAAGGCTTTGTCTAGTCGGTGGTGGTTGTTCCCATATCCAAGAAGGTCATGTGCCTCGCCACGTCAGTACTGGAAACCAATTTTAGAAATTAATATTTAATGAAATTAATAACCTAGGTGATTTGGATCAAATGTGTTAAGTCCGCAGGAGATCCGAGTCTAAACCTAAAAGAACAAATAAATTAAACTTTGGATCAAACGTATTAAGTTCCGCAAGCGATCTAAGTTTAATTTAAAAGAACACATAGTAGCTAGGAAAAGGTTCAGACCTTTGTACAAATTTTTTGTACAGTGGAACCATTAGGTTTTCCGAGTAGCAACCAACACCCCCCCCCCCGGGGCAGCCAGGGCATCCCGGGCTCACGCCCTAGTCGAGGCTGGTTCAGTCCAGTCCGGGTACTCGAACTTGGTCCAGGCGTCCGGACTAGAAACTTTATCGAGTCACCAGCTATTGCGATCTGTTGCTACGTGGATAAA
The DNA here is from genome assembly GCF_018446385.1 of Zingiber officinale. Classification (NCBI taxonomy): domain Eukaryota; kingdom Viridiplantae; phylum Streptophyta; class Magnoliopsida; order Zingiberales; family Zingiberaceae; genus Zingiber; species Zingiber officinale. The sequence continues at coordinate 95,778,199 of NC_055990.1, forward strand.
ATTTTATCCATACCTAGGCGCTCGGATCAGGGCATAAATACAGTCCTAATCCCAGTAGCTAAATACAACACTTGTAACTAATCTTCTTTCAGTTTAGCTTTGCGATCTAGTACTTTAACAGTTGTAAGAAGTTTTTCCGCCAGAATGAGATTTTAGTGAGCTTTCAAACGAGTTTTAGATTAGCAAACTCCTGATTGTAAACCAAGTAAAAAAATCTGCCTCTTCCTTCTACTTTTTAATTAGTTGTTTTATTTTTTACAAGTGTTTTAATAAAGTTATAAGATTAGGAAAAGTTTATATTTTTATTTTCAGACAATTCATCCTCTCTTACCGGTCACAAAGGATCAACACATAATTCCTTATCCCTTCTTGTTTCCTACACACTTCAGATATTGTTTTATTTAGTAAATTCATCCAAAAAAAATTAAAAATCTAAAATGCCTCAATTCCATATCTAAATTATAATTTTTTTAGTATTTTTTTATCTTGTAAATATATTTAATGAGGTTTTTTTCTTTTTCAGTGATAAAGTTGGAAAAAAAAACTTCATTGAATACATTTAAAGGTAGGTAAAAAATATTTAAAAATTATAATTTATACATAGAATTGAGACATTTTAGAATTTTAATTTTTTAAATGAATTTACTAAATAAAAAGGCATCTGACGTATATAGAGACTAGGAAGGGACCAAAAATTATAGAGCAGATTTATCTGAATTGCGAAAGAGGTCCCAAATTCACCCGTGGAAACCAACTCCGCAGGCTAAATATTCAACATGAAATTCGAACCCTTTATGAGAAAGAGCCTCATATTTTACCATCACATTGTGTCATGAGGGCTATATATTGTATTTTAAAAATACATTTGGAAGACATCAACTTGTGAAAAATAACAAATGTTCAATAACTTAAAAAAGAAACTTTAAAATGAAACGAAATAAGAAAACTAAATATCTAATAATAATAAAAAAAACACAGAACTCAATGAAGATAAATAATAATTTTGAATGAAATTTTTAATACTTTTATAGTAAGATATTAACCAACTAATCCAACCATAGTCTATATTAATTTTAAATTAAGAAAATTAAATCGGCGTAGTCAAGTCAAATAATATCAAGTAAAATAATATTTTGATATTTTTTTAATAAAGGGATGAGATAATAAAAGATGCCCTTATAATCTTCTTTTAAGAATATATAAGTGTTTAAAAATATATATAATCAATTAAAATAATAAAGTAAAATTTACCGCATTGTGACTTTTAATCAAATCAAATAGACAACACATTTAATATTTTTATTTTATAAAATTTATTATAAAAGTTTATGCTATTTGTCATGAAATTGTTATATCAACATTTTAAACTATATTGTAATCCATCGTAACATCAAACCAATAAGCCAAACTTCACTTAGATCTACATTGCCACAAGTGCGCATTATACCAACTTCAATAAAACATGCATGTAATATGGAAAGAACAACCGCAATATTCATTGATGTTCATGCACTTAAAACAACTAGTTTCCGTCGATATTTCTTAAGAGGGCAACAGGCTGGTTGGGGGAGGTCCCTTCACAAAATTTGATGCATAAGACTTCATTTCGGAAGGATCAGACTTATAGATACATAAAATCTAAAGAGTAGCAATGGTCTTGAATGCCTAGACTATATTGTGATATGCCTTTCAATCGAGCAACTCCGAGATCGGAGTCTTCTTGAACGCATCGTTAGACATCAGTTGTGCCGCCAAAGTCTTATTGGGAAACATGTTGTCAGCTTTCATCCGTTCCCTGAAGCCATAAGCAGGTGTCTTTGCATTCACATAGGTCTGGAGCAGAGTGTGGTATTGCTTCATTCTACCAACATAGCCAATCTGCCTCAGCCTGTGAAAAATCTTTTCGGCGTTATGGACGTCGCCCCTTTTAGCATATTCATCCATCACGGCCATAAAGGAGCTGTAGAGAGGTCGAGTCTTGCTTTGCTGAGAAGCCTTGTTCAATATCGAGTCAGCTTTCTCCACCTCCCCCGATTCAACATACAGCTTCACTAGCGCATCCCAAGTCAAAGGACCGATTCGGCAACCACTCTCAGACATTCGATTAACCAGTTCCTTTCCTTTGGCCAACAACTTGTTGTTTGCGTAAACCTTTAACAAGGTGGTGAAGTACTTTGATGACAACTTCCACGTCTTGGCCATCTTCTCGAAGACTTCCTCTGCATTTTCAATTTGCCCGAGCCTACCCCAGGCCTCTATTGCAGCAATGCACTCAGGAAGATACGGTTTCACTTCGCATACTTTCCATATTCTTGCTACGTCATCTGCTTTGCCCAAGGCAGCATACAAAGGGAGAATAGCCCTGCAAACATAACGATTCTCCTGGATGTCATCGCCTTCAATCTCTTTTAATGCAGCTTCTGCTTTTTCCTTCAAACCGGCGAATATGTAAGCATTTGCAACCGAAGTCTTGATCAGCAAATCAGGTTCCACGCCTTCGGCTTTCATTGTCTCCACAATTTGCTCCATACCTGATATGTCCTTGGCACGGCCTTTGACATCGACTAAAATCTTATAAGTGAAGAGCGTCGGCTTGACATTTTCCTTTTCCATCATCAGGAGTACATCGGCGATCTTTTTCCGGTCTATCCTTTTGTAGAGCAGCAACAACTGGTTACAAGCAAAAGGTGATACAGGAAAACCAAGATCTCTGATCTTGTTGAACACCTCCTCGGCTTTCTTGACATTAACAGCAGCAACACAATTAGCCAACAAAGTTCTGTAAACCACCTCACCCCTGAAAGCTTCTGGGATTTTCTCTATGTACTTTTCAGCCTTAGTTAGACCATTAACCTTGGCGATCAAATCCAAATGAGATACGTAGTCCCGGTCTGTGAGTTCAATTTTCTTTCTAGCTTCCAGCCATTCAACAAACTGCAAATGTCAACAACAAAAAAGGTTGAAAAGAAAAATACAAGCAAAAACATGAAAAAGAATGTGAAACCCAAAAATTGAGAGAATTAAGCAAAGTTATATACATAAACATTTTCATTTATTTCATTTCATGCACAAAACCAATAATCTAAAGAATTAAAACTCATATCCTTTAGATTTACAAATGTCAAACTACGGTTAGAAACACACATTTATGTCATTTCAGCTGCTTATGCAATCTCCATTTTTTTTTTTTTTTTTAAAAAAAAGTTACTACAGAGCAGGAATAAACATCAACATAAATCAACCAAGAGTCGCTATGGAAAATGAAGGATAAATTGATTCAGCGCACATAAATTTAGAAGAGCATTTGACTGTGCAAGATGAATTTAATGGATCCACACACTTGACACAATAAAGATACATTCAGTCTTTTAAAACAATGCAGATTTTACATTTAATTAATTCTTTTGCTCAAGCATGCCCAATGCATTGAAATTAGACAGTAGTATAATCAACCGTGTTACAGTTAAGCAATGGATGCTAAAAAAGTCGGACAAATAAAGAGGAAGAACAGATAGTGATGAGGTACGATGAGAAATAAAACTTACAAAGAGAACCAAATATCAAAAAAACTACAAATTGCAGGCGCCAATCAAAATCTAAGACAGAAGTTGTTTGTATGGTTTGGCCATGCAATTAAACAACTCGAAAGAGAAAAAATCCAGTTTTATCAGTAAATGTTCCCAAAAGCCAAGTTTAATGGACCACACACTTGACAAGCATGCCCAATGCATTTGACTGTGAAAGATGAATTTAATGGATCCACACACTTGACACAATAAAGATACATTCAGTCTTTTAAAACAATGCAGATTTTACATTTAATTAATTCTTTTGCTCAAGCATGCCCAATGCATTGAAATTAGACAGTAGTATAATCAACCGTGTTACAGTTAAGCAATGGATGCTAAAAAAGTCGGACAAATAAAGAGGAAGAGCAGATAGTGATGAGGTACGATGAGAAATAAAACTTACAAAGAGAACCAAATATCAAAAAAACTACAAATTGCAGGCGCCAATCAAAATCTAAGACAGAAGTTGTTTGTATGGTTTGGCCATGCAATTAAACAACTCGAAAGAGAAAAAATCCAGTTTTATCAGTAAATGTTCCCAAAAGCCAAGTTTTATCATCCATTTATATACCAGACAAAAAATCAATTTAAGTAACATCAAAATTTCAGGTAAGTAATCACCTGCAGTGCCATTGAATAGAGTCGTCGCTTCCTCAGATTAAGCATAGCAATAGATATCTCACCACTTCCAAGAGATTTCCCTTCCTCAGCATACTTATCAAGTGCGCTTGTCAACGAATTTCTTGGAGTATCCATTATTAACTGGAAAATAGGAGAATGTGAGAGCCTTGACCACCCCTTTTTTGCCCCACCTTCACTTGCTTTAACATCTACCAAGTCAAGTGAACCATATGCAGCTTCTTCGGATAACTCCCCTTCGGAAATGAGCTCTTCATCTACTTCTTTGCCTGCGCCATCCACAGAATCAGCAGATTCCAGTGGTACCTCCAGGTCAGAAAACCCATCTTCCAGATAGTCTTCCTTATCACCTGAATTTGCTCCAGCCTGAGAAGATAAATATCGACTCCAGAGGACAGGTTTCAGAGAAATAGGCCCACATGTATACGACTTGAGTTGAATTGAGCTGCTACTTATATTAGAGCCTTCTGAGTAAAGGCGCTCTCCATGCTTTAAACTACCACTGCCTACATATGTACTCAAGGTAGGACTATGAGGAAAACCAATGCAGTTGCTCCTGAAATTTGAATGCAAAAACCAGAATTATATTCTAATCTTCAATCTCTTAACTCATAGTCTGAGAATACTCTCAGTAATGCATGCTAGGTAACTGAAAATTTAATGACAAAATACAACAACAACAACCAAGCCTTTTCTAATATGTTTAATGACAAAATATATTAGAAAAAATATATCAATGAAAATATGCATGTTTTGGAGCAAGGGTGGGTTGACACTTTTAAGCAAGCAAAGACAAGAAAGATGAATGAAAAAGGACTACCATGATAATAATTATCAATATTAACAAAGAGCTCCTTTTAAGTTCAAACAAAGTAAAGTCTCACAATTATATTAAGTTGGCTAGGACCTTAATTCAGGAATTATAGCCAAATGAGTACAAGAAGTGTTGAGTTTGATTGATGTCAATTGAAGCCTGATTCAATTTTCCTTAGGTGAAACAACTCGCTCAAAGTGAATTGGGAATTGATTTTTGCCCAAGATAGCCACAATCCGGCCGAGGTGAATAGGTCACTCTTGGATGAGATTTAACTCGCCAAATATGTTTCAGAGGTTGATCAAGGGTTGTAAATGTAGAAGCTGTTTAAGGGTAGTCAGGCTGGCGGTTAGTATTACCCACATAAATGGAAACTTATGTGACAAGCTATATTCTGTGTATTAAGGAAATAGTAGCAATTGGGCCATCTACCACTATTACATAAGAAATAAAGTACAAATATTTTGACATGGACTATATAATTTGTTGGTGCGGGGAGCATCACGAACCTAAGTTTTGATTATGGCAAAAGATCCAAAGTTAATATATCTCGTTATCTAACAATTGTGAATGAGCTTGCAAGAAAATCCTAAGCGTTTTAGGCAAAAATCCTAGTGTATTCTAGACAAGTGAAAAACCCTACGGGAGGTAACCCTAGGTGATGGAAAGTCCTAACTACGATTAGAGAATGCGAAGTCTTGATCGAGCACTTTGAACGAAATCCTAGAGTCAGGAACTCTAGGTAAAAATCCTAGTGGTCGCAAACCAGGTGGAAGTTTGGACGTCCAACAGAAAAGTTTTGAAGACTCGGACGTTGAGCAAAAGTCCAATCGGTCTAGAGGATCGGTCTGACAACAAGTAAACTGAGAGGAGTAAGTGAGGATACGTTCCCCGAAGAGAGAAAACAGTATGCGTCGGTTCGAACTAGAATTTCAACGAAACTCAAAGTCAAAACCAGACAGTCCGGAGACTGTCAAAATAATTTATTATTTCATATTTTATTGTGCTAACTTTATTTTGCAAGGTATATTTGTATTTGGACTAATATGCCCTGCAGGAAGTGAAAAGCACAAAAGAGCCTCGGGTGAATAGTGTTCAAGGCGCCTTCCATGGAGATTGAAGACGCTTCCGGTGAACAGTGTTCAAGGCGCCTTCCATGGAACTTTAAGGCGCCTTCGGAGAGATAAAATTCGCCGAACGCGGATGTTATCGACGACCGAAGTTGCCGGGATAAGAATCAAGCTGGAGGCGCCTTCCATGGAGGCAGAAGGCGCCTTCAATAGCCTATTTAAGGCATGTTCGAGTAGAGCCTTAACAGCACTTGATCTTCGCATCCTTTCTACTGTGCACTACTCAAAAGACAATCCGACGAAGCCGTAACGTGACTCCGACAATCGGAAGCCCGAAATTCCTTATTCTTAGTTGTCGGTATACTTTCAATTGTACTTTAATTATTGTACTTGTAATTTCCGGATTAATTAGTGGATTACCCATCGAAAGTACTCTCATGTGCGGACCTTCGAGTAGAAGTCGACACAGACTCCGAACCAAGTAAAACCAAAGGTGTCAACTTGGTTTTTGTTCTTTTCACTCTTTAATTTCCGCTGCACTAACTCTTACGCAATCGTGTTTTTCTGAAACGAGTGAAAAAGTCACAAGCGCTATTTACCCCCCCCCCCCCTTTAGCACATCTCGATCCTACAATTAATATCAGAGCTAGACCGCTCTGAATTTGTGAAACCACCAATCAAGCAGGAGTTCCTTTTTGAAAAAGAAAATTGTATATCGTTTGTGTTTAAAAAATATTCTTAGCCTTTCGTTTTTTTTCCTCCAAATTTTTGGAAAAATCCATTCTCAAATTTTCACCATTAGTTAGAATTAGTGAAATATCGCATTTAACCAAATCTATCACAATATTTTTTTAATATTATTTTATTATTATTTATTATTATTTTTTTATTTTTTTCAAAATTCGTAAAACACTCTTATTTTATTTTCTCCAACCCTAAACCCTAAACCATAAAACTAAGTCTTGGAATAAATTTTATCATTTTTTTCTTTACAAGAGACTTTTCCTTAATGGCTCACTAAGAAGGATATAGCACTACACATCCTCCCCTCTTCTCCGCGAAGACTTCGGCTATGGGAAGGGCCGAATGGAGTATTATCTAAAGACCGAGATAGAAATGTGGATAATCGTCCAAACCGGCCTCGTGCTTCCACTCGACGACGTTGGCAAACTAGTATCATGCGTAAACTAGGACGCAAGTCTAATGAAGAAAATCGAGGTTGTTGCCAAGGCGACTCAAGCCCTACAATGCGGCCTAACAAAAGAAGAGTTGAATCGAGTCGGCCCATTTTCAAGCGCAAAGGAACTGTGAAGAAGCTAATCAAACTGCATGAAGAGACTTCCGACACCAAAGTAAGTAAGCGTGATTTGATATTAAATAAATTGTATAATACAAAAATGCAGGATGGTGAATCAGCAAACCAACTTCACGCTCGCATCCAAGACCACCCCAACGGTCTTCACGCAATAGGACAAAAGGTGGAAAATCGCGATGTCACCAAATATGCACTCAATGCATTTCCAAGGAACACTTTGTGGGCATCCATGGTAGATGCTTACAAATTATCCAAGGATCTTTCAATTATTATATTAGATGAATTATTGTCATAATTCGAATTACATGAACAGACTAATGCACCTTCGTTCGAGAAAAGTATTACCTTTGTCGCAGGTATAAACAGAAGGAAGGAACCAAAAGTCAAACGTCGGACAGAACCCGAGACTGAAAATGAATCGGACTCAGAAGAAGATGGTGATGAAAGGTGACTCAATCGAACACAAAAGCCAAATCTGGAGTTACCTGCTACGGCTGCAATAAAAAGGGACACTACAAACCGGAGTGTCCAAACCAAACGCAAAGAGGAAGGAAGACCTTGCAAGCAACGTGGTCCGAATCATCGAAAGATTCCGACAAAGAAGACAAGCAAACAAGCTTCCTTGCCCTACCGAAACAAGCTTACGTTGTCAAAACCGAGTCCTAATCCGAAACTGGAGCTGAATCAGAAACAGAGTTCGAAAGAAGTCACGGATCTGTATCCGTTTCCAAAGGACCTAACAACATTGTAAGTTCCCTAATTTTTTATACTCAGATAGATACTTACAAAATTTAGTTTCATATTTATTAAGAAAGCTAGTCAAATCCAACGTCCGAGTCAAGTCACTCCAAAAGGAGGTAACAACCCTTAAGGAAGTGACTAACTCGAGTTCTTTGACTAAGCAAGTTCAGGAAGAGAATTCCAAATTAAAACTCAAGTAACTCAAGGACTCATTGGAATGGTTCACTTTGGGTTCCAAACTAGGATATAAGGCTAAACATAAATTCAGATCTTATTTGTCTCTGGTAAAACGCTCAAATAGAAACTTAATCCAAGCATGGATCCCCAAATCTAATCTAACTAATCAAGTTAGACTTGGTCAATATTGGATCCCTAAGGATCAAATTCACTACCTTGATAGACTCTATCGAAGCCATGATCTAGAGGGAACTAATAGAAAGATCATTTTTATCATTAGATAGATTTGTTTGATGTATGCTTTACTGCTTTCACTATACATGCTTAGACTAGGGTAGATAAGGACCTAGGCTTAATTCACACTTGACTAGTTAAAACTAGAATTTTCAAAAAGGAAATTAAATATTCAATTTCTTTGAAAGGCTTTGTCTAGAAGTGGTGAATGATCTCATACCCAAGAAGGTGTAGTGCCTCGCCACAACCTGGAAGTCAATCATTGAAATAAATATTTAATTGACTAACTGTAAAACCTTAGTCTAACTCAAATATAAATCAATCTTTACATGATAATTTAAATTGAAAATTAAATTAATCATCTCACAAAACTATTAAAGTTCCCTGATTGAAAATCTAGAAAAGAATAAGATAGATCTAATTTTAAAATATAAAGTAGTTAATCAAACCCAAATTAATTAAACTCACTCAATTAAAATTCTAAAATTCAAAGTTATTCAAAACTTAAAATTCTAAAATTCAAAATTCAAACTTATTCAAAATTTAAACTTATATTCTAAAATTCAAAATTCAAAATTTAAACTTATATTCTAAAATTCAAAATTCAAAACTTAAACTTATATTCTAAAATTCAAAATTCAAACTTATTCAAAACTTAAACTTATATTCCAAAATTCGAAATTCAAACTTATTCAAAATTCAAACTTATATTTTAAAATCTTAAATTCAATATTTTTGAAATCCAAATTTAACTTAAATTATTTTTGAAATATATTGCAATATCATAAATATGTTTCAAAGTTAAATATAAAATCAACTTAACTCCATCTCACACACACTCGTAAGCTGAACATGCTTGATAACATAGAATGAGTGAGATAGAAAATTAGGAAAATAAATAATAACTTTTATGTTCTTATTTTACATGCTTGGACTCTAGGATACCCTAAAAAGCACTTATTTTTTGCATTAATTAGGGGAGAGTGAAAGGAAGGTTAAGGCTTTAATTCTTTTTGTTGAAACATTGTTTTCCAATATTTCAAAGTTAATTTTGTAGATCTTTAAAAAGTTCAATTTTTTTTATTTAATTATTTTTGTATCTAGAAAAATAAATTTTTATCAAAATAAAAGCTAACCTTTTATCAAAGTCATTTTAAACCCTAGTTTTTATTAAAATCTCTTTTCGAGAAGCTAAATATTTGATAAAGTATTTTAGCTAAGTATTTTTACAAGGAAATCTTTTTCAAATCTAAAAGTTTATCAAAATCCTTTTAAAAGCTAAATTTGCATCAAAATCTTTTGAACGCTAAGTACTTGACAAAAGTTTTTTTTAAAAAAAAAGAATTTAGCTAAAGTTTTTTTTTGGAAAACCCCAAGTCACTTTAAAAGCTTAAAAATTAGCCAAGTTTTTTCCTTCTTAATTAAAGATTCTTTTTCCCTCTCTTAGTATTTTTTTCCTTTTTGATATATGTCAAAGGAGGAGAGAGGTTAAAGTTAAGTTAATCATAATCTTTATGAAAGAGGGAGCATAATTTTTCCCTTTTTTAAAATTATTATTCTTTTAATTATTGTTATATTTTACTTAACTTTGAACCAGGTTGTCATAATCAAAAAAGGAGAGATTGTTGGTACAGGGAGCACCAGACGATCGAACCTAAGTTTTGATTATGACAAAAGGTCCAAAGTTAAAATGTCTTGTTATCTAACAAGTGTGAATGAACTTGCAAGAAAATCCTAAGTGTTCTTAGACAAAAGTCCTAGTGTATTTAAGGCAGGTGGAAAACCCTAGATCCCAGGGGGAGGTAATCCTAGGTGATGGAAAGTCCTAATTACGATTAGACAAGGCGAAGTCTTGGCGGGTCGAGCACTTTAGGCGAAATCCTAGAGTCAGAGACTCTAGGTGAAAATCTTGGTGGTCGCAAAGACTAGGACGCTTAGCAGAAAAGCGTCTTAGTGAGACCCTAGGGTCAGGGATCGAACGTCCGACAGAAAAGTCCCGAAGACTAAGACGCTTAGCAAAAGTCCAATCGGTACCGGTCTGGCAATAGGTAAACTCTCCATTAGTAGGTGAGGACACGTTCCCCGAAGAGGGAACAGTAGGCGTTGGTTCGACCTAGAGTTTTAGCGAAACTCAAAGGTCAGAACAAGACAGTCAGAAGACTGTCAAAATAATTTATTATTTCATATTTTATTGTGCTAACTTTATTTTGCAAGGTATATTTTGTATTTGGACTAATATGTCTTGCAGGAAGTGGAAAGCACAAAAGAGCCTCGGGTGAACAGTGTTCAAGGCAGCTTCCATGGAGAATGAAGGCGCCTCCGGTGAACAGTGTTCAAGGCACTTTCCATAGAGCTTGAAGGCGCCTTCAGAGAAATAAAATTCACAAAACACAGATGTTATCGACAACCGAAGTTGCGGGGATAAGAATCAAGGTGGAGGTGGCTTCCATGGAGGCTGAAGGCACCTTCAACAGCCTATTTAAGGCAAGTTCGAGTAGAGCCTTCACCACACTTGATCTTCGCATTCTTTCTACTATACGCTACTCAAAAGACGATCTGACGAAGCCGTAACACGACTCCGACAACTGGAAGGCCGAAATTCCTTGTTCTTAGTTGTCGGTATACTTTCAATTGTATTTTAATTATTGTACTTGTAATTTCCAGATTGATTAGTGGATTACCTAACGAAAGCACTCTCACGTGCGGGCCTTGGAGTAGGAGTCACCACAAGCTCCGAACCAAGTAAAATCAAAGGTGTCAACTTGGTTTTTGTTCTTTTCACTCTTTAATTTCCGCTGCACTAACTCTTACGCAATCGTGTTTATTCGAAACGAATGAAAAAGCCACGAGCGCTATTCCCCCCCCCCCCCTCTCTAGCGCATCTCGATCCTACATAATTCACTCCCTATTATGTTGAGGCCAACTTGAATCAAAATAGTTATAATGTATGGATGGAGGGAGGGAAAAAGCAATGCACCTATACACAAATGATATAATTATTCTGTAAAAGCTAGTTCAACGCCTTAGGTAAATTACGGCATTTAATTGTTCAAAAATAACTACTAAGAATCTCATCAACCCCTACCTAAACTCTACCTCAATTGTAATGCAGGTTTGATCATGTATAAAGTGGTATTGTAGCATTACAAAATTAAAACTTGATTGACAAACAAAAACTACTTTACCAACATTTAGAGACCTTTACGTTTGTTCTACTTTACTTTGGAAATTAAGTGACAAGGTTACAGTACCTTCCTCCCAGCTTTAGCTCAGTCCCATGACCCTTTGACAGGAGAAGAGTATATCCATTCTTCACAGGATTAAGATTTCCATTTTTATCACACACCTCAGAACCTACTACTACTACTCCATAATCACACTGTAGAAGAAAGCACAGAGTAAATTAATAGTTAAGAAAAAAACATGAAATAAATTCTTATGAAAAGATGATGAGATAAATTCTTCAAGTGGCCAATGGAGAATCAACATGATGTCACTTAATTGGCAATTAGTCAAATAAATAAAAACAAATGCAGTAATTTAGATGCACAAGTTCATGCAAACATCTTAATTCAACTAGACAGATTAGCTCTCAAGCACATGGAGAACCCAGACAAATATCAAAACAAAAGATTGAAAATAAGTTAAAGTTATGCAGTTGTAATATTTCAACACAACACAAAGAGCATTAGAACAATGTAAAATATACGACACTAAGAAATCTAGACAAATTACCGAAAAAAATTACTTGTGGACAAAATTGTAACTGTACCATTCAATAATAGTCATGATTACAGTTTGATGTAAATTTTTTTTAAAAAACAGTAATCAACTCAATATGTTTATCATCAATGAAAATCCAATGGAGTTTTTTCTGCTTTGACTTGACAGAACATGGTGTTTTTAATTTGAATTAGTCGATGTCTCTTTCTTGTATGATGGCTATAATAGATGCCTCTTCAAAACAAAATTGAGTTTCATGCTACCTTGTTCCTTTCTGTTTCCTCAAAGGAACACAGAATTCAAAAAGAATCATCAGCTTGATGGATAACATACTGTCAAAATGTCACTAATAGGGTAATTATGTTCCAGTAGAAGAAAATGTTATAAAATCCACTGTCACAAGAAAAGTCAGAATTAATATTGTTCTATATTCCTTCCAGATTCCTCAGGTGTAGTGCTGTGGGGATCATGATATCATCTGTAGGATCACAGTCAGAAAATAATCAAACCCACCATCAAAGATCAAGTGAACATCCATACTACAATCTCTGATATGAAATACAAAAGTACCAGGCAAAAAAATATCAATTTCAATATCCCACGACTATACGAGCCCTCAATACCAACGCGGCCAAATGGCATCTTCCCTAATAGCATATTTACAATTGAAAATCAATGATTCTCAGAAAGGGACACAGCTAAAACCACTCTCCGGAAGAGGCAACCAACTCAGAGTAGTTGATCACAAGATACTGAGCAGATTTCATTGACGCAGCGAAATCAGAAACAATAGGCACAAACAGCCACACATCGTTGCCAAATCAAAGGCGATTAAAATCAAGGCTAAAAAACGATCACCTTAGTTGTCTTCTCCGGGAGAAGGACCCCAGCGCTGGTCTTGGAGGGAGGGACGATCTTCTCCGCGAGAACACGGTTGAGCAAAGGAATTTGACGCTTCGCCATTGACGTCGTCGAGAAGCAGAAGCGGCGGCGACTTGGGACGAACGTCGGAAGACCACTTTTCTGGGGGCAGCCCTAGCTGGGTGAAACAAGCTAACACGAGATAGGGGTTAAGGAGGGGTTTATCGAAGCGAGTGAATCCCGAAAATACTAAAATACTAAAATACCCTCATTTTCCAGATCTATTTGTTCTTTTGTTATTGAGGGGAGGAGGTAAAAATGGAATTTGAGAACCCTTGTGCCGTCGCCAAAATTAGGGTTTGAGACGGGGCAGAAATGCATTTGTTGGGCTTCTTGTTGGCTTGGCCCAAATGTTAATTCCTTAGCCTCATTTCTAGTCAACAATTTATAATTTCAACTAAATTCAAATTAAGGAATTATTTACTTGTTTATTTTTTTTTACAAAAAATAGTTGGGATAGATTTATCATGATAAATGGTTATTACAAAATTTAATAAATAAAATTTATATTTGACATAAAATCGAAACCTCATCCTCTTTTTAAAACTTATTAAAACAATTGTCCTCTGTACTAGGGGTGTTAATGAGTTAAATTATTCGTGAATTACTCATGAGTAGCTCAGTCAAAGTCTAACTCGAGCTCAGAGTTAATCAAGCTCAAGTTGAGCTCGAGCTTGCTCGTTTAATATTCGAGTCGAGTTCGAGCTTACTCGTTTAATATTCGAGCCGATCGTGAGCTCATTCTATATTGAATCGATGACTCGTCGAGCCTTATTAAACCAGACTAATTCAATATTTTAATATTTAAAATAATGACTACTTTAAAAATAAATAATAAGGTGAGGAGATGTTTGTGACTAGAAGGTTTCATTGAATTTGCTAGTAGCCTAAGGTTTGAATCGTAGCATGTACAACGTCTTTTGTCATTTTAATTCAATTTTTTAGGCTGAGCTCCAATTCACAAACTCGCTCGAGCTCAAAACTCTTTAATAATTATAGCAAAAAGTGATTACGCTCATCTCAAATCACGAAATCATTGATCGCCAAAATGACTAGAAGGTGGGAGAAATTTTTTTCCCCAAAGACATGTGTCTCCAAAAATTGATTCCTTCAAAATAAGCTAACAAACTTATATTATCAAGCTTAATAACTATAAAAATTTCAATAACATTTTAAATGAACCAAATCTAAACCAAACTTGAATAAGAAAAATCAAACTAAGCTTAGGCAATCTTTTTCACCGCTTAGTTATTTTAAGCTCGACTCAATTTGATCAAAATTACCTCAAGATAAAGATGAAGCACAACAAAGTATTTCAAATATCAATTATGAATGGAATACTCTTGTTGTCTACTTTAATAAATGAGCAATTATATGCACATGGAAAAATCTCAAGGAAATGCTCAAGATAGACATATAAATTCATGACCAATCATTTCACTTTTTGTGGGTCATATCATATTATGTGTCTATCCTGGAATATTTCTCTGAGATTTTTTCTTTGTACATATTATTTTCCTTAATAAATTTAGTATGAACTTTAATTTTTAATATATCAATACAAAATACCAATTGTGTAATATACCAAATTCAATAGAACAAATGCATCCAACAACAATGAAGAACAAACACAATATTCTATTTTCATGCATTTACACAAGTACTACAAGATTAAGCCAGAGTTCTCTCAAGAGTGCAACAGGCCTTATTGTTTGCAATTCGATATGCATAGATCAAGATATGCAATGCCCATGCACAAGAATACATGATAGATCGTAACAGTAATTTACCAGAAACTAGATTGTGATCTACCTTCAGTCAAGCAACTCCGAAATAAGACTCTTCCTGAACCCATTGTTAGCCATCAGTTGCACGGCCATAAGCTTGTTAGGGAGCACGTTGTCCGTTTCATCCGTTCTAAGAAGGCATAGGCAGGTTGTCTCCTTGCATTCACATAGGCCTGGAACATAGTGAAGTATTGCTTCATTCTGCCGACATGGCAAATCTGCCTCAACCTGTGAAAATTTTTTTCGACATTATGGATATCGCCCCTTTTAGCATATTGATTCATCATGGTTATAAAAGACCCGTAGAAAGGTCTAATCTTGCTTTGATGAAAAGCCTCATTCAATACCGAGTCCGCTTTCTCCACCTCCCCAGATTCGACATAGAGTTTCACTAGCGAATCCCAATTGAAAGGACAATTTCGATATCTGCTTTCAGACATCCGATTAACCAGTTCCTTTCCTCTGGCCAACAGCTTGTTTGCGTAAACCATTAACATGGCACTATAGTACTTTAAAGAAAGCTTCCTGTTGGTGCAGCGGAGACCGACAAGAGGGGGATGAATTGTCTGCAAAATTAAACTATACCCTCCTCAAAGCTTTCAACTCAAAAATACAGCAACAATAAGTAAAATTAAGACGGAAAATAAAAGAGAAGACAGAAGTTTAACTTGGTTACAACCAAGACGGTTGTTAATCCAAGGCAGTCGAAGATTGCACTAGCAGAGTCTCCTTCACTGTAGGCGGAGAAGCCTTTTTACACACTTAGAACGCTCACTAGTTGCTAAGAATTGATTACAGAGTTGAGTTCTTAATTCATGTTTAATTCCTAGCTTCAGGGGTCTTTTTATAGCCCCTGGAAAGTCTACCTTGGAGGTCTAAGGTGCCTCCAACAGAGGTCCAAAGCGCCTCCAACCGAGTCTACGGATAAAACTCTATCCGCGCGCAAACGGTCACTTTTAACCAATTGAAAACACCTTCATCAAGCCTTGAAGGTGCCTTCAAGGTGAAAGCGCCTTCAAGCCATGATGAAGGCGCCTTGAGCAGATTTTCCAGCTCAGTTACTTCTTTGCTTCAACTTCCGAAGCTCCGTTCTTTTGGGTGATTCCGGCCAACCGAAATAGGGCTCATCCGAACCCAATTTCCGGCCTTCTCCTCGAGCAGCCTTCCTCCCCGGCTTAACGTCCCTCAAACGTCATGCACGTTCTTCTCGTCCACCGGTGTACTCTTCCGCAGCTCTCTCGTCCTTCGGACGCACCGAGCCCTTCAGCTCACTTCCCGTGTCGTCCTTCTCGCTAGCTGCTGTTAAAAGAAGAAGAGGGAGAGAGCGAGAGCAAGAAATAACATGAGAGCAATAAAATCTATTGTTCATTGATATTTGCCCTAAGGACAATACAATATATAGGGTTTAAACAAGTACTCGGTCAATTAACCAATTAACAAATAATAGAATAATTCTAAAAATTATTCTGAGAATTATAACAGAATTATTAGAATAATCCTAATACTTAATTTGAGTTGATTTGGTAATTTGACCCGGTTAATCTAGATAATTTCTCTTTTATCTCTATTACCCCCCGACAAACTTAACGGGAGATCTTTAACGTTGAGTTTGCTTGCTAACTTGTTGAAACGGTGTCTGGATAATGGCTTAGTAAATATATCAGCAATTTGATCTTCAGCAGAGATATAAGAGACAGATAATTGTTGAGTTGTCACACGCTCACGAACAAAATGAAAGTCAATTTCTACATGTTTTGTACGAGCATGGAAGACCGAATTTGCTGAGAGATATGTTGCTCCAATATTATCACACCAAATTTTTGGTGGAATATTTGATGCAAGATGAAGTTCAGAGAGAAGTGATTGAAGCCAAATAATCTCAAACGTTGTATTTGCTATAACTTTATATTCTGCCTCAGTGCTTGAACGAGATACCGTAGGTTGCTTTTTCGAATTCCATGAGATAAGATTTCGTCCAAGAAATATCGCATATCCACTAGTAGAGCGTCTATCTTCAGGAGAACTAGCCCAATCCGCATCACTATAAGCATGTAAATCTCGAGACGATTGGCGATGTAGAAGAAGACCATGTAGAATAGTACCTTTGAGATAACGAAGTATTCTTTTTACATTATCCCAATTTTGTTCAGTTGGAGCATGCATGAATTGACAAGCACGATTTACTGCAAAAGTAATATCAGGGCGTGTGATAGTGACATATTGTAAGGCTCCAACAATGCTTCGATAAATTTGTGGATCAGACAGAGCAGGAGAAGATGAAGATAGAGAGTTGTTTACAGCAAGTGGTGTAGAGACCGGACGTGCCCCATCCATTTTAGCTCTTTGAAAAAGTCCAGTAATGTATTTACTCTGAGAGAGAAGATAGTCATCCTCATGTGGAATAAGCTCAATGCCAAGAAAAAAACGAGCAAAGCCCAAATCTCAAGTAGGAAATTCTTGATTGAGTAGACTTAATAAAGTTGTGATACCCTTGTGATTATTACCGGTTATTAGAATGTCATCCACATAAATAAGAAAAAAATATCATAAATCCATCATTATTTTTGTAAAATAAAGACGAGTCAGTCTTCGATCCAGTAAATCCTTGAGTTTGTAACCAATTAGATAATCGATGAAACCATGCACGAGGAGCTTGTCGAAGACCGTATAATGATTTCTTAAGTTGACAAACATGAGATGGCAATTGTGGATGAATAAACCCAGGTGGTTGCTCCATAAAGACAGTTTCCTCAAGATGATCATGGAGAAACGCATTTGAAATGTCTAATTGTCGTACGGGCCAATTAGAACTAACAGCTATTGATAACAATAGTCTGACAGATGTAATTTTGATGACTGGGCTAAAAGTGTCATTGAAGTCAATACCTGGTTGTTGACTAAATCCTTTGGCTACGAGTCGAGCTTTATGTCGTTCAAGAGAATCATCAGCTCGATGCTTAAGACGAAATACCCATTTAGAGCCCACCACATTCATGGAGGGAGTACGCGGAACTAGGTTCCATGTTCCATTGCGAAGAAGTGCATCAAATTCTATAGTCATTGCATTACGCCAATTTGGATCCTTGTTTGCCTGTGTAAAACAAGTCGGTTCAATAGACTTTGAAGAAACCAATAAAGCTCGAGGAAGAGGATGTCGAGTTGTTATCTGAGGGCATCGTGCATATATGTCACTTAAGGGAAGCACGCGCCGAGGATGACCATCATACGAATCACTTGTTGACGAGGAAGAGGAACTAGTTTGACATGGTGATTCCGATGATGGACTTGTATTACTTGACGATCCAGAGCTAGAGAGTATATTATCCATAACTGGCGAGGCTTCCGAAATTGGACACGGAATAGGTTCCACAGCATTATTCCTCTCATCAGTATGCCCTGGTCTCAATGGAGTAGCCACTCGGGTCAATTCTGGTGATCTAGGAGAATTTGTAGAGAATTCTGGAGCAGACCCCAGGATGCCATCTCTTCTCACATTTCCAGTGTGTTTAATTGGATGAGCAACCTGTGGTAATTCAGACGGGATATTAGGTGGTGGTAAGAAGGTACCACTGCTTGAGGATGGAGTTGTTGTTGTGGCTAAAAAAGGAAACAGAGATTCATCAAAAATAACATGCCGAGATATATATATGCGCCCTGTCGGTATATGTAGACAACGGTACCCATGGTGCAAATTACTATAACCAAGGAAAACACACTGTTGAGAACGAGGATCAAGTTTATGTTTGGAGTAAGGTCGTAGCCATGGATAACATGCACAACTGAAGATACGTAAGAAGGTATAGTCAGGAGACTGATTATGGAGTTTTTCCATAGGACATTTATGGTGAAGCAATGGAGTAGGTAGACGATTAATAAGATAAACAGCAATTTGAACCGCATCATCCCAAAATTTGAGTGGAACTGATGCATGATTGAGAAGAGCTAAGGCAGTTTCGATTATATGACGATGTTTCCTTTCCGCAGAGCCATTTTGTTCGGGAGTGTGAGGACATGAGACTCGATGAAGAATGCCCAAAGAGCCCAGATAACGATGAAGCGCTTGATATTCTCCACCCCAATCAGAGTGTAGAGAAAGTATTTTTCGGTCAAAGAAACGTTCTACGTGTCTTTGGAATTGACAAAAGATATCAAAAAGATCAGATTTCCATTTCATGAAAAATATCCAAGTAAACTTGCTAAAGTCATCAATAAAAATCACATAATAAAGGAAACCTTGATTCGACAAAATAGGAGCAGGGCCCCAAACATCAGAGTGAATAAGTTCTAAAGAAAAACTAGACATATGAGAAGAAGAAACAAAGGGCAATTTATGACTTTTTGCTTTCAAACATGCTTCACAAGAATGAGATGAGGATGATAAAGATGTCGGTAGGCCAAACCGATTGATGATTCCTTGAACAAGACGTAGAGATGGATGACCAAGTCGTGCATGCCAGGAGGTTTTATTTGTGCGTTCTCCAACTAGAGCTTTGGCGGATGTAGGTTGAAGATATTAATGACCATCTCTAATTTCTCCTCTGAGCAGGGTGGTTTTGGTTGTGGGATCCTTCACAAGACAATAGTGAGGGTGAAATTCAAAAAACACATTATTATCAAGAGCAAATTGACGGACTAAAAGTAAATTTTTAGTGATAGAAGGAACATGAAGTGTATTGCGCATGGAAAAGAGTCGACCAGATGAATGAAAAAATATGTTTCCAAGGTGAGCAATTTGCAAACCTGAACCGTTGCCTACTTGTACAGTATCAGGACCATGATAGGAGGAGGCCTCTGTAAGAATGTCATAATCTGATGTAACATGATGAGTTGCTCCAGAATCTGGATGTCATCCTGAGACTGAAGAATTTGTCGTAGGTACATAAGGGTTGCTTGCAAGAGAAAATGCCCCTGGGTGATATGATGAAGTTGAGGTTGATACTTGAGATGTGGATGCAAAACCTCCAGTAAAATTTGGATCATATCTCTTATAACATTGATGAGCAAAGTGACCAATCTTGAAACAAATCTGACAACGTCCTCGTCCTCGGCCTTGACCTCATCCTTGTCCTCGACCTCGTCCTCGACCTTGTCCTCGTCCTTGTCCTTGTCCTCGACCTCCTTGATTTCCTTGGTGGATAGTACCATCAGTCTTGCATGCCATAAGAGCAATAGAATCTGAAACCCTTTGAGATTGTAATTGTAGAAGTATCTCATGTGAAGAAAGCAAGCCATGAAGGGTATCAAGTGACACTTGATCGATGTGACTAGTTATGCTAGGAATAAAGCTATCATATTGAGGCCCCAATCCTGCAAGAACATGTATTAATAAATCTGGATCTGAAATAGGATTGCCAATCGCAGCTAAATTATTGACAATGGTTCTCATTGATGGATTTGTCTCCTCGGTGCACCGATTGTAACTGCATGCGAAGTTGAAGAACACGTGCTTGAGACTGTGAAGGAAAGGTTCGAGCAAGAGCTTCCCATATTTGACGAGAGTTAACAAGCCCTACAATCGCAGGAGTATAGGCTCACTAATTGTTGAAATCAGCCATGTCATAATTAGTTGATCTTTCTTATTCCATATAGTATAGCCTGAATCATCTTCTTGCGGTTTAAGAGAAGTGCCATCAATAATTCCGAGTAAATCATGAACACGAAGTAGCGAAATAAATTGCATCTTCCAAAGCATATAATTATCATTGGTGAGTTTGATGGGTAAATAAGACATGACATTTAGGGGTAAGGAAGAGAATTGTGTCGCAAAATTTGTTTCTGTGGTGGAAGATGGAGAAGAAAGTTCTGACATTATAAAAGGAATGAGCTGTGTAATGCAAACTTATCTGTGGTGAAGAAGAGAACAAATATGCGTTGTGACCAATGTGAACAGTCGGAGCTTCTTGTGGCAGAAAACCAAGACAAGCAGCAAATAGATAGCTGGAGCTTCTCTTCTGGGATGGTGGATGATGGACACTCCAGAGATTGGCAGAAACTCCAGAGATCAACAGCTTGAGGAGGAGCGAAATCACATCACCTCTGGGATGTGGCTGTTGCTGGCTTGCTGGGATCCGCGGCGTTCGGCGATATGGTTCTTGGCGTGAACAGCACGCTGGATTGTTGTTGAAGAATAAAGGTGGCAGTAGCTTCTGTAATGGATTGCTGTTGAAAACCAAAAACGGCGGCAGCAGAAAAACAAAGGTGATGTGGCTGAAAAACAAAGGTGTAATGGATTGCTTTTGTGGAGAGAGAAAACAAAGGATAAGATTAAAAAAAAAAATTGGTTTTAGATCTCTGTTTGAGAGGAGGGAAAGAGATATGGCTCTGATACCATGTTAAAAGAAGAAGAGGGAGAGAGCGAGAGCAAGAAATAACATGAGAGCAATAAAATCTATTGTTCATTGATATTTGCCCTAAGGACAATACAATATATAGGGTTTAAACAAGTACTCGGTCAATTAACCAATTAACAAATAATAGAATAATTCTAAAAATTATTCTTAGAATTATTCTAATAATTATAACAGAATTATTAGAATAATCCTAATACTTAATTTGAGTTGATTTGGTAATTTGACCCGGTTAATCTAGATAATTTCTCTTTTATCTCTATTAGCTGCGTCTTCCGCTCGACTTCCTGTGCTCCTAAGCTCCTGCACACTCAGACACAGGGATCAATCACAAAGAAGGACTTAACCAACTTGGTTGATCACATCAAAACAACCACGGGGTCCAACAATCTCTCCCTTTTTGATGTGCATTAACCCAAGTTCAAGTTAGGGTAAAAATAGACAAACAGTAATTTAAAGAAAATTACTAAATTAACATGTTAAGCATAAGTTTGCAATAAATAAAATTGCAACCAGTTAATTAAGAGTTAAGCCGAATTTTTCAAAAATATTATTTTTCAAAAATATTTTAAAATTTTAAAAAATTCCCTCCCCCTGAACTTGCACTTTTCTCTCCTCCTTTGATCACAGCAAAAACGGGGTTATAGTTTTCCAAAAATATCTAAGTAAACTGAATTTTTAGAATTTTCCAAAAATATCTAAGCAACAATGAATTTTTTTTTTTGAGTTTTCCAGTAAAAAAAATTTCTATGTAAACTGAATTTTTAGAAATTTTCAAATAATTTCTAAGTCAAAATTAATTTTTAGAATTTTCCAAAAAATATTTGAAAACTTTCAAACCATTATTTAATTCTAGTTTTAATGTTTTTTCAGAAAGTTAATTAAACATTTTATTTCAATATTTTAGCTTCCAGGTCGTGACGAGGCACTAGGCCTTCTTGGTTATTGGAGCAATAACCACTTCCTTAGACAAAGCTTCATAAAGAAATTTTAACGTTTAATTTTTCTTCTAAAAGCCTTACAAAAATTTTAATCTAGCAAGGATTTTGGAATCCAGTATAGATTCCTTCCTACTGGGTTATTCAAAAATTTAGGGGGTACATAATTTCTGGGGACATTCCTAAGTTGTCCATGATGTTTTCTAATATACCAATTCAATTTTCCATAAATTCTTAATTTTGATTTTGGAAATTTATTTAAGCATGCATCATTATTCTTCAATTTCTCAATTTCAACTTTTAATTTTTCATTTTCTAATTTTAGATTATCATACATTTCTAGTGAGCATGCTTTTACTAGGTTCAATTTCAATTCAGCATTTTCTTTTTCTAATTTGAATAAATCTTTAGAAAGAGACTTAATAAATTGAAACGATTGAGTAGGGGTTAGATTACGTACCTGACTCGGTGATGCTCCCCCTTCATCGTCGCTTTCTTTGTCTGAAATTCCTCCCTCTTCATCTATGCTCATTTCTGAGCTTGACTCTTCTTCAAGCTGATGGTTAGCCATTAGTGCTAACCCAGAGAAGGCTTCGACGTCTGATTCAGAAGAAGACGAATATGACCAAGTGGCCTTCAGGTTCTTCTGCTTGGAGGATTCGGGTTTCTTGTACTTTGTCTTTTCCTTCTCTTTCTCCTTTTTCTTTAATTTTGGGCAGTCATCTTTGATGTACCCTTCTTCGTTGCAGTTGTAACAACGAACCGTTCTTTTTCTTTGCTGATGCCTCTATGTCTGAGACCTAAATTTATTAGAATTAAAAAAATTTATTGAAACGCTTTACCAGTAGTGTTGCTTCCTATTGGTCGATCGAGGCTTCGGAGTCAGAATCATTTGATATTGCCTTTAGGGCAATGTTCTGACTAGTCTTCACTACTCCACTGGGCTCTGCAACTCGAGATTCATGAAGTTTAAAAGTTGAAAATAAATTTTCTAAAGTGCTTACCTCGAAGTCCTTGGAGATGTAGTATGTATCTACTAAGGACGTCCATTCTAGAGTCCTAGGGAAGGTGTTGAGCGCGTACCGGATCGAGTCTCGGTTCGATACTTCTTCTCCAAGATTGTTTAGTTGAGTTATTAGCTCCTTAATCCTTGCTTGGAGTTGCGCTATCTTCTCGTCGTTGTTCATCCGAAGGTTCGTTAACTGGGTCCGGAGGATGTCGCGTCTTGCTAGCTTAGCTTCTGAGGTACCTTTGTGAAGCTCTAGGAATTTATCCCAGAGGTTTTTAGCGGAATTGTAGCTCCCGATCCGACTTACCTCCTAGGGCGCCAACACGCTGAGTAGGTGGAATTCCGCCTTTCCGTTGGCCATGAATTCGGCCTGCTCCTTCTTTGTCCAGTTGAGTTCTTCTTTCCCTTTTGGAACTGCATAGCCATATTTCATGATTAAACAAATATCAAATTCTGTCTTGAAAAATACCTCCATCCGGTGTTTCCACGTCGCGAAGTCTCTGTCGAACTTCGGAGGATGAATATTCGCTCCGGCCATCGTCTTGATCATTGTGCTTCATTCGACGGTTAGTCCTTCTGAGGCGGTCTGGCTCTGATACCAATTGTTGGTGCAGCGGAGGCCGACAAGAGGGGGGTGAATTGCCTACAAAATTAAACTATACCCTCCTCAAACCTTTCAACTCAAAAATACAGCAACAATAAGTAAAATTAAGACGGAAAATAAAAGAGGAGACAGAAGTTTAACTTGGTTACAACCAAGATGGTTTTTAATTCGAGGCAGTCGAAGATCGCACTAGCAGAGTCTCCTTCACTGTAGGTGGAGAAGCCTTTTTACATATTTAGAACGCTCACTAGTTGCTAAGAATTGATTACAAAGTTGAGCTCTTAATTCATGTTTAATTCCTAGCTTCAGGGGCCTTTTTATAGCCCCTAGAAAGTCAATCTCAGAGGTCCAAGGCGCCTCCAACAGAGGTCCAAGGTGCCTCCAACCGAGTCAGGGGATAAAACTCTATTCGTGCACAAACGGTCACTTTTAACCAGTTGAAGGTGCCTTCATCAAGCCTTGAAAGCGCCTTCAAGGTGAAGGCACCTTCAAGCCATGATGAAGGCGTCTTGAGCAGATTTTCCAGCTCAGTTACTTCTTTGCTTCAACTTCCGAAGCTCCGTTCTTTTGGGTGATTCCGGCCAACCAAAATAGGGCTCACCCGAACCCAATTTCCGACCTTCTCCTCGAGCAGCCTTCCTCCCCCGGCTTAACACCCCTCGAACGTCGCACACGTTCCTCTCACCCACCGGTGTACTCTTCCGCAACTCTCTCGTCCTTCGGACGCACGGAGCCCGTCGGCTCCTTTCCCGTACCGTCCTTCTCGCTAGATGCGTCTTCCGTCCGACTTCCTGCACTCCTGAGCTTCTGCACACTCAGACACAGGGATCAAACACAAAGCAGGACCTAACCAACTTGGTTGATCACATCAAAATAACCACGGGGTCCAACACTTCCAAGTCTCGATCATCTTCTCAAAGACTTCCTCCATCTTTTTGATTTGCCCAAGCTTACCCCAAGCCTCTATTGCAGCTAAGCACTCACCCAAATAAGGTTTCATGTTGTTAGATTATATATATTTATTTGTTTATAACTTTAGGGTCATTTTGGTCATTTTCCCTTTATATTTAGAGTTTAAGGTTTCTTAACTAAACTATATAAAGACCTTATACTCTGTATTTCCAATTATCAATTTTGGATTCAATAATATAGCTAGTTTTTCTTTTTTTCTTAATTTCTATATGGTATCAGAGCAAGGTTTTCTTTCTCTGACCTAATTTTTTCTGTCGTCCCCTGTTATACTTACTGTTGCCCCACTGTCGTCTCCTCCTGTTGCTACCGATTTCGGCGCCGATGCCTTGTCCTGCCAATTTCGACGCCGACGACCTGCTTTGTCGATTTCGGCGCCAACGTTCTTTTCTGCTGATTTCGATGCCGACGCTCTTTTCTACCGATTTCAACATCAACGTCCTATGTTGCTGATTTCGACATTGATGCTCTTTTTTGTCGATTTTGGTACCGACATCCTGTGTTACCAATTTTGGTATTGATGTCATTTTCTACTAATTTCAACACTGACGCTCAGTGTTGTCGATTTCTACGTTTGACATCCTTTTCTATCTCAAATTCTCTGTGAGACCATGGGTCATCCTGACACTAGTTTTTACGGATCGTACAGATGTGTATCCTTACGTTTGGTTATTCTAAGCATTATTCGTCTATCATCATGCCTGGTCATACAGATGCTTCATGGAAATCTGATCCATATATGTTGGAGCAGTTTTAATAGTTCCTTGCTTCACAGGCCTCTGTCATGTCAGCTTCCTCTCATATAGGTTTGTCATCATCTGGTATTTTAGGTATATCTTCATCCTTATAGATCTTGGGCTTTGGTGCTTCCCATCATATGTCATCTAATTTATCATCTTTTGTTTCTTTTTCTCCCCGTTTATCTATATTTATTGTGATTGTTGATAGTATTCCTATGTCATTAGGAGGTGTCGGTTCAATTGTTACATCTTATTTTTCTCTTACTGATGTTTATTATATTCCGAGTCTTACTTTAAATCTTGTTTCTGTTAGTCAATTATGTGAGTCTGGATACCTAGTCTCTTTTTCTTCATCCAATTGTTATGTTCAGGACCCGCAATCTCAGAGGTTGATTGGGACAGGTCGTAAGCAAGGTGTTGATCCCTTGGAGGCCGATTAGAGGGGGTGAATAGTCTGCAAAATAAATGAACCATTCTCGATCTTTTATAGCTTAATTAAATAAAACACTTGCATAAAAAGAATTAAGAATTTAAATAAAGAAAAGAGGCACAATGAATTTACTTGGTTACAACCGGGGAGGTTGTTAATCCAAGGAAGAAAAAGCTCGGTAATATCTCCTTTGGGCGGAGAAACCTTTTACAATAGTCAAAGCTCCTAACACAAAACTAAACAGAAAATGAAGCGACTAAAAGTGTTGTTGCTTGTTTTTCAGGTGTTTCTAACTTCTGGGACCATATATGTATTTATAGCTCTGGTCGGGATGCCTGGAAGGGTTCTAGGCGCCTAGAGGGGTTCCAGACGTCTGGAGGGGGAAAAAATTTTATCCCCGTTGCAACGGATTACGTTTGACGTGATCCAGATAAAAATCCTGGTCCAGACGTCCGGAGTCCGGCGAGTTCGCGCGCCTGGAGTCCGGCGAGTCTAGGCGCTCGGAGTCCGATGAGTCCGGCCGCCCGGACTAAGAAAGTCAACAACCTATTGACTTTCGGGGTCGGTCTTCTACTCCGGTTCCACTCACCTTGGCCCGAGTCTTCCGCTTCGGCTCCACTTGGGTGATCTCGACCTTCTGAAATAAGGCTCACCCGAACCCAACTTCCGGCTTTCAAGCAAGCTTCCGCTTTGGCTTCTCGTCCCTCGGAAACTTCGTGCGCCTCCTTCTCGAACGCCCGCATACTCTTTCACAGCACCTCATCCCTCGAACGCACCGAGCCCATTAGCACTCTCCCGTGTCGTTCTTCTCGCTATCTGTGTCTTTTGCTCAACTTCCTACGCTCCTAAGCTCCTGCACACTTAGACGCAGCGTTAAACACCAACAGGACCAAACCTGACTTGGTTGATCACATCAGAACCACTTTGAGGTACCAACAATCTCCTCCTTTTTCATATGATCAAATCCAAGTTAAGTTAGTGTAAACAAACAACAGTTATAATTAAAAAAATTTGTAAGTACAAAAAAAAATTGAAATTTAAAATACTACCCTCTCCCTAGACTTAATTTTTATTACTCCCCTTTTGATCACATTAAAAATGGACAACCAAAAAACATTTCACTTAACAATGATAAAAAGTCTAAGGGTTATTTAACAATGGTAAAAATTTTGACTTAATATAAAATTTTATAAGTGTAAGAAAATTTTGAGATAGAAAAATTTCCCAAAACAATAATTTTCAAAATTAACTCTATGAAAAAAAACTTTAAAATTTTCTAATTGATGAAATTATTAATTTCTAAAGTGAATTTTTGCCAAACATTTAAAGCATGATAATTAAATATTTAGCAGTTAATCAATTAAATACTTATTTCAATAGTTGGCTTCCAAACTGTGGTGAGACACTATGCCTTCTTAGTTATTGGAGCAACAACCACTTTCTAAATAAAGCCTCTTAAATAAATTAAATATTTAATTTTCTCTCTGAAAGTACTAAGTCCAATTTTTAATTTATGAAAGATTTTGGAACCTAATATAGGTTCCTTCCAATTGGGTTAATCAAAAATTTCTTAGAAATATATTTTGTTGACAGTTTTATGATTTGACCCTTATGATATCTAAGATACCAGCTTAGTCTATTATAATTTTGAGTTTGTTGAACATTTAAGCAAGTATGATGTTTCAAATTTTCTATTTCTTTACTTAATTTTTTATTTTCTAATTTCAACTTATCAAAATCTTCTAATCGACAAGAAATTACTAAAGTTGATTTTAATATTTTCTTTTCTTTTTCTAACATACAATAATTCTTTGATAATAATTTAACAAACTTAAATAACTTGTCAGGGGGAAGAGACTGTACTTGACTTACCTCATTGATCTCGCAATCCGAAACTCCCTCTGAAGTGCAACTTTCTTCCGATGTCGCCCTCCCTTCATCAAGGCTCTCGATGCTCATTTCGGACGAGCTTGCTTCATCTTTATCTTCTTGGTGACTTGGTACTAGTGCAAGTCCGGCGATTGCTTCGATCTCTAATTCGGACGACGTTTCATCCCACGTTGCTTTTAGGTTCTTATACTTGTTCGTTTAGGCTAGCTTCTTGCGCTCTTGTCCTTATTCTTCAATTTAGATCAGTTGTTTTTTACGTGTCATTCTTCATCGCAGTGGTAGCATCTTATCCTTCTTTTTCTTCTACCCTGCACTTGATTAAATTGCTTATATTTAAATAATTTTTTAAATTTACTTACCATCAGTGTCGTTTCGTCGTCATCGAGAGAAGATTCCGTATCTCGTTCGTCCATTTTTTGCCTTAAAGGCAATGTTGTGCTTCGACTCCTTCGAATCTGTACATCTTGTTTCATAGACTTCAAAAGTTGAAAATAATTCTTCTAAAATAACAAATTATAGATCCTTAGAGATATAATATACATCTACTAATGATGCCCATTCTATATTTCTAAGGAATGCATTAAGCGCGTGCCTTAGTGAATCTCGATTGCTTACTTTTTTTCTCGAGATTCGTGAGTCCGGTGATGAGCTCCTTGATCCTTGAGTGAAGGTGTGCAACAGTTTCACTTTCCTCTAATTGAAGGTTGCTGATCTGGTTACGAAGTAGATCTCATCTCACGAGTTTCACCTCCGAAGTTCCTTCGTGTAGTTTTAGGAATTTCTCCAAGAGCTCCTTGGCAGACCCGTAAACTCCGATCTGATTAACTTCTTGTGGCAATAAGACACTCAGCAGATGAAATTCGGCTTTTCCATTTGCCACGAAGTCAGCTTGCTCCTTCTTCATCCATTGGTATTTTTCTTTCCCTTCGGGTGCAATAAAGCGAAATTCCATTATTAAAAGTAAATCAAAATTTGTCATAAAAAATACATCCATTCTTTTCTTCCAACTCATGAATTCCCCCTCGAACTTTGGTGGGTAGATGCTCGATTCGACCATCTCGAGTGCTTCGTTTGGCGGTTAGTCCTCCTGAACCTGTTGGGCTCTGATACCACTTGTTGGTCCCTTAGAAGTCGACTAGAGAGGGGGTGAATAACTTACAAAATAAACGAACCTTTCTTGATCTTTTATAGCTTAATTAAATAAAACACTTGCATAAAAAGAATTAAGAATTTAAATAAAGAAAAGAGGCACAATAAATTTACTTTGTTACAACCAGAGAGGTTAATCGAAGGAAGAAAAAGCTTAGTAATATCTCCTTCGGGTGGAGAAGCCTCTTACAGTAGTCAAAGCTCACTAACACAAAGCTAAACAGAAAATGAAGCGACTATAAGTGTTGTTTCTCATTTTTTTAGCTGTTTTCTGGCTTCTGGAATCAGGACTATATTTATAGCCTTGGTCGGGACGCCTGGAAGGGTTCTAGGCGCTTGAAAGGAGATACAAATTTATCCCTGTCGTAATGGATCGCGTTTGACGTGATCTAGATAAAAATCCTGGTCCGGGCGCCCGGAGTCAGGCGACTCCAGGCGCCCGGACCAAGAAAGTCAACAACATGTTGACTTTCGGTCCCGATCTTCTACTCCGGTTCCGCTCGCCTTGGTTTGGGTCTTCCGCTCTGGCTCAGACTCTACTTGGGTGATCTCGGCCTTCCGGAATAGGGCTCACCTGAACCCAACTTCAGCCCTTCAAGCAAGCTTCTGCTCCGGTTTCTCGTCCCTCGGAAACACCTTGCATCTCCTTCTCATCCGCCTGTGCACTCTTCTGCAACATATCATCCCTCGAATGTACCAAGCCTATTAGCTCTCTCCCATGCAGTCTTTCTCGCTAGCTGTGTTTTTACTCGACTCCCTATACTCCTAAGCTCCTACACACTTAGGCATAGGGTTAAACACTAATAGGACATAACCTGACTTAGTTGATCACATCAAATCCACCTTGGGATACCAATACAAGGAGGACTCTATATTTTAGATTAACTCAAAGTACAGAAGTTGTAGCTTCGAGTGTGGATTTATCATCTTTTCATCTGAATCGTTCATCTTCTGATTTTTATTTGTGTCACTCTCATTTAGGTCATGTTTCAACATCTCTTTTATAGTTTTTAGCTTCTACAGAAGTATTAGGACCTTTAAAAAGTTTTGATATTTCTGATTGTAGTGGTTGTAAACTTTACCATTTTCTAAAAGTCATTCTTTTTCTTCTGCTCCATTTGATCATATCCATTCTGATATGTGGGGACCCTCTCCTATTCCTGCAAAAGAGGGGGTCAAGGTATTATGTTTCATTTATTGATGATTGCACTCATTACACTTGAGTCTATCTTATGAAACACAGGTCTGATTATCTTAGAATGTTTAACAATTTCAGAGCTTTTATGAAAACTCAAGATTCTAGTGTCATAAAGTAGTTTCGTTGTGATTTGGGGGGTGAATAATATACTTTAAATTATTTTTCACAATTACTTGCTTCTGATGGTACTATTCATCAAACCTCTTGTCCAAATACTCTTGAACAAAATGGTGTGGCTGAACGAAAACATAGGCATCTTGTTGAAACAACCCATTCATCTTTATTGTCTGCCAGTATTCCTAGTACCTTTTGGGGGAAAGCAATCCTTACAACTTTTCACGTGATTATTAGAATTCCAACCTTACACAATTTAGGCTTGTCACTTTTTGAAAAATTGTATGGCATGCTCCTCTCTATTCCTCTTTGCGTGTTTTTTTGTTATGCTTGCTTTGTCCTTCTTCCACATGTCGAGGATAATAAATTAATCTCTTGGTCTGCTCTTTGTGTCTTTTGGGATTATGGTGTTACTCAAAAAAGATATCGTTGTTTTGATTCTGTTAGTCAAAAATTATATGTCTCTCCTCATGTTGTGTTTCTTGAGCATATTCCATTCTTTTCTATTCCAGCTAATTCGCATAATATGACAAAGTCAAATCTACTTTGTATTGATCTTTTCAATACTAACACTGAGAAAGTTTCACCCACAGCTCTTACTAGTAGCTCAACTGAATCTGGTACTTTGGTTCCTGAGATATCTGCTCCACAAGCTCCTCCTTCTGCTACTACCCAATCATCTCCTGAGATTACGGATGATCATTCTCTCCACAGTTGTCAATCCACTCGCATTCGTAAGTCTACTAAACTATCAAATTTTGCTTACTCTTGTTATTTTCATTCTTTTGCTTTATTTGATGCATCTATTCATTGTCTTTTTAAGTCTGTATCATATAAAGAAGCTGTTTGTAACCCACTTTGGCAGAGTATTATGACTGAGGAACTAATTGCTTTACATCAAACTCATACATGAGATTTGCTTTCATTGCCACCAAGAAAATACACTATTGGTTCTTGTTGGGTATAAAAGATCAAAACTAAATTTGATGGATCTATCGAGCGATATAAAGCTCATCTCGTCGCTAAAGGTTATTCTCAGGAGTATAACATGGATTATGAGAAAACATTTGCTCCTGTTGCAAAAATGTCGACTGTTCGTACTCTTATTGTTGTTGCTTCTGTTCGTCGATGGAGAATATCTTAGATGGATGTCAAGAATACATTTCTAAATAGTGCTCTTAATGAAGAAGTTTATACGACACCTCCTCCTGGTATTTCACACCAACCTGGTGAAGTTTGCAGGCTTCATAAAACGCTTTAGGTCTCAAATAAGCAGCTCGTGCTTGGTTTGAGAAGTTCTTTACAGTAATTACTTCACTTGGTTTTCATCCTAGCAATCATGATTCAACATTGTTTGTTAAATGTACGAGTACAGGTCGTATTCTTTTATTATTATATGTTGATGACATGATTATTACTGATAATGATTCTGATGGAATTGCTTTCCTAAAGTCTGAGTTGGCTCGTCGTTTTGCTATAAAAGACTTGGATATACTACGCTACTTTTGGGTCATTGAGGTTGTTTATACCTCGAATGGTTATCTTTTATCCCAGTCAAAGTATATATCTGATATGTTTGAGCGTGCTCGTCTTACTGATAATAGAGTTGTTGATACTCCTATTGAGACTAATGCTTGATATTCTCCATCTGATGGCTCACCTTTGTCGGATCCTAGTTTGTACATAACTATTGTTGGAAGCTTGGTTTATCTCACTGTAACTCGTCCAAATATTGCGTATGCTGTTCATATGGTTAGTCGATTTGTCGCTGTACCAACTACAGTTTATTGGGATGTTGTTCTTTATATTCTCAGGTATCTTCGGGGCACTCAATTTCAAAGCATTTTATTTCCATCTACTTAATCTCTTGAACTACGTGCATACTTTGATATAGATTGGGCTAATGATTATACGGATTGTAAATCTACCACTCGCTTCTACGTTTTTCTTGGTGATTCCCTTATTTCTTGGAAGAGTAAGAAGCAATATGTTATTTCTAGATCTTTCACAGAAGTTGAGTATCGTGTCATGACCTAAACTACTTGTAAGATAGTTTAGTTCATAGTTTGTAGAATCGCGATCCTACGTAGAATCGATTTAGAGTCAAGATCGGATCGGTCAGAATCGGATCGTAGAATCGTACGATACTACCAAAAACCCTTATTTAATATAAATATATAACTAATTTTGTATATATATGCAATCATTTACATTCAACACCTTAGATACATTACTACATGTATAAATTTAAATTAACTTGTAATTTAACTATCATTCTCGAATAGTGATAATATTTATATTTTCATATCATAAAATGAAAGAATATAAAATTTCTATTAACACAATAATAATAACACATTCATTATCAAAAAAATTTTCTTGGTTTATAAGATAATTCAATTTAAAGACCAACAAAACACCTAACGTATATAACAGAAGCTATTGAATTCTTTGATTCAAATATGAACGCCGGAAATAATCTTTTAAAGACTGATTGATGTCACACAATACTAGACAATAGGCATCCAAAAACTCATCATTTTGGGAAAAAGAAATGACAGAATCTTATTGATAAAAAACTAACTCAAAAATAATTAAACATATGTTTAAATAATTTAAAACTCTAATAAGATGAAAAAAATAATAAAAAAAGATAAAATCTTCTAGACATCCAAAAAAAGATTTAAATGATATTTTTTGAGTTTGAAATAGGGTGATTAAGGATAAACTTTGAAATTTATTAAAGATCTCTAAACGAGCTTTGATTTGATATATTATAAGCCCCATGGTTCAATCCGAGTCAAAAGTTATGACCTCTCAAAACTTCCACCGATCGTGCTTTGATTCTGTTCTGATCCTACCGATTCTATTCCGATCCTACTGATCCTGCTGCGATCCTACTATAAAAATCAATTTTGCACGATTCTAGATCAATTTTAGGTTTCTGGATTGTAGGATCATACGATCCTACGATCCAGATCGCAGAATCGTACGATCCTACGATCCGGATAGCTATTTTACAAACTATGGTTTAGTTGTGTTGGTTACTTGCAGATATGAATTTTTTTTTATCAACCTACTCTGTTATATTGTGATAATTAGAGTGCTATTCAAATTACACGTAATTCAATTTTTTATGAGCGGACGAATATATTGAAATTGATTGTCACGCTATTCGTCAGCATCTTTAGATTAACACCATCACATTGTCTTTTGTTCCTTCAAAATTACATATTACTAATATGTTTATCAAGTCACATTCTGCTTCATGCTTTTATTTCTTATCTGACAAGCTCTCAATGCTTCTAGCTATAACATCATAAGTTTGAGGGAGATGTTAAATTATATATATTTATTTATTTATAAATTTTAGGTCAATTTTTCTTTCCTTTTTATATTTAGAATTTAGAATTTTTATACTATGTATTTTCAATTATCAATTTTAGAATATGATTAATTTTTCTTCTTCTTAATTTATACACGTATCTCACACTTTCCATATTCTCACAACGACGTCTGCTTTGCCCAAGGCAGCATAGAGGGAGAAGAACTTTGCAAAGGTAGCGATTCTCCTGGACGCCATCGCCTTCTATCTCTTTTACGCTTTCGCTTTTTCCTTCAAACCAGCGAGTATGTAAGCTTTTGCAACCGAGTTCTTGATCAGCAAATCAGGTTCCACACCTTCAGATTTCATTGTCTCCAGAATTTGCTCCATACCCGATATGTCATGGAATTTGCCTTTGACATTGACTAGCATCTTATAAGTGAAGCTCGTAGGTTTTATATTTTCCTTTTCTATCATCAAGAGTACATCAGCAATCTTTCTACGGTCTACCCGTTTGTAGAGCAGCAACAACTGGTTACAAGCAAAAGGTGTGATTGGAAGACCAAGATCTCTGATTTGACGTTGACAACAGCAACACAATTAACCAACAAATTCTGTAAACCACCTCACTCCTGAACGATTCTGGGATGTTTTTTTTTTGATGTACTCTTCAGCCTCTAGTAGACCATTAACCTTTGCGTTCAAATCCAAATGAGATGCGTAGTCCCGCTCCACAAGTTCAATTTTATTTCTAGCTTCCAGCCATTCAACAAACTGCAAATGTCAACAAAAAAAAAGTCCAAACTTTTAGACCATAAAAAAAATCTAAAAGAAAAATATAAGTAAAAACATGATGAAAGAATGTCAAACCAAAAAAGCAAAGTCATATCCTGAAGAAGATGGTATACGTAAACATTTCCATTTATTTCATTTCATGCACAAAACCAATATTCCAAAGAATTAAAACTCATATCCTGAAGATTTACAAATGTCAAACTACAATTAGAAAACACAGAGCAAGAATAAACATCGACATAAATCAACCAAGAGTTGTTATGGAAAATGAATGATAATTTGATTCAGCACATAAATTTAAAAGGCGACATTTGACTGTGCAACATGAATTTAATGGATTAACACTTGACACAATAAAGATTACATTCTGTCCAGGCACAGCAGGCAATTAGCCTTTGAAACAATACAGATTTTAACATTAATTGATTCTTTTGCTCATGCCCAATGTGTTTAAATTAGATATTAGTATAATTAGGCATGTGTTAAAGTTAAGTAATGGATACTACAAAAGTAAGAGAAATAAAGAGGAAGAGAATTTTGAAGATAATGATTCAGTACGAGGAATAAAACTAACAAAGAAAACCAAATATAAAAAAACTATGAATTGCAGGCCCCAAGCAAAATCTAAGACAGGAGGTTTTTGTATGGTATGGGCATATGCAATCAGATAACTAGAAAGAGAAAGCCCTGGTCCACTTTGTTAACAGTGAATGTTCCTAAAAGTGAAGTTTTATCTTCCATTTGTATAACAGAGGTCAAAATTCATTTTTGAAACATCAAAATTTCAGATAAATACTAGGGTAAAGATACAATCACCTGCAGTGCCCTTGAGTAGAGTAACCGCTTCCTCATATTAAGCATAGCAATAGATATTTCACCTCTTCCAAGAGGTTTCCCTTCCTCAACATACTTATCAAGTGCACTTGTTAATGAATTTCTTGGAGTTTCAATTATTAACTCGAAAATAGGAGAATGTGAGAGCCTCAACCGCTCCTTTTTTGCCCCAGCTTCATTTGCTTCAACATCTACCAAGTCAAGTGAACTATCTGCAGCTTCTTAGGATAACTCCCCTTTGGAAATGAGCTCTTCATCATCTTCTTTTCCTGAACCATACACCCAATCAGCAGATTCCAGTGGTATCTCCAGGTCAGAAAACCCATCTTCTAGATCGTCTTCCTTACCACCTGAATTTGCTCCAGCCTGAGAAGATAAATATCGACTCCAGAGGACGGGTTTCAGAGAAATAGACCCCCGTCTATATGACTTCATTTGAATGGAGCTACTACTTATATTAGAGCCTTCTGAGTAAAGGTGCTCTCCATGTTTTAAACTACCACTGCTTACATATGTTGTACTCAAGGTAGGGGTATGAGAACAATCAACGCAGTGCTCTTGTAACCCTAAGATTGTTTTGATGTAATCAAACAAGTTAAGTTAGGTCCTATTTGGTTTAACCCTTGTGTCTAAATGTGTAGGAGCTTAAGAGCACAGGAAGTCGAGCGTAAGATGCGGCTAGCGAGAAGGACGGCACGGGAGAGAACCGACGGGCTCGGTGCGTCCGAGGGACGAGGTGCTGCGGAAGAGTACACCGGTGGACGAGAAGAACGTACGCAACGTTCGAAGGACGAGAAATTGGAGAGGAAGGCTACTCGAGGAGAAGGTCAGAAGTTGGGTTCGGGTGAGCCCTATTCCGGATGACCGAGATCACCCAAGCTAACGGAGCCGGATAAGAAGACTCGAATCGAGACGAGCAGAACCGGAGCTATAAGGTCTCCCAAGCATTAATTAAGGAATTAAATTAAAAATAATAATAATAAATTAAGGTCTCACGAGCACAAATAAATTTCTACAATTTTTGAGAATTTCTCGGGATTTAAAATGAAATGGTATGACATATTTTAAGGGGATAGAACTATTAAGCTTAGGGAAGTATATGATGCTCAATTAAGTTAGGAGTTGATTAAGCTTAATTACAGAAGATTAGGATTTAATTAACCTATGTATATATATTAACCTAGATATATAAACCTAGCTTACAAGATCCTCACGGACGACTCCCTCAAAATCACCGACTCCTGCTTCACTCCGCCATCCGCGACGGAACTCCTCACCGGGCGCCGAGCTTCGGCCGATCAACGTCCACACGCCGGCGAGCTACGAGGGACATGGCGACCGGGCACAAGGACTTTCGCATACTCCCTGTCGGCGCGACCTCACCGGCTAGGGATTTCGATGGTGACACGAGAAGGGAAAGACAAGTTCATTTTTATATGATGGTATGGGATCCGTGGAGGTAAGGATAGTAACCTAGGAGAGGATGTTATGTTTGCTTAGGATGATCGATTGATTGAATGAATCGCGATCGGATTTTCTTGTGCTGTTCTTATTCTATCGGAGACTTCTCCTCGGTTCCTACGATGGATTAGGGCTTTGTAATTGAATCGGGTTTTGCTTGGGGTTCTCATGATAGCTTCTGGATTTCCGGTTGGTTTTAGGAGTTGTAATTGGTTTTCTGGAGGTTTTGCTCTGCTCGATAGCTTGGTTTTTCTTATGCTTCATCGGAAAGGAATGGATTCCTGATGGCTGATCGATTTTTGGGATAGAGGAATTTAGCTTTGGGCGTGAACGGGGTATTCTAGCACAGATTTGGGACCTAGGACGAATTCATTGTTGCGTTGTTTCATGTCGGCAATTCAGAGGTCTCGGCAAAGCTATTGTTGTACTAGCTTGTTCTTCCCTCACTACCTCCGATTCTAGTGGATGAAGCTTCGATTGATGATGTTCTAATTTTTTTTCCTTCCTTGCTTCCGAAGGAGTTGGACCGATTGCTAGTGCTATAGGCCTTGATCGGAGATACTGTGGTTTTATTTCTCTATTGCTTTTGAAATGTTGGATTGATTTGGAAGTCGTGGATTCAAGTTGGAGTGTTCTGTTCTTCGGTTAGCTGTGATTTGGTGTTGGTTCTTTTGAAAGGGTTGTAGTTTTGTGATTGAATTCAGCTTCCAGTCGCCGATTAGGCATTTGTGTTTGTAATCGTTGTCGTTCTGTTTTTTTTTTTTGCAATTACTCGAGATCAGGTCAGTATATTTGGTTTTTGATCGGTTTATCACATGACCGTTGAATTTCGGAATCAGGATTTTGATGATTTGGTTGGTTGGTTGATGTTTTGTTCCCTTCTAATGTTCAGGGAAGCTACAGACAGAATGTTGATGACTTTGTTTATCTATTGTTTATGTAATGCTGGATTCAATTCGTTGTGATTTTGTTCATTGAAAGGCAACAGACTTGTGTGGCTTTTGGGAATTGATTTTGGTAGATTTTAGTGCGTCTCCAAGGTGATTCCATGTTCCTTGTGGGTTCTAAAAATTCCAGGATAGTATAGTTTGTTTGAAGTTTGATTCGAGGGTCATCTTGGCTTATATTGAGTCAACTGCAACCTTGTGGTTCTTGCTTCTTGTGATGATTTCGGATTTCATTTCCTTTTAATAGAACCATGACACCAATATGTATTGGTTGTTTCCTTTCAAGTATTATTATATGTTTAGGTGTTGAATTTCCATGTCGTATCACTCTCTTTCATGGATGCATGATTCTGTTGTCTTCTTTTAAGGTTGGTATGTTTATAGAATGAATGGAAGGTGCTATTGTTATAGTATAACGTGGGTTGTTTATGTTTCTTTTTATATGGGTAATTGGATGAGTATGAGCATATGTGGTGACAGTACGGATTGGATGCCCCGGGATGAGCTCCGGGGAGGGCCCTTCCAAACATGACTGATACTGTAATTTATTGTTAGCTTCGGCTATATGACTGCATGTTCTGTAGGAGGTACCTCCAGGGTCATGAGACTATTTGACTGACTCTATTAGTGGTTACCGGATATGTGACATATTCATCCTTATTAGCTATGTAGGAACTTTTACATATCGTACCCTTCTTCGGTTTACTGTATTTGAGTTAAGTTATATGCCTACTAGTTACTATTTCTGCTAATTTATGGATGTCATGTTATTCATATAAGATTGTACTTGCTGGGTCCGTAGACTCATGATGCCTACATTACAGATGAGGATGTCTCCCAAGATATGACAGAAGGCCTACGGATGGAGTAGACGAGGAGGCGGGATAGACGTATGGTACTGTCCAAAAGCCTAGGAGTGCAGAGCATACTGGTTTCATTGCGAGAGATTTTTCTTCATTATTTGTGAAGAGGGATGTTTGGGGAATTATTGCCCTCATTCATTAAACTCTTGTTTGAGATGCAGTCATTTTCATTGGTTAAGATGGTTCTTTTTGATGGGATTGTACTGTGGTTATCTACATAGCAGTTGACGAGAGGATAGTTTAAAAAAAAAAATTGAGGGATAATCTAGGGATGTTTCAGGAGTAGAGGAACCAGACCGTAAAAAGTCAACCTTGTTGACTTTTGTGGTCCAGGCGCCCGGAGCCTATAGAGTCCGGGCACCCGCAACCCAAAGTTTATCACAAGTGACGTGGACGTTGATCGACGCGTCGGGGATAGAATTCTATCCCACTCCAGGCGCCCGGAACTCTTCTAGGTGCTCAGAACAGTGGTATAAATGTAGCGTTGATTTCAACAGTTAGAACAACAACTTGTAATTCCATTCTTTCTGTTCTACTTTTGTTTATAAGCTGTTAACGTTGTAAGAGGCTATTCCGCCCAAAGGAAATCTTCAGAAAAGTGCGCTTCATTTTCCTTGAATTAGTAATCTTCTGATTGAAAACCAAGTAGTTCCTCTTGTGTCTATTTCTTTTTAATTAGTCTCTATTTTTACTTACAAGTGTTCTTATTCAAGCTATAAGTCGAAAAAGGGTTGATTTGTTTTTGTAGGACAATTCACCCCTCCCCTCTTGCCAGCCACCAAGGGACCAACAAGTGGTATCAGAGTGAGGACGCTTTAGAAGGACTAACCGTCGACCGAAGCAAAGAAACCAATGGCTGGACCAAGCATCGTTCCACCTAAATTCGAGGGAGACTTCGCATATTGGAAATGTCAGATGAAGGTATTCCTAAAAATAGACTTTGAAATTCGTTTAATAATCAAGTACGGTTTCGTAGCTCCTACGAATCAAAATGGAGAGGAGAAGGAAGAGAGTCTTTGGATGAAGAAAGAACAAAACGATTCCGTAGCAAATAACCGAGTAGAATATCACTTGCTGAGTGTGCTGCTGCCTCAAGAAGTCAACCGCATCGGAAGCTACTCGTCGGCCAAAGGACTTTGGGAAAAATTCTTGGAACTCCACAAAGGCACATCCGAAGCTAAGCTCGCAAGAAGAGACATACTTCGGAACAAACTAACGAATATTCGTCTGGAAAGAAGTGAGAAGGTAGTCGATCTACACGCGAAGGTAAAAGAAGTAATCACCGGACTCGAAAACCTCGGTGAAATGGTAACCAACCAGGACACGATACGCTACACACTCAATGCTTTTCCCAGGACTCCAGAATGGACCTCAATAATCGATGTCTACTATATCTCAAAGGACTTAGAGGTAAGTACCCTAAAGGAACTCTTTTCTTCTCTAGAATTACATGAAACTAGATGTGCAGGGACAACAAAAGACTCAAGCCAAATTATGGCACTAAATGCAACCAAGAAGGATGCACCCGAGTCAGACTCAGAAGAAGATCAAGAAGCGCTTATATGGTAAGGAATTTTAGAAAATTATTTAGATCTAATAAATTTAAAGAAATACAGAATAAGAAAAATTCAAGAAATAGAAGAAGGGTCCGATGTTAGTGTCAAAAGGAATGACACTTAAAAGAGGACTGCCCAGAACTGAAAAAGGAAAAAAGGCAAGATGCCCAAGTAAAACAAACACAAGACTTTAACTGCTACTTGGGACGACAACTCTTCATCAGAATTAGAAATAAGAGAATATGCTGGGCTAGCACTGATGACAAACCATGAAGAGCAAAGCACCTCAAAAGCTAGCATCGTTGAAGGGAGAGTGACTTCAGATGAATGCAGCGAAGCAGAGGGGAAGTCAGGCTTCAAGTCTGATATGATAAGTGAGGTATGCCTCTTACCTCCTGATCAACTTTATTTTGGTATTAGGTCTATGGCAAAATCTATATACAAGTTAAAAAGTAAAAATAATAAATAAAAAAAAATGAAAACTTAAAAATAAAAAGAATTTTAGCAAAATCATGTTTGATAGAAGATTTTGAAAAAGTAAAACTTGAAAAATACTAAATTAAAGGAATAAATAGATAACTTAAAAAATTCTGCATGTCCAAATGTTTCTATTTTTAGAAACTATATATAGAGGATTAAACTAGTATTATAGATTTCACAAAGGACAGATCAGAAAAATAACAAAAGCCTATATTCCTAAAAAATGTTAGGATCGTCGTACTCGGCTAGAGAGGGGGGGGTGTGAATAGCCGACCCCAAATTGCTCGTTTCTTCCTACGATTAGGGTTAGCGCAGCGGAAATAACTAAATAGAAACGTAAAAAGGAAAGATCAAACCTCAAACTCGAACTCGACGATGTAACGAGGTTCGGAGATGAAACTCCTACTCCTCGGCGTGTCCGTGAGGTGGACGAAACCTATCAATCCGTCGGTGGATGAGTCCTCGGAAAATCAGCTAATAAGAACTCCTTCTGGGTGGAGAAACCTCGCCACAATGTCTTGCAACAGCAAGATAAACAGGAGTACAAGAATACAGCAAGAAACTAAGTACAATACAAAAATGTAATAACCCTAGCTTGCCTTCTCGTCGACTGGATGAAGCAGCAACTTCACGGGAATCCAACCACAGCAGCAACTGTCCAGTTGAAGTCCCAGCCGAGGGAAGCTCACGCGAAGCTTCAGCGAAGAAGAGCTCAACAAAGCTCAAGCAGAAATACTTCAGCAGTCAGTAGGAAGAAGAGGAAGAAGAAGAAGTATGTTCTGTAGTGCCTCTCGATCCTTTTATAACCTCTGATATCCTGAGCCAACCTGCGAACCTGCAAGGCAAAAAGGCCAGAACACAGAAGCCCGAAATAGCCTAGCCGTTGAGTCACAACGGCTAGGCCTGATCGGTCCAAGGTGCTGCTGATCGGTCATGGGGACCGATCAGAGCTTCCTCCGATCAGTCCCTGTGCGGACCCTGATCGGTCCCGGGACCGATCAACATGCATGTCCTTCCTTTTCTCCCGAACTTCTTGCCTTCGATCGTTGTTTCGACGGTCCGCAGACCGATCGATAACACTCGATGAGCTACCGTTTGTTACTTGATCGGTCACCGCACCGATCCGGATCTCATGTATCCGGATCGATCCACCGATCGATCCGAGCTTTTTTGCCCAAACCAAGTCCCAAGCCTTCCAAACCAACATCCGGTCAACCTTGACCTCTTGGTACATCATGCTTAGCATCCGGTCACTCCCTTGACCTGC
Source organism: Zingiber officinale (assembly GCF_018446385.1). NCBI lineage: Eukaryota > Viridiplantae > Streptophyta > Magnoliopsida > Zingiberales > Zingiberaceae > Zingiber > Zingiber officinale. The sequence goes on from NC_055990.1 coordinate 95,820,105, forward strand.
TAAGACTCCCCACCAAGTGTCCGGTCAATCCCTTTGACCCACTTGGACTTTTCTCTTCGTGTCAAGTATCCGGTCACTTCCTTGACCTACTTGACCTTCTCAACACCAGATGTCCGATCACCCTCGATCCATCTGGATTTTCCCCTGCTCGGCTTCACTCACCAGGACTTTTACCTAGCTTCACTCACTAGGATTTTCACAACTGCCTGACTTCACTCACCAGGACTTTCCCACTGCTTGGCTTCACTCACCAGGACTTTCCCGTATGCCTGGCTTCACTCACCAGGACTTTCCACATCCGGTCCAGAGAACGAGCTACCGAGCCCTCTCTGACCACAGTTCGGGGAACGAGCTACCGAGCCCTCTCCGACTTCCATCCGGTCCAGAGAACGAGTTCCCGATCCCTCTCTGACCACAGTCCGGAGAACGAGCTACCGAGCCCTCTCTGACTTCCCATGTGCCAAGCTTCCTTACTTGGACTTCTCCGTGCCAAGTCTCCACACTTGGACTTTTCCCGTGCCAAGCTCCCTGCTTGGACTTTTCACCATGCCAAACTCCCTGCTTGGACTTTTCACCATGTCAAACTCCCTGCTTGGACTTTTCCCATGCCAAGCTCCCTGCTTGGACTTTTACCGTGCTAAGCTCCCTGCTTGGACTTTTCCGAGTCATGTCAACTCACCTCGGGTCAACCAGGTCAACATTGACCACGGGTTGCACCCACAATCTTCCAAGCTTGTATCCTTGTAAAACATTAAGATACAACTTTTCTGTTCACGTCAAACATTGTCAAACATAACTCGTCAAACATCAAAACACAACTCGAGTCAAGTTAACTCGAGTCTAGTCAACCAGGTCAACCTTGACCTAAGGTTGCACCAACAGAAAATACCTGATTAACCCTGTAGGAAGGAACTTATATTGAGTTCCAAAAACTTATTTAAATCAAAAGTGAAATTAGACTTAGGGCTTTCAGGTAGAAAATTAAATAGTTGAATTCATTAAAAGACTTTGTCTAGAAGTGGTTGATAATCCAATAACCAAGAAGGCCTAGTGCCTCGCCATAGCCTAGAAGCCAATTTCTGGATTAAATATTTAATTGACAAACTAATAAGCATGAAATAGTTAAATAAAATGCTTTCAATATTTGTCAATGATTTAACATTCTGTTAAAATTTCTTTTAAACAAATATAATTTTTTTTGTAAACTTCATTTTAATTATTTTTGTTAAATTTTTTTAACTTAATTTTTTTTTGATACGTTGCACAATTTTATCTTTAACTTAGAAATTTTTTTTTTGCAACACTTAAAAACGTTCTAATTTATTGCAATTTTTTTTTTTTTGAGAAATTACCCTTAGACTTGTTAAGAAATCCCATTTTTTATGTGATCAAAGAGGGAGAAGGATATTAAGTTTAGGGGGAGGTATAATCCAATTTGAAAAATCTTTTTGCACTTATTTGCAAAATTATTTGTATTTATTTTTTACATTGCATTTTGTTTACCCTAGCTTAACTTGGATTGCTCACATAAAAAATAAGGAGATTATTGGAACCCAAGATTGTTTTGATGTGATCAAACAAGTTAAGTTAGGTCTTGTTTGGTTTAGCCCTTATGTCTAAGTGTGTAGTAGCTTAGGAGTACAGAAAGTCGAGCGGAAGGCGCGGCTAGAGAGAAGGACAACACGGGAGAGAGCTGACGGGCTCGGTGTGTTCGAGGGATGAGGTGCTGTGGAAGAGTACACCGGCGGATGAGAAGAACATACGCCACGTTCGACGGACGAGAAACCGGGGAGAAGGGTTGCTCGAGGAGAAGGTCGGAAGTTGGGTTTATGTGAGCCCTATTCTGGATGGCCGAGATCACCCAAGCTAGCGGAGCTGGAGCGGAAGACCCGGATTGAGACGAACAGAACTGGAGCAAAGGAACTGGATCGTAAAAAGTCAACCTTGTTGACTTTTGTGGTCCGGGCGCCCGGAGCCTATAGAGTCCGGGCGCCTGGAACCCAAAGTTTATTACAAGTGATGTGGACGTTGACCGACGCGTCGGGGATAGAAGTGTCGGGGAAAAATGATGTGGAGCCTATAGAGTCCAGGCACCCGGAACAATGCTATAAATATAACGTTGACTTCAACAGTTAGAACAACAATTGTAATTCCATTCTTTCTGTTCTACTTTTGTTTGTGAGTTGTTAACGTTGTAAGAGGCTACTCCGCTAAAGGAGATCTTCAGAAAAGTGCGCTTCATTCTCTTTGGATTAGCAATCTTCGGATTGCAAACCAAGTAATTCCTCTTGTATCTATTTCTTTTTAATTAGTCTCTTTATTTTTAATTGCAAGTGTTCTTATTCAAGCTATAAGTCGAGAAAGGGTTGATTTGTTTTTTAGGACAATTCACCCCTCCCCTCTTACCGGCCACCAAGGGACCAACAGTTGCTCCTAAAATTTGAATGCGAAAACCAGAATTATATTCTAACCTTCAATCTTTTAATTTAGCCGACTCTATCTAATGGGATAAAACTTGGATGTTGTTGTTCAATCTTTTAACTCATAGACTGAGAATACTCTTAGTAATGCATGCTTGGTAACAGGAAATATAATGACAAAATATATTAAAAAAACATCTCCATGAAAATATTCATATTTTGGAGGAAGGGTTGACACTCTTAAGGAAACAAAGACAAAAAAGATGAATGACAAAAAAGAAACTACCATGATAATAATTAGCAATAGTAACAAAACACTCCTTTTAAGTTCAAACAAATTAAGGTCTAACAATTATATTAAGTTGGCTAGGACCTTAATTCAGGAATTATAGACAAATGAGTACAAGAAGTGTTGAGTTTGGTTGATGTCAATTGAAGCTTGATTCAATTTTCCTTAGGTGAACACAACTTGCTCAAAGTGGATTGGGAATTGATTTTCACCCAAGATAGCCACAATCCGGCCGAGGTGAATAGGAAACTCTTGGATGAGATTTAGCTCGCCAAATATGTTTCAGAGGTGATAGCATATATGACAGCATACATCAAGGATGGAGCATATATCAAGCCTTAATTAATAGCTATAAATATATTATAGTTGTAACTTCCTTAGCAGTAAATATATTGTAATTACTACACCATCTTTATTGTGGCTAATGGATTCTAACACATCCAATGATATGACTAGTTCTCTTGAGGTTCTCAGCAATGCTAAAAAATATCATAGAAATATTAGATCACTAATGGTAGTAAGTTACCTATTCATGTTATTGGGGATACTAATTCTTCAATCAAAGATCTTTTGGTATCTCCTGAGCTTTCTACTAGTCTCATTTCGATAGGACAATTGGTTGATAATGACTGTGATGTTCAATTTTCTCGTGATGATTGTGTTGTACAGAATCAAGTGTCGGGAAAGATACTAGCGAAGGGACCTAAAATTGGATGTTTATTTTCTTTTGCTTGTAGTACTATGAACTAAATAGGCGAAGTATGGCACAAACGTTTAGGTCATTCTAATTCTGTTGTCTTATCTCACTTCTTAAATTCTAGTGTCTTTGGCAATAAAGATTATTTTTCATCTCATCTTTCCATTGATTACTCTACATGTAAATTGGGTAAGAGTCTTTTTCTTTTCCTTTTGTAGTTGTGCAAAAAGCTATTTTGATATGATTCATAGTAATGTGAGAGATATTACTCCCGTTATATTTCATGTCAATTACAAATACTGTCACATTTATTAACGATTACTGGATTTATTTTCTTTGTTCTAAATATGAGATTTTTATTGTCTTTAAAACATTTGTAGTCTACCTTTAGACCCAATTTTCTTCAAAAATAAAAGTGCTAAGGTCTTATTCTGGAGGCAAATATGTCTCATGAATTTCATGATTCTCTCAAAAAATTTTAAAAAAAGCGCGTTGCTTCCGAACACTTGTAAGGATACACTGCAACAAAATGGTATGGTTGAACGTAAGAACCGACATTTGTTAGATTTCGAACTCTATTGATTGTATCTTTTGTTTCATCTAAATTCTGGGTTGAGGCCTTATCTACAATAGTTTATTTAATTAATCACTTGCCTTCACGTGTCTTGAATTTTGAATTTCCATATTATCGTCTTTTTCATAAACATTCCAACTATCTTGACATGGATATTTTTGGTTGTGTTTACTTTGTTCATTTGTCACCTCATGAACACCATAAACTTTTTACTTAATCTGTCAAATGTGCTTCTATGTATCTCTTGTCATGTTATTTTCTTTGAAAATTAATATTTCTTTTCTACTCATATTGAGTCTTCGCCAGAGCCACCTATCCTTCCTAATTTTGATGAGTTACCTAACACTTTTGACTGAATCAAGTTCGCTTTGTGTTTCAACGACGACGTCCAACTTTACTCCTTTCTGAGTTTGATCTGACATTTACGTCTGTTCAAACTGCTTCTTTCAATTAGCTTTGACATGCCATTCCACGACACTTTTTTCAAAATCACCCGTCCACCAGATCGATACAACTTTTCCCATACATCTTTTCATATTACTTTGTCCACTATTCCAATTTGATACATACCAACCCAATATAACCCATTGAACTTCAAAGGGTCATAACATTTGTGTTAGGACTCAAAATCAGATTCTATTAGCGTTTACTCGTGCAAAATTCAGAGATTTACATTATTAGAGTAACCACCAAATTTTGGGCCCCAAAATCACTTTTAGGCCCTTTTTGAAGCCTTCAAAGATTTTTTTTTTAGCCATTTTTATTTTTATGATATTTAGGGTAATTTTTATGGTATATATTAGCGTCAATGTTTTGTTAATTTCTTTCTATTAGGATTTTTGTGAAGAAATTTCCTTTTCTGGTAAGATTTTTTTCTTTCTTTATAAAATAAAAATTTAGGTTCATATATTATTTTTTTTATTTTTATAAGTTTTAGGGTCTAAATTCTATATAAACACTTTTTTTTTTTTTGACAAACGATGAGTTTCTCTTTATTTCTTCAAGTTCTCTTCTTACCGTCTCCTTGAGATAATCGTTATCCTCAGTTGGTAACAGAACGAATTAGATCGAAGATCGTCGTGGTCGTGGTCATGATTGCAACAACAAGCAAGTTCTGATAGTGGAAGCCAAGCATCGTAATCGTAACGTTCATGACATAATATCGATTGAGGATTTATAGAGACAAGTCGCAGAGTGCTCATATCACGACGATGCGAACCTAGAGGATAGTGAGATTTCAGATCGTGTATCTGAGTCTACCTTCGAGAACTCATATCACTGACGGGCTACATACCAAGAACACCGTGGTCGGGAGGAGCCCTATTGAGATCTTGATTTTGGGGTTTAATTGTCTGAATTTTCTAGTACGTTGCAAACAAAGGATTTCGTTGATTGGATCATTGAAGTGGAGCAAACTTCGACTATAAGCAAGTTCCAAATCGGATGAAGGTGAAGTTGATTGCCATAAATATTTAAGGGGCGAGCATCGACGTGGTGGGAGTAAATGCGGCGCCCACAGAACAGATATGACAAATCCCAAATAACCCATCTAGGAGAAGATGAAGATGAGAGAACACTTCCTTTCGGCTACACCCAAGCTCTATTCTAGCAACTTCACTTCTTGAGACATGGTGTGAGATCAGTTGACGAATATATGGAGTTATCCAGTTGGTTGCTCGAAATGACTTGTCCGAGACAGAGGAGCAGATGGTGGCATGATAGTTAGGGGGGGGGGGGGGGGGGTATGCCTAGCTTTGCAAAATGTCCTCAGCTTTCATTCATTGTTAATGGTTTCAGAGGCCTATCAGTGGGCACTAGCGATTGAAAAACAGCAAAATCGAAAACTAGTGTGGAGAAACAACCAAAACAATTAGCTAGTCCACCCTCCAAATTCTCGTCCTTTATAGCAGTAGTCACCATAGGTTAACTCTAAGGTCCTTATCAGATATTATCAATGTGGTTAACATGGACCTAGGACAAACCAATACAAAAATCCTGCTCTACTAATCTAAAGGGCAAACATTTACTTATCAAGGAAAACATGATAGAAGATATAACAACAATTGGCGGACCAAAGTATGAAGCTGACGACATGCTTTACGATGATGACCGTGAGACTTCGGTCGTACGCAAGAGTCTGCTAACTCCCAAAGATCATTAAAGGGATGAGTGGTTGAAAACTAATATTTTTCACAATACATGCATCGTCGTGAATAATGTCTGCAAAATGATTATCGAGCGGTAGTTATGAGAATGTAGTATGAGTAGTATCCGAAGAGGTTATCCAAAAATTACGGTTGAAGACTGAATGTCATCTTAAGTCATACAAGTTGTCGTGGCTGACTAAAAGTAACAGTAGACAAACGATACTTGGTACCTTGTTCAATTGGTAGTAAATATTTTGATAGTACTTGGTGTAATGTGGTGGCCACAAATGCATGTTATGTACTGTTGGGATGCCCTTGGTAGTATTATCGCAGCGTTATCCACGATGGACGAAAGAATACTTACACTCTTTACATCAAGGGAAAGAAGATTGTGTTAGCACTACAACGACAAGAAACCATCCCATTTCCGGTAACCAAAACTAATAATCTACTTTCTATATCCATATTCTTAGATGAGATGGAGTATGTGTTGGTGCAACCTTAGGTCAAGGTTGACCTGGGTGACCCGACTCGAGTTGACCTGACTCGAGGTATATTTTGATATTTGACAAGAATAGAGAAGTTATATTTTGATGTTTGACAAGAATAGGAACTTGGGGGATTGTGGGTGCAACCTTTGGTCAAGGTTGACCTGGTTGACCCGACTTGAGTTGACCTGATTCGGGAAAAGTCCAAGTATGGAGACTTGGCACGGAAAAGTCCAAGCAGGGAGAATAGCACGGGAAAAGTCCAAGCAGGGAGCTGGGCACGGAGAAAAGTCCAAGTATGGAAGCTTGGCATGGGAGGTCGGAGAGGGCTCGGTAGCTCGTTCTCTGGATTGGATGGAGTCGAAGAGGCCTCGGTAGCTCGTTCTCCGGACTAGGTCAGAGAGGGCTTGGTAGCTCGTTCTCCGGACTAGGTCAGAGAAGGCTCGGTAGCTCGTTCTCTAGACTGGATGGAGTCGGAGAGGGCTCGGTAGCTCGTTCTCCGGACTAGGTCAGAGAGGGCTCGGTAGCTCATTCTCTGGACTGGATGGAGTCGGAGAGGGCTCGGTAGCTCGTTCTCCGGACTAGGTCAGATAGGGCTCAGAAGCTCGTTCTCTGGACCGGACGAAGTTGGAGAGGGCTTGGTAGCTCGTTCTCTGGACCGGACGTGGAAGTCGGAGAGGGCTCGGTAGCTTGTTCTCCGGACTAGGTTAGAGAGGGCTCGGTAGCTCGTTCTCTATATCAGGAAGGTTTTAGGGTTTAAGGCTGGGAAATTGGATCGGTCTGGTGACCGATCCAGTGATACTATGGGTATCTGGATCGGTCTGCTGACCGATCCAGTGATACACTGATTCTCATTGTGGGTCATCTGATCGGTCTGGTGACCAATCAGTAACCAAACAGATTGGGAGAAGGAATAGGAGGGATCGGTCTGTGGACCGATCCACCTATGGCCTGATCGGTCCACAGACCGATCAGGGCTCTACAACCAACTCTCTGTGAGAGTTGGGATCGGTCTGGGGACCGATCAGCCTAGGGCCTGATCAGTCCCCTGACCGATCAGATCCGTCCTGGATCGATCAGGGTGGAGCCTGATCGGTCCATGTCTAGCCGTTGAGTCACAACAGCTAGATTTCTGTGTCTGTGTCTTCTTCTTCGCAGGTTCATATAAAACAAGAGGTGGAGGGCCTCTATAGAAAGGTTGACTTCTTCTTGCTCCTGCGATCTGAGCTTTATTGAGCTCTCCACTGCTGAAGCTTCGTGTGAGCTTCCCTCGGCTGGACTCCAACTGATCAGTTGCTGCTGTTGTTGGCATCCGTGAAGTGGTTGCTTCATCACCAGTCGACGAGAAGGCAAGCAAACTAGTGTTTTTACATTCATATTGTTCTTGGCTTCTTGCTTTATCTTTGTACTCCGATCTTGTTGTTGCAAGAGAGATTGTGGCGAGGTTTCTCCACCCAGAAGGAGTTTTTATTAGCCGATTTTCCGGGGTCTCATCCACCGACGGATTGATAGGATTCGTCCACCTTACGGACACGCCGAGGAGTAGGTGTATCATCTCCGAACCTCGTTATATCGTCGCGTTTGAGGTTTGATATTCTCCTGTTTCGTTTCTATCTTTTATTTCCGCTACGCTAACTAAAATTGTAGGAAGAAACGTGAATTTGGGGTCGACTATTCACACCCCCCCTCTCTAGCCGCGATCCGAAGATCCTAACAAGTGGTATCAGAGCGAGGTCGCTCTACGTCGAATTAACACCCGGGGGAGCACGAGCTAGAGAATGGATCAACTTGGAGAAGACGTCACGATTCCACCCTTCTACGATCGCGACGACTTCGCGTATTGGAAGGTAAGAATGAAGTATTTTCTTATGACTAACCTAGTAAATTGGAATTGTGTACAAGTAAGTTTTATTCCTCCGGTGGATAAAGAAGGAGAACCTCTCGAGAAGAAGAAGTGGACGAAGGAACAAATCCACCAATCCATAATCAACGACGAGGTAACAAAAATCTTTGAATTTTCATTACCTAATGATATCTTGTGTAAGATAGGTGGATACAACAATGCCAAGGAGTTGTGGAACAACTTGGCTAAGTTCCATGAGGAGAGCTCTAATTCAAGTCATGAAGAGGAGTCAAGTGAGCCAAGTAGCTCACATCATGGAGGTATGGAATTAGAAGTTGAGGGCTACTCAACATCTAAGGAAGAAGAGGAGGAGAGTTCTTCTTCAAGACTGGAGCAAGAAGAAGAAGCCTCTACCTCCGGAAGGGATGAAGGAGAGAGCTTATATCCATTCTCAACCCTAGGTAACTCAAGCAACTTAATTTCAAGTAAATTACATATAATGTGCTTTGAGTGTAGGGAATATGGGCATTACAAAAGTAAATGTCCAAAGAGGATTAGGAAGACTCCACCGGAACCAAAAGTCAAGGAAGCCGGAGTCCCGATACGCAAGGGCAAGGAGCACGTAGTGTGCTTCCAATGCAAGCAAAGAGGACATTATAGGAGTCAATGTCCAAGGGGGAGGCAACCTCACAAGGACAAGAGACCAAGCACATCTATGGGGGGGGGGGGGGGGGGGCAAAGGCAAACCCTAAGGTATCCTTTAAGGTACATTCTTGCAATTCTAATAAGACATATGCTAGTAGTTTTATTACAATTGTCAATAATGATAAGCATGATAACCATAGAAATTGATACATGTGCTTAGGTGCCAAACATGTTAGCCTAGATAAGAACAATGCTAGAAATGCCAACCCTAGAGTTAACTCATCTAAGGTTAAGGAAAACCTAGATAGGAATCCCAAAACAACTAGACATATGCCTAGGAATACCTCAAAGAAAAATGGAAAATTAAAGCTTGAGGTATTAAAGAAGGAAAATCAAGTCTTGAGGTCAAGACTTGACACTTTAGAAAAGACTCTTAAGAATTTGGAGAAGTCAACTCTAGGGTCTAAGGGTCAAAAATCAAAACCCAAGGACATGAGGTTTGGGTCACAAACCTAAGTCTCAAGTGGTCAAGCCCGCTTATCATAATGTTCCATTCGATTATGGAACAAGACCTAAGGCTAAGAAGACCATCATCAAGGTCACAAGGGGAGTCACTCCTAGAGTTGATCTTGATGAGTCCCAAATGACCAATGCTTTAAAGCCTAGGAGGGTCATTAGGAAAGTTGCTAGGGAAGTCATCCCTAGTGAATATTTAGTGAACCCAATGAGCTCAAATAGGTATTGGGTTCCTAGGAGCGTGATTCCTTCACGCTAGATGGTTTAGGGTGTGCCAACCTTAATTGGATAGGTAGTTAACCTACTCATAGCAAAAGGTGATATTTTAGGAATTTTCAAGGTGTAATCAAGCCTTGAAAATGAAATTAAAAATTATTCCTAAGGTGATTAGAATGTGCCAACCACATTTGAGGAGTTTTCTAGGGTCAATCTAATTGGCACATAGTGATCTAAAAATCTTTAGTATATGATTTTAGGTCTATTACACTTAGGAATATAGAATTTATGGTAAAATGATCAAAATTATCAAAAATAGCAACTAAGGCTAGAATTAGATATTTTCTATACCTTTATATGTTATTTGCCATACATTGTTTGTCATATGTCATGTCATGACATCATATTTATTTTATTATCATTTGAAATGTCATGATAATGCTTAGGTTAGTTATATGTCATGTCTTATTTAAGTTTCATACTTGATGACATGACATCATGACATTGGCACATGATTCCACTTATGATATTATTTTATGCCATGTCATCATCTCTTGTATTTATGATCAATTAATTTGATTTAAGGATAGAAACACAATTTGATATGGAGATCAAATTGTTGTTTAGAAAATGCATGAGAACTTAGCTTAAGATGACCTAAACCCATATCTCACATCAAAATTGACTTGGATGTGTTTGATACACCTTAGATGTGTGTGAGATATTAGGATTATGAGTTAGGATCAAGGTGTATAGTTCTTGTACCTAGATGAGCCTAATTCGAATTTGAGGATCATAGGGAAAACTTGTGTACAAGTCATGTACATTTAGCCCTAAGATTGTGGTCCTAAATTGAATGGTTTAAGATCATTTCAAAATTGATTTGAAAAACCTTGATGAAGCTTTTCTAGTGATAACATTCATCATTGAGCAAGTTGATACAAAGATGGATTAACCTTGAGCTATTTCAAAGTCTTTCGAACTTTGTATCAAGATTAAAAAATGAGAGTTATTTTCATAGAAAACTATTTTTCCATGATAATATATGTTATGAGGAATGTATCCTCAAAATTTTACAATTTTTGGAATTCTCTGTAATTTTTTAGGGGTTTCTGAATTTCGGGAGAAAAATCAGAAATTCTTATCAGAGAATTGTGGACCGATCAGAGAAGATTTTGATCGGTCTGGTGACCGATCAGAGCGTGCCAAAATGCTAGTTTTCGATTGTTGTCTGAAATTTCAGCTATGGAAGTTGGTGCTTAAGATTTCTAAAGGGTTGAAACTCTCCAAGACATTGTTGGTGCAATGATCAAGGAGGAGTTGACCTTTAGGGGGAGTTTTACCTAATGGTCAAGGGGGAGTTGACTTTTAGGGGGAATTTTTGCTCGTCAAGTTTTTTTATAAGTGATTATCACTAAGTTGATTGTTGATTTTAGTATCAAGGGGGAAATTAAGGGTTTCAATGAAAGGTATGGGACTTTCATTAGGAAGAAACTCTTGACCTTGATTCACTTCTTTTGATGTGTGTCAAAAAGGGGGAGAATGTCCAGAGAATGTTCAAGGAAGAACATTGGAGTTTGGGGAGAATATTCAGAGAATGTTCAAGGAAGAACATTGGAGAACTATTGGAAAACCTAAGTTAGGTTATCGGGTTAACCTAACTTGATTATGGTTTTTGTCAAACATCAAAAAGGGGGAGATTGTATGTGCAACCTTAGGTCAAGGTTGACCTAGGTGACCCGACTCGAGTTGACATGACTCGAGGTATATTTTGATGTTTGACAAGAATAGAGAAGTTATATTTTGATGTTTGACAAGAATAGGAACTTGGGGGATTGTGGGTACAACCTTTGGTCAAGGTTGACCTGGTTGACCCGACTTGAGTTGACCTGATTCGAGAAAAGTCCAAGTATGGAGACTTGGCACGGAAAAGTCCAAGCAGGGAGCTTGGCACGGGAAAAGTCCAAGCAGGGAGCTAGGCACGGAGAAAAGTCCAAGTATGGAAGCTTGGCATGGGAGGTCGGAGAGGGCTCGGTAGCTCGTTCTCTGGACTGGATGGAGTCGGAGAGGCCTCGGTAGCTCGTTCTCCGGACTAGGCCAGAGAGGGCTCGATAGCTCGTTCTCCGGACTAGGTCAGAGAGGGCTCGGTAGCTCGTTCTCTGGACTGGATGGAGTCGGAGAGGGCTCGGTAGCTCGTTCTCTGGACTGGATGGAGTCGGAGAGGGCTCAGTAGCTCGTTCTCCCGACTAGGTCAGAGAGGGCTCGGAAGCTCGTTCTCTGGACCAGACGAAGTTGGAGAGGGCTCGGTAGCTCGTTCTCTGGACTAGGTCAGAGAGGGCTCGGTAGCTCGTTCTCTGGGCCGGACGTGGAAGTCGGAGAGGGCTCGGTAGCTTGTTCTCCGAACTAGGTTAGAGAGGGCTCGGTAGCTCGTTCTCTAGATCAGGAAGGCTTTAGGGTTTAAGGCTGGGAAATTGGATCGGTCTGGTGACCGATCCAGTGATACTATGGGTATCTGGATCGGTCTGCTGACCGATCCAGTGATACACTGATTCTCACTGTGGGTCATCTGATCGGTCTGGTGACCGATCAGTAACCAAACAGATTGGGAGAAGGAATAGGAGGGATCGGTCTGTGGACCGATCCACCTATGGCCTGATCGGTCCACAGACCGATCAGGGCTCTGCAACCAACTCTCTGTGAGAGTTGGGATCAGTCTGGGGACCGATCAGCCTAGGGCCTGATCGGTCCCCTGACCGATCAGATCCGTCCTGGATCGATCAGGGTGGAGCCTGATCGGTCCAGGTCTAGCCGTTGAGTCACAACAGCTAGATTTCTGTGTCTGTGTCTTCTTCTTCGCAGGTTCATATAAAACAAGAGGTGGAGGGCCTCTATAGAAAGGTTGACTTCTTCTTGCTCCTGCGATCTGAGCTTTATTGAGCTCTCCACTGCTGAAGCTTCGTGTGAGCTTCCCTCGGCTGGACTCCAACTGATCAGTTGCTACTGTTGTTGGCATCCGTGAAGTGGTTGCTTCATCACCAGTCGACGAGAAGGCAAGCAAACTAGTGTTTTTACATTCATATTGTTCTTTGCTTCTTGCTTTATCTTTGTACTCCGATCTTGCTGTTGCAAGAGAGATTGTGGCGAGGTTTCTCCACCCAGAAAGAGTTTTTATTAGCCAGTTTTCCGGGGTCTCATCCACCGACGGATTGATATGATTCGTCCACCTTACGGACACGCCGAGGAGTAGGAGTATCATCTCCGAACCTCGTTATATCGTCGCGTTTGAGGTTTGATATTCTCCTGTTTCGTTTCTATCTTTTATTTTCGCTGCGCTAACTAAAATTGTAGGAAGAAACTTGAATTTGGGGTCGGCTATTCACACCCCCTCTCTCTAGCCGCGATCCGAAGATCCTAACAGTATGAAGGGGCTGTCTTTACTTTGTTGCCATGCACGATGTCCCAGCCACGGACGTTGAGTTAATGCCGAACTACAACAACCCTACTAGTGCCGAAGACAGATGATTTATGGTGTATGTACATTGACAACTGAGTCATCAACAAGATTATAATGAAGTATAGGTTTTTGATTCCCCGCTTAGACATGTTGGATACCACCAGATTAGAATAAAGTTCAAAGATGAATGGAAGACCGCATTCAAGACACAATATGAAATGTATGAGTGGATGGTCATGCCTTTTAAATTGTCCAATGCACCCAGCACCTTCATGAGGTTTATACATCAAATCCTGTGTCCTTTCAAAAAATGTTGCAGTGATTTTACTTTGATGACATTCTCATCTACAGTCCGACATGGGCATCATACTTCAATCACCTCTGTGCTGTTTTTGAAAAATTGAAGACAAAATGCTTATTGTTAACATGAAGAAGTGTTCTTTCTTTATTACATCGGTAATTTTTCTTGATTTTATTGTGTCTAGTGATTATGTGCATGGAGATCAAGCAAATATAGATGTCATCTGGGAGTGGCCTTAGCCGACTGTCGGTTCATTAGAAATTTTAACACTTTGATTACTTCCATCACCGATTGTCTAAGGGACGAGATTTCAAGTGGTCTAAAAAATAGAAGCTAGTTTCCAACTTGTCAAGCAAAAGATGGCTGAGGCACGACTTCCTGATTAATACCAAGTGTTCGAGGTCAACTGTGATGCATCTAGCATTGGTATAGGAGGTGTTCTGGGTGTCCAGTTACTTTCTTCAGTGAGAAGTTGTCCAGATAGAGAGGAATTATTTTACTTACTACTTGGAGTTCTATATCGTTGTTCAGTCCTTAAAGTACATGCATCACTACCTAGTACAGAAGGAGTTTATCCTGTTTATTGATGATGAAGAGTACATCAAAGGTCAACACAAACTGAGCAGGCAACATGCCACGCGGGTAGCTTACCTTCAAGAGTTCACCTTATGATGAGACACGAACCTGAAAGTCTAAATCGTGTCGCACATGCCCTGAGTCGTCATTCTTCATTACTCACCACCATGTGTACCAACGTTGCAAACTTTAAGATTTTTCCAAATATATACGCAGTTGACTCATTCGGAAAGATATTCCAAGAGTACATGATGGCCACCGACATGATTTTATTTTACATAATGACTATCTGTTTCGTGATTTACAATTATATGTTCCAAATTACTCTAAAGCAACAGATCATGAGCGAGCTTCATAATGAGGGACACTCAATCGTGATAAGACATTGGCCCTCATCTCTTCTGATTTTTATTGGCCAAGTTAACTAGCAATGTCGCTCACTTTGTAGACCGACTATATGCGAGCGATCTAAGAGGGTGCTCACTAATGTAGGCTTGTACACTTTTGAAGAGCTTATGGGAAAATTGGGCACACAGTTGAACTTTAACAATACTTACCACCGTTAGACCGATGGACAAACCGAGGTAGTAAATCATAGTCTGGGCAATCTTCTGAGATGTCTCAGAGGAACTAAGCCAAAGTACTGGGAGTAGGCATTACCTCATGCAGAGTTTACCTACAGATCGAGAAACAAGAATACAGGTTTGAGTCCTTTTGAGATTGTGTATGGGTGGAACCTATCCGGGGTTCTAGACTTAGCCCTTATTCCACGGTATGACGATTTAGTCCTAAAGTAGATAAGATGATAGAGCATCTTCGAGGCATTCATGAGCATGTAAAACTAAAAATTCTAGAGAGCAATAGCAAGTACAAAACTCAGGTTGATAGTCATTGTCATCAGGCACTTTTTGAGGTCAAAAATTATCTGGGTTGTATTAACTCGTGATCGTTTCCCTGTTGGCTAGTATAATAAGCTGAAGGATCGAAAGATTGGACCATGTGAGATACTACAAAAAATCAACGACAATGCATACAAGTTGCGCCTTCCTAATCATTTGAAGACTTTTGATGTTTTCAATGTGAACACTTGACTCCATATTTGGTGGATGCTAATGAGGCTACTATAAACTCGAGAGCAAGTTCTTTTCAACTCGAGGAGACTAATCCAGAATCAACCCAATATGACCTTTGAACTTCAAAGGGTTATAACTTTTGACTCGCGAGTAAAATTTAAATATTTACATTTATTACTAGGGTCGTAACCGTCAAGTTTCGGATCCAAAAAGCACCATTTAAGCCCTTTTTGAAGCCTCTGAAGATTTTTTTACTATTTTTAGTAATTTCTATTTTTATGGTATTTAGAGTAATTTTGGTATTTCTAATATTTATAGGTTATGATTTGTCTATATCAGTGCCATGTTTTATTAATTTCTTTTTGTTAGAATTTCTATTAAGAAATTTTCTTTTATGATAGAATTTCTTTTCTTTCTTTACAAGATAGGAATTGAGATTCATGTATTAGGGTTTCTTTCCTTAGGATTTAGAATCTATATAAACACCTATTTAGCTGTATGAGGATCATCTATTATTAATAAAATTTATGCTTTGGTAAACGACGGATTTCTTTTTATTTCTTTGGGTTCTCTTCTTGTCTTCTCCTTGATTCTCCACTTCTTATTATCCTACAAAATAATTACTATCCTACCCGGCATCACTATTCCTTCATGTTATTCAAAGGTTTCTAAACATGATTGTTAACTCAAGGTTATGGAAGAACTTCAAGCTCTTGTGGACAATCACACCTATGCCCCCTAAATGTTAAGGGTATTAGTTGTAAATGGGTCTGCTCTATCAAGCTTCGTTCAGATGGTACTCTAGATTGATATAAGACACGATTAGTTGCCTTGGGTAACAAACTAGAGTATGACATCAATTATGACGAGACTTTTGCAAGATGTCAATACTTCAGATGGTTATTTCAATTGTTGCTTTACAAGGACGACCACTTCATCAGAGAGATTTTAAGAATGTGTTTCTTTATGGTGATCTCAAAAAAGAGATTTATATAGTTCCACCGTTGTCTTCTTCCTCTTCTTTAGATGTTTGTAAGTTGAAAAAAAATCTCTAAATGGGTTAAAACAAGCTCCTCGAGCATTATTTGATAAATTCATATTCACTTTGCTCCAATTTTCATTCAAACAAAGCCAATATGATTCATCTTTATTTCTTTACAAGACATCTACTAATCTACTAGTGTTGTTATTCTCCTAGTTTATGTTGATGATATTGTTATGACTGAGACTGATTCTATCTTAATTGCTCGTTTGAAATATTTGTTGGACCCCGTGGTTGTTTTGATGTGATCAACCTAGTTTGATTAGGTCCTGTTTAGTTTTTGATCCCTGTGTCTAAGTGTGCAGGAGCTTAGGAGCGCAGGAAGTCGAGCGGAAGACGCAGCTAGCGAGAAAGACGGCACGGGAAGGGAGTCGATGAGCTCAGTGTGCCCGAAGGACGAAAGAGCTGCGGAAGAGTACTCCGGTGGACGAGAAGACATGCGTGACGTTCGAGGGATGAGAAGCCGGGACGGAAGCCTGCTCGAGGAGAAAGCCGGAAATTGGGTTTGGGTGAGCCCTATTTCGGTTGGTCGAAATCACCAAAGCAATCGGAGCTTCGAAAGACGAAGAAAAAGAGAAGCTAGAAGCTATTTATACTATGCAGGTTGAAGGCACCCTCAACAGCATTGAGGGCACCCTCAACAGCATTGAGGGCACCCTCAACATTGAAAGCGCCCTCAACAGCATTGAGGGCGCCCTCAACATTAAAGGCGCCCTTAATGCCATTGAAGGCGCCTTCGACCCAGTCTACTTGACCGTTTCAACTTTGGATAAAATTTTATCCAATGCCTTGGCTGGAGGCGCCCTCAACCCCTTTGGAGGCACCCTCAAGGCTTGAGATAGAGTTTCCAGGAGCTATATAAAACCCCTGGACCTAGGAATTAAGCAATCAACTCGGTAATTAATCCCTAGCAACTCTTGAGCTCTCTAAGTGTGTAAAAGGCTTCTCTGCCTTCAGAGAAGGAGATTTTTAGTGTGCCGTTCAACCGCCTTGGATTAACAACCTTCTTGGTTGTAACCAAGTCAAT
The DNA here is from genome assembly GCF_018446385.1 of Zingiber officinale. NCBI lineage: Eukaryota > Viridiplantae > Streptophyta > Magnoliopsida > Zingiberales > Zingiberaceae > Zingiber > Zingiber officinale. The sequence continues at coordinate 95,837,413 of NC_055990.1, forward strand.
TACTGAGTTCCTTTTCCTTATTTTCTGTTAGTTTTTATTTTATTGTTGCTAATTTTTGAGTTGAAAGTACGAGGAGGGTTTTGTTTTATTTGCAGACAATTCACCCCTCCTCTCTTGCCGGTCCCACTGCACCAACAAGTGGTATTAGAGCCAGACCGCCTCAGAAGGACTAACTGCTGTCTGAAGCAACAAAGATCAAGACGATGGTCGGAACAAGTATTCATCCCCCGAAATTCGACGGAGACTTCGCGACATGGAAGCGCCGAATGAAGGTATTCTTCAAAACAGATTTCAATATTTTATTAACTATGAAATATGGTTTTTCAATCCCAAAAGATAAGGAAGAATTCCAATGGACAAAGAAGGAGCAAGCCGATTTCGTGGCTAACGGAAAGATAGAATTCCATCTACTCAGTGTCCTGCCGCCCCAGGAGGTAAGTCGGATCCGAAATTAAGACTCCGCCAAAGACCTCTGGGAAAAATTCCTGGAACTCCACGAAGGCACCTCAGAAGCGAAGTTAGCAAGACGTGACATCCTCCAGACTCAGTTGACAAATCTTCGGATGAATAATAGCGAAAAGGTGGTGCAACTCCAAGCGAGAATTAAGGAGTTGATAACTCAACTGACCAATCTCGAAGAATCGGTAACGAACCGAGATTCTATTCGGTATGCACTCAACGTCTTCCCAAGAACTCCAGAGTGGGCGTCCTTAGTAGATGTTTACTACATCTCTAAGGACTTTGAGATAAGTACGCTAGAAAACTTGTTTTCTACTTTCGAACTTCACGAGTCTCAAATTGCATAACCGAAACAAATAGAGAAGTCAAACCTCAATGTTGCCCTACAACCGAGATGGACGATCCCGACTCCGAAGCGTCAATGGATGAAACTGAAGCGGCGCTATTGGTAAGAAAATTAAAGAAATTTATTAAGACTAATAAATTTAGATCGCAGTCAAGAAAGCATCAACGCAATAAAAGGACGGTCAGATCTACAACTGCAATGAGGAAGGACACATCAAGGATGACTGCCCAAAGTTGAAGAAAAGGGACAAGGAGAAATCCCAAAGATCGACGACCACTAAACGCAAGAGTCTGAAGGCTACATGGGATGAATCATCATCCTCTGAATATGAAGTCGAAGCCTTCTCGGGATTAGCACTGATGGCCAACATCAAGTAGAAGAAGATGAGACCAGTTCAGAAATGAACATAGATGAAGGGGAAGGATCATCAGAAGAAGAAAACTGCAATGAAAGGGGAGTATCAGAAATAGAGGTAAGTCAAGTACGTGCGCTAACCCCTAAGCAATCTTTTCGCTTTATCAAAGTACTTACTAAAGAGTTAGTCAAATCAGAAAAAGAAATTGCTCATTTAAAAATATTGTTAGATAATATGAACTCAGAAAATGAAAAATTGAAAATAGTTATGCATGTTTAAATAAATTTCAAAAATCAAAAGTTAGAATTTATGGTAAATTAAATTTGTATATCAAACATCACCACGGTCAACTTAGAAAAATATCTAAAGAATATATACCCCCTAAGTTTTTAACTAACCCAGTAAGAAGGAACCTCTATTGGGTTATAAAATCATATCTAGAGTAAAACTTCTGTTAATCAAGCCTTTCAGAAGAAATTAAATATTGAAATTCCTTAAAAAGTTTTATCTAGAAGTGGTTGATGATCCAATAACCAAGAAGGTCTAGTGCCTCACCACAGCCTGGAAGCTGATTATTGAATTAAATATTTAATAGACAATCTAATAAATCATAAAATATCGGTTAATGCTTTTAAAATTCTTGTTAATTATTTGAATTTTTTTGAAAAGCTTAAAAATAGTGTTAAAAGTTTGCTTTAACTTAGGCAGTTTCTTTACTTCATTAACTTGGAAATTAGTCCCCTATTTTTTGATGTGATCAAAGGGGGAGAGTTAGTAGTACAAGTTCAGGGGGAGTTAAATTTTTTTTAAGTTATTCTTTTGAATTTTTATAGATAAATTCTATACTTAGTATTGCAATTTATTTTTAATTGCAAACTTTATGTTTGAAATGTTAGTTTTGTAATTTCTTTAAATTACTTGTTTGGTTTATCCTAACTTGAACTTGGGTTGATGCACATCAAAAAGGGGGAGATTGTTGGACCCCGTGGTTGTTTTGATGTGATCAACCAAGTTAGGTTAGGCCCTGTTTGATTTTTGATCATGTGTCTAAGTGTGCAGGAGCTTTGGAGCGCAGGAAGTCGAGCGGAAGACGCAGCTAGCGAGAAGGACGGCACGGGAAGAGAGCCGACGGGCTCGGTGCGTCCGAAGGATGAAAGAGTTGCGGAAGAGTACTCCAGTGGACGAGAAGAACGTGCGTGACGTTCGAGGGACAAGAAGCCGGGATGGAAGCCTGCTCAAGGAGAAGGCCGGAAATTGGGTTCGGGTGAGCCCTATTTCGGTTGGCCGAAATCACCCAAGCGATCGAAGCTTTGGAAGAAGAAGAAAAAGAGAAGCTGAAAGTTATTTATACCATGCAGGTTGAAGGCATCCTCAACAGCATTGAGGGCGCCCTCAACATTGAAGGCACCCTCAATGTCATTGAAGGCGCCTTCTACCCAGTCTACTTGACCGTTTCAACTTTGGATAAAGTTTTATCCAATGTCTTGGCTAGAGGCGCCCTCAACCCCTTTGGAGGATCCCTCAAGGCTCGAGATAGAGTTTCCAGGAGCTATATAAAAGCCCCTGGACCTAGGAATTAAGCAATCAACTTGGTAATCAATCCCTAGCAACTCTTGAGCTCTCTAAGTGTGTAAAAGGCTTCTCCGCCTTTAGAGAAGGAGACTTTTAGTGCGTCGTTCAACCACCTTGGATTAACAACCTTTTTGGTTGTAACCAAATCAATTGTTGAGTTCCATTTCCTTCTTTTCTGTTATTTTTTATTTTATTGTTGCTAATTTTTGAGTTGAAAGTACGAGGAGGGTTTTGTTTTATTTGCAGGCAATTCACCCCTCCCCTCTTGCCGGTCCCGCTGCACCAACAACATCTTCAAGCCTCATTTCATATGAAGGATCTTGGTCCTCTTACTTATTTCTTGGGGTTGGAAATTCATACTGATTCTTTTGGTATTTTTTGCATTAACATAAGTACACACAAAATTTACTTCATTTAATTGGTCTCCAAGATGCTTCTACTATAGCTACTCAACTTGAAGTAAACACAAAGTACTAGTGTGAGGGTAATCTTCTTTCTGATCCTACTATATTCCAACAATTGGTGATCAGCTTGAACTATTTGATTGTTACTCAACTGGGCATTTCCTTTATTGTTCAACAAGTTTGTCAATTCATGACAAATCCCCATCATCTACATTTAGTTATTATTCATTGAATCATTCAATATCTTCGTGGGATACCTTGTCATGGATTGTTTTTTCAGCTGGTTCTCCTCTTCATCTTGTTGCCTATAGTGACGTTGATTTAGCTTGATAGTCGCCAATCTATCACGAGTTTCTCGGTAATTTCTTAATTTTTTGGAAGAGTAAGAAGCAAGATCGTGTTTCTATAAATCTTCTATCAAGTCCGAATATCGTGGTCTTGTAGCTAAGCTTGGTTTCTCTCAGTCTACTCCGCTTCATGTTGATAGCACTAGTGTCATTCAGATTACTACTAATCCTGTTTATCATAAGCGTGCTAAGCATATTGAGATAGATTGTTACTCTATTCGCGAAGCCTTTGACACATTAGTTCTCTTACTCATATTTCCACCAACCTTCATATAGTTGGTATATTTACTAAGGACTTGACATGAAAACGTCATCAGTTTCTAGTAGGCAAATTGATGCTTCTTGATCGACTAGCATCAATTTGAGGGGGATTACATCATATATGACAGCATATATCAAGAATGAAGCATATATGACAACACATATCAAGCCTTAATTAATAGCTGTAAATATATTATAGATATAATTTCCTTAGCTGTAAATATATTGTATTAATAGTATAACTATACCTTCCTGATTTAACAAATTGATTTAAACAGATTTCTAGTAATCAGCCTGGATTTATGGCTGAAAATCAGTCTTGTACATCGCTAACATTTTCCATATAATGAGAAGAACTCTCGTGATAAGAGCATTCAATCCAATTGACAAGAGGTTGATCAAGGGTCATACATGTAAAAGCCATTTAAGCATAGTCAGGTTGGTGGTTAATTTTACCCATAGAACAAAATTTCGTTTCGTGCCGGGCGGAACGAGCGAAACTTACCGTTCCGCCCGCGCACCGAAACCAGCACCGGACGAGCGACGGTTTCGTCACGTCATGCGTGGTGCGTCACGCGCCAGGAGGAGTCGGGAACAGCATCGCCAGAAGCTTCCGGCGTCGCCGGAAGCTTCGCGGCGCCTGAAGCGTGTCGCAGGCGCAGGAGGCGTCGCGACGCGACGTCTCTGGCGACGCCGAAAACTTCACTGATGATTCTGGCGCCGCCGGAATCTTCGCCGGACACCTCCGGCGCCGTCGGAGGCGTCGCGGTCGAGTCGCGGGCGCGGGCGCTGGGTCGCGGGAGCAGGCGCGGGTCGCGGGCACAGCACTGTGCAAAATTATAATTTAAATAAATTAAATAATTCCTATTTAATTGAGATATTTTAAAGAGGCTTTCATGAATCCTAATTAAATTATCCCAATAAAATATAAAAATTCAAAAAATTCGAAAAAAAATTATATATAAAATATAAAATATAAAAAAATATTTTTAAATTTTTTTTAAAAATAATCAATTTTATTAAATAATATTCTGAAATTATTTTTACTATTTTAAAATTTTTAAAAATTCTTTAAAATTCTAAAAAAAATAATTTTTATAAAAATTCTATTAAATCAAATTTATATTCTTATATATATATTTTAATTATTTTATATTTTTTACTGATTTAATGTTTAAGTAAAATTACCGAAACCGTATCGGCATGGCACGATACGATACCGAAACCGTATCGTTCCGGTCTCAGACCGAAACCTCGGCACGGGTCGAAATTTTAAACCTTGATTTTACCCACATCAATGGAAATATATGTGAAAAAATATATTCTGTGAATTAAGCAAACTGTAGCAATTGGGCCATCTACGACTAATGCGGCAGTTCAGTGCACGAAACCCCGCTAATACGAAACTCCCGCTAATACGGGTTGAACCATATTAGATCTATTATATGCAATCTTATCCTACATTGCAAAAAGTTATTTCTGTGACTCAAATGCCTAACCTGAAGATCACATGACGATAACTTTACCGTTGTACAAGGTTCCCTTTCATCTACCACTAACATAAGAAACAAAAAAAAAACAAATATTTTGACATGGACTATATAATTCTCTCCCCATTATGTTGGGGATAGGCAAAGTAATATTTAATGCAGAAACAAAATAAATTCTTATTTTGACTGTATTCTGAGATGGTCCATATGATTCTTATAATAATTTCATTAGACTTGCTTTGTTTATAATCCTTATTCTTTACATTGACTTCATATATGGGCAATGACTTTTAGTTATTTATAGGATACTGCTACAAGCATACTATATCATTTCCCTTCAGGATACTGCATTTCCTCAGGGAAAAGAAAATAAACCAACTTGAATACAATTAGTGTTATTGTCATACTTCCTTCTATCATGAGTTTTAGTTTCATTCCTAATATCTATTGCCCCAAGGAAAGCTACAACGCTGGAGGGAGGAAAAAAACAATGCACCTATCCTCAAAGTAGTCGAGATTTTATAGTATATTGTTTTCTTCACTCGTGAAGTAAATGCTCAATTGATATAATTATTCTGTGAAAGCTAGTTCAAAGCCTTAGGTGAATTAAGGCATTTAATTGTTCAAAAATAACTACTAAGAATCTCATAACCCCTACCTAAACTCTACCTCAATTGAGATGCAGGTTTGATCATGTATAAAGTGGTATGGTAGCATTACAAAATTAAAACTGACTGGCAAACAAAAACAACTTTACCAACATTTAGAGACCTTTATATTTGTTCTACTTACTTTGGATAAGTGACAAGGTTACGGTACCTTTTTCCTCCCAGCTTTAGCTCAGTCCCATGACCGTTTGACAGAAGAAGAGCATATCCATTCTCCACATGATTAGGATTCCCATTTTTATCACATACCTCAGAACCTACTACTACTACGCCATAATCACACTGTAGACGAAATCACAAAGTAAATTAATAGTTATGAAAAAAACATGAAATAAATTCTTATGAAAAGAGGATGATATAAGTTCTTCAAGTGGCCATTGGAGAAGCAACATGATGTCACTTAATTGGCAATTAGTCGAATAACTGAAAAACAAATGCAGTAATTTAGATGCACAAGTTGCATGCAAACATCTTAATTCAATTAGACGGATTAGCTCTCAAGCGTATGGAACCCAGACAAATACCAAAAGAAAATATTGAAAATAAGTTATAGCTATGCAGTTGTAATATTTCAGCACAACACAGAGCATCAGAACAATGTAAAATATACAACACCAAGAAATCTAGACAAATTACAGAAACAAAAGACACACCTATTGAGCTGTAATATTTCAACATAACACTAGGAATGAAATAATGTTGATGTGGCAGATAGCGGAGGTCTCCACGTGGTAGGGTCAAGGCAGAAGTCAAGCCCTTAGTCAATAGTCAAGCGGAACTATAAGTTAAGGGGAACAGAAAGTCAACCTTGGTCAAGGCAACACACCTGACTCCCTTATCTTGGCCACACAACTCCATCAACTCCTAACTCCCTCAGCCCGATCGCCTGACTCCCTTAGCCCGGTTGCCTCTTACATGGCTCGTTAAAACCATTTCTCCCAGAAGACATGGGCAAAGTAATCGTTCTCTTTCGGAGGACATGGGCAATGTAGCTATTTATCTTTGAAAACGTCAGTAACGTAGCCATTTCTGGAGGATGTGGGCAACATAAGCATTCATCTAGGGACACGTGGAGAAAGTGAAGGCACATGTACATCTCTATAAAAGGTCGTCCGCTCCCACGGGCGTAGGTATGCACACACAACCATCTAAAATCTTTACTACCCTATAACTTTCTTTTCTAGCCAGCCCCTGTGCTAATTCGAGCATCGGAATGGCCACACCGAGTCTAACCTCGCGGCCCATTCTAATGTATGTTCAAGTGTTGCGGGGAACCCAAGTGCTTTCCCCTCAATAGTTATCCCTGGCCTCACCAGACCATTATCTCAAACAGAAATAAATTGACGACGTCTGAAGGAAACGACACATGAAGCGTTGTGATGGTGGAACTAGATAGAACTGTCGAGGATCCTAGCTAGGCAGGTGGCATAGCTCGGGGGAAAATTGTCACTACGGCTACAGAAGACTTTCAAAGGCTAGTCGATTAGGCAGTGCAACGAGTTCTTTAGCCACTCCCATCCATGAATCTGACGCCTAAAGAAGTACCTACTACTTCGACAGAGGTGCCTCCCATTCCACATCGTGTCACAGCGGGTTCAACTAGTCCTACCCTAGCTGCATTTGCGATTCGACAAACTCAGGTGGTGGCCCCAACCGAGGAACACCTAGTCGGATCTAGAGCTAGAGAGACGCCTCCTCAGAATCTAAATAAGGGAAAGAGGTCTTTGTCCGTCGAAGAGAAAAATTTGAATGGCACGCCTTTCTCAAGAATTGTCCTAGAAGATGAATTGCCACATAACTTCCGGACACCTCAACTCAAAGAATACACTGAGTCAACCAATCCCGAGGATCACTTGGGTCGATTCGAGAACGCCACTATGTTACATCAATATATGAATGACGTCAAATGCAATTTTTCTAACGACTCTTTTTGATCCTGCTCAGTGATAGTTTATCCAGTTGCCATCTTCCTCTAATCGAGCTCACATAACTCATTGGGACTGAAGAAAGTCAAGACTCGGGAAGTGAACTCCATTATCTTGGCCGACAACTGCAACAGAAAATCAAAATTGAATCTCAAACCAACTTGAATAACAACCTCGCTTTGACACCCTAAAGCTTACTCTTTCTCACCCCGATTGAGTCAATAGATACTAGCTGAGCTAGACCCACAAAGGATTTGCCCTTCGCAACTTCGCCAGCGCCCGTCCAGAGCTCGTCCAGAGCCTCGCCACATTGATTGATCTTATTGTTATCGCATCTTGAGGCGCTCGAAGAGTATCCTAGCCACCCGGCACGCTTGGCGTCAAAGACGAACCTTCACTTACTCGCTGACGCAACAATGACAACCAACAGAGCCTCGCTAGGATGGGAGCTTGGCTTGACCAAGGGGAATTCTACCTCAAAAGGATCAGTAGTTGTCGTGACAACCACATATTCATTCAAAAGGTTCCTATGATTGATGCCTTTTCCTAGTTATCCTCGAGGGCTCCGCCGACACCTCGGAAGAGACGGATACCACCATGTCGAAGGACGGGGTGGGTGCAGCACTCCTGTGTTCACAGTCACATCACCTGAGGAGCCAGTAGGGCGGGGTCACTGCGCTCCTATAGCTCCGACTTGGTCAACTTGAGAGATTTGTTGAAATACACTTTTAACATTGTCTGAGCTGCACAAAAAGGAAAGATCCTTCAATTAGCCATCACATATGACGAAAAAAGGAAAATTCTTACCAAAGGAAGATTGGAGCTCGACATCAATTAGGCTCAATCCGAAGCCGGAGAGAAGACCCTCCTCGAGCAAGAGTTTGAGATCAAGGCCAGACAAAATAGTCGTTGTGCGATAAGTGGGCTCTAACATGAAGACTCGGTGGCTTTGGCAATTCCATTTGCCAACCAATCGATCATGTGAATGGAGTGGAAGGTCGAATAAATACATAATGGGCTGCCATCCCTTGTGCAAAGTTGACATCTTGTCTAGGAAGCTACTAGAAGGTCTTGCCGCGAAGTAGAAGACCCCAACATCCATCTTCTTTGGATAGAAAAAAATAATGGAAGACTTGGGGCATGAGGGGTATTCGGTACAAACGGAAAATAATGACTACCCCGCAACAGAAAGAGTTGGGTGTCAGGTGTTGAAGAGGAATATGGAAGTATTGAAATCCCTCAGTAAAGAAACTCGTAATGCGAAATCGGAGGTCATCTAATAGTTGACCCTTCAAAACATCAAAATCGAAGGTGGAATCAAGGTGGACAATAGCTGAATACTAATCGATAGTCAACATGAATTTCAAACTTATATTGCTCCAACTATTCCAACATCATCGAGGTGTACTAAGAGTGGAAATGCTTTCAGCCGCCATGGATAGGTTGGAAGACTAGGGAGAATGGAGAAGAAAGGAACAGCGAGGGCCGGAGTGCAGGCACGACGAAGAAACTTATAATAACAAAGAAGGTTTGCGATGCCGCAGAAGATCGCTGCTACTAGAACTTAAAGACGATGAAGAATGCGACGACATTCTCCTCTTGCTAAACCTAACAAAGCTCGAGCACGAAAATCTAAGTCATCAAATCTTAGAGACAAAAAATGTGGGCTACTGCACTAGACTGTTGGATCACGTGCCCAAATTTGTAGGATCACAATAGTCACCTCGAGTTGATCCCTCGGCATGGCGTCGCCATGTGTCAAACTCAGACCGGTTCACATTAATGGCTAATGGGACTCGCCAATCATAACTTTGATACTTGATATCGCATATCGCTTGCATTGATAACCCCTAACTCGCGGATTCCTTAGGCAATCAATAGTGTGGTGGTAAGGTCCTTCAACCACGTCAGCCCTAAAGTTCAGGTTTGTAGTTGAGTCATAACGCACTTCTGTCCCGTCAGTCAAACTCTCATGCTTCCTTTGACTAAACTCAACAGGGAGACTTATGATGTGACGAATAGCGAAGGTATCCAAGTGGCAGGATCAAGGCAGAAGTCAAGCACTTGGTCAACAATCAAGCAAAGCTATAAGTAAAGGGGAGCATAAAGTCAACCTTGGTCAAGGTGACACACCCGACTCTCTCACCTCAACCGCCCTAGCCCTTAACTCGGCCAACCAACTCCCTCAACCGGTGACCCGACTCCCTTAGCTCGATCGCCCGACTCCTCAACACCCGACTCATCAACTCCTGACTTCCTCAGCCCGGTCGCTCGACTCCTTCAGGCGGGACTTGTATCCTACATGGCTCATTGAAATTGTTTCTCCACATGAACAACGTAGTCGTTCTCTCCTGGAGGACGTGGACAATGTAGTCGTTTATCCCGAAAAATGTGGGTAACATAGCTGTTTCTCCCGGATGACGTGGGCAACGTAAGTGTTCATCTCGGAGCACGTGAATAACGTAAGGGCATAGCTACATCTCTAAAAGGTCACCCTCTCTTGTAGGTGTAGGTATGAGCACACAACAATCTGAAAACATTACTACTCTACAACCTTCATATCTAGCTAACCCCTATGCTAATTTAAGCATTGAAGTGGCCACGCCGAGTCTAATCTCGGCACCCATTCTAATCTTAGTTCAAATGTTACAAGGAACCCAAGCGCTTTCCCCCTCATTGAAGTACCACAAGTTCACCCCCTTAGCAGTTACCCCTCCCAAGAAGGCATACTAGACATCAATTAAATGATTCATACCATTGTCTCATTGCATATGGACAAAATTGTACTTGTACCACTCAATCATAGTTATATGATTATAGTGTTAGTGCAGTTGGCACCGATGGTCAAACTCAAATTTTGATGAATGAAAAATAGATTAAAGTTAGATATTATGTTATCTAACATTTTTACCGAGTGTACAAGAATTGACGAGTTTAGAAGACTTAACACCAGACTGAAGTCCAGATGTGTAATTCTGATAGATAGTCCAGTTGGGCCTACGGGTTTGACAGTTGGCCGAAATATAGTCAGTATGTTCAATTTTAAATGATTAGCTGAAATCCAAATGTGTGATTCCACCAGGAAGACCTGGTTGGTCAAGAGGCAAGTCTGCAAATGGTAAATGAAGTAAGTTACTAGAGGAGAGTGATCTAGTGAAGACCAATCCCAGTGGAACTGTAGGTGTTGGTCGAGCTTATATTCATTTTGAAAGTCTAAGTTGAGACTATGACTAGATCCTGCTCTTCGAAAGACAGAATCTAACTAATAATCATTCTATTTTATATTGTGGTAACCAAGGTTTAAAATTTTGACTTGTATCGAGGATTCGGTTCCAGACTGGAACGATACTGTTTTGGAATTGTATTGTATCGTACCGATACAGTTTCGATATTTTTTTATTTATATATAATAATTATTAGATAAATATATTTATTGTGTATAATTTAAAAATAAGTTATATATTGATTTTATATAAGTTCTCCATTATTAAACAACTTAATATTGTTATAAAAAATAATTAAATATAGTTTTCTTTAAAAAAAATAATTGATGTATAAATAACTTAAATTAAAATTGATACATCATAATATCATAATATGTTACCTTACTAAAAGGAGTGACGTAAATCAAATAAAACAAATGGTTCTTGTAATATTTATTTAGATAACCTTTATAGTTCTCCAATATCCAAATTAAATAATCATAATTATATAAATTAATACAAAATACTATTTTATATATAATGATCATATAAATTAACTATCTATTTATTTAATTAATTAATAATTTAAATAATATATATTTAAAATAGTAAAAAATTAGAATATCAATTAAACATTAAAATAGTAAAAAATATAAAATAATTAAAATATATATATAAGAATATAAATTTGATTTATTAGAATTTTTATAAGACATTTTATTTTTTTTAGAATTTTTTAGAATTTTTAAAATAGTAAAAATAATTTCAGAATTTTATTTAATAAAATTTATTAATTTAAAAAAAATTAAATATAATTTTTATATTTTATTGGGATAATTTAATTACGGTTTATGAAAACCTCTTTAAAATATCACAATTAAGTGGAAGTGGGAATTGTTTGATTTATTTAAATACGACTCCCGTGACTCGCCCGCTGGGCCCCACGGCTTCGACTCCTCGCGGACGCCTCCGACGGTGCCAGAGGCGTCCAGCGGCACTAGAGACGCTTGACGACACTTCCGGTGGCGCCAGAAGCATCCTGTGACCCTTTCAGCGCCGCTAGAAATGTCGCGTGGTGACGTCTCTGGCACCCGCGACGCCTCCGGTGCCCGCGACGCTTCCGGTGCCCGCGACGCTACAGGCGCCCCACGACTCTTCCAGTGGCACCGGAAGCATCTGGCGACGTTGCTCATGCTGTCGCGCTACGACAAGTGCGCGAATGCAACGAAATCTTTGCTATTTCGGTGCCGGTTTCGGTGCACGAGCGGAACGGTAAGTTTCGCCCATTTCGCCCGGCACAGAACGAAATTTTATGTTTTGCAGGCTAAATGACAAAAATTAACCTCGAATGAACAGTGGCTAAGACGCCTCAGAGGTGCTCGGAGCAGCACTTGGAGGTGCCTGGATCCGTCGGAGGCGCCCTCAATCCGTCGGAGGTGCCCTCAGCAAGATCAAGTTTCCACTACGAGAACACACCCTGGAGTGCGCTGGAGGCGACTAAGAGGTGCATTAGAGGCGCCTCAGAGCGTTGGAGGCACCCTCACGCCGATAAGTTGCGGACATTGCACAAATAAGCTGCGTAGCTCTCGGATCTGATAAGCCTCAAAGGAGGCAACTCAGAGCTGTTGGAGGCACCTCCAATGAGCTTTAAAGAAGTGTTTGAGCAGTCCTTCATGTACGACTTCCATACGATATCAAAATTGTTTTGCTTCTTCGTCTTCGCGTTGCGACTACACTTCTGCTCAACTACGCCCGACCGCTACCAAAAGACTGACACCAACACATGAGTGCATCCAAACTTCCATTCTTGTTGATAACAATATTTTTTGTGCATACTTATTATATCTGCAAAAGGAAGTGTAGATTTGTTACATTGACTTTTACTTCGTTCTTGTACTCAATTCTCTCTTCTGACAGTTTCGGTAGAGCTTTTTAGTGAATTGTCCGTCGATACGGTCCGAGAGATCGTGGATCTTGATATAGAAATCATCGAAGGATCCGAACCAAGTAATCGCTTGTGTTTGTATTTCCTTCTTTCTTTTTATTTATCTTTTTCGCTGCGAACTCGTTTTCAAAATCGAAAAGAACAAGTTTTTAAAATCGCATGATTCTCCCCTCTCACGTGCACTGGTCCTACATATAGCCTTATGTATTTTTTTTTTTCAAAAAAATAACAGTAATCAACTCAAAGTATGATTATCATCCATGAAAATCCAATGGAGTTTTTTCTACTTTGACCGGACAGAACATTGTGTTTTTAATTTGACTTAGCTGATGTCTCTTCCATGTATGATGGCTATAATAGAAGCCTCTTCAAAACAAAATTGAGTTTCAAGTTACCTTGTTACTTTTTGTTTCCTCAGAGGAAAACAGAATTCAAAAAGAATCACTAGGATAGCAAATGGGCAGGCGGTAATAACTAGGATAGCATACTGTCAAAATGTCACTAATCAGGTAATTATGTTCCAGTAGAAGAAAATCTTACTAAATCCACTGTAACAAGAAAAGCTTGAATTAATATTATTAAATATTCCTTCTAGATTCCTATGCCAGGATAAGTGGTAAAAAGTGAATACGTTCGTCCCCAGTACTCCGTCAATTCGTCCCCTGGTCAACACGGAGGAGATAAATCACGAATGACTACTAGCCTTTGGAATAGTGACTAGCACATAAGGGAAACATTTACCTCGATTTTATCGAGATTCGAACCTTAGACTTTGTAATGGCAACATTTCCTGTACTAGTCATTAGACCATCCGAAAGAACCCTCTACCAGGATCATGATATGATTGCTAGGATCACTCTCAGAAAATAATCAAACCCGCCATCAAAAAATCAAGTGAGCATCCATAATACAATTTCTGATATGAAATTCAAAAGTACAACGAAAAAAATATCAAATTCAATATCCGAGGATTATACTATCACACTTGGAGCTTCTCAGTGCACTTGTTGTCAAATGATTCGTTGCAGAAAACTCATTTCGACCAACACGACCATATGGTATCTTCCCCAATAACATATTTACAATTGAAAATCAATGATTCTCAATAGGGGACACAGCTAAAACCACACTTAAGAAGAGGCAACCAACTAGGAGTAGTTGATCACAAGATACTAAGCAGATTTCATCGACGCAGCGAATCAGAAACAATAGGCACAAATAACCACACATCGTTGTCAAATCGGAAGCAAGGGTTTGTCATCCAAATCAAAGGCGATTAAAATCAACGCTAATTGACGATCACCTTAGTTGTCTTCACCGGGAGAAGGACCCCGGTGCTGGTCTTGGAGGGGAGGGACGATCTTCTCCACGAGAACACGGTTGAGCAAAGGAATTTGATGCTTCGCCATTGACGTCGACGAGAAGCAGAACGGCGACTCGGTACGACATCGGAAGACCACTTTTTTGGGGGGCAGCTCAAGCTAGAAATGGGGGAACAAGAGGGAGGATCCTCATGGTCGATCCTTACTGGATTCATCTTCCCACCGTTATAGTTGTGGACCATCTTCTACAGTAGAGATCCCTTGGTCTATAAATTATGGATCAAGGGATGATCTCTTGCATAAGGACTCTTGATTTTGGATAGACTCCACCTTTAAATAGGCGGGGTCCATCCAAAACAAGAGTCTAAAAAAGTGGATCATCCTCTGATCCATAATTTGCGGATCAGAGGATACGTCCTCCCTGCAGTAGAGATCCTCTGATTTGTAAATGGTGGACCAGGGGATGGTCCCTTGCATGAGGACTCTTGATTTGAATAAACTCCACCTTTAAATAGGTGAGATCCATCCAAATCAAGAGTCTAAAAAAGTGGATCATCTTCTGATCCGTAATTTGCGAATCAGAGGATCCGTCCTCCCTACACTAGGGATCCTTTGGTCCGCAAATTGTGGACCAGGGGATGGTCCCTTGCATGAGGACTCTTGATTTGGATAGACTCCACCTTTAAATAGGTGAGGTACATCCAAATCAAGGGTATAAAAAAGTGAATCATTCTCTGATCGATAATTTACGGACCAAAGGATTCGTCCTCCCTGCAGTAGGGATCCTCTGGTCCGCAAATTGTGGACTAGGGGATGGTTCCTTGCATGAGGACTCTTGATTTGGATAGGCTCCACCTTTAAATAGGTGGAGTCCATCCAAATCAAAGGTCTAAAAAAGTGGATCATCCTTTGATCCGTAATTTGCGGACCAGAGGATTCATCCTCTCTACAGTATGGATCCTCTGGTCTGCAAATTGTGGACCAGGGGATGATCCCTTGCATGAGGACTCTTGATTTGGATAGACGCCACCTTTAAATAGGTGAGGTCCATCCAAATCAAAAGTCTAAAAAAGTGGATCATCTTCTGATCTGTAATTTGCAGACCAGAGGATCCGTCCTCCCTACAGTAGGGATCCTCTGGTTCGCAAATTGTGGACCAGGGGATGATCTCTTGTATGAGGACTCTTGATTTGGATAGACTCCACCTTTAAATAGGTGGGGTCCATCCAAATCAAAGGTATAAAAAAGTGGATTATCCTCTGATCTGTAATTTGCGGACCAGAGGAGTTGTCCTCTCTACAGTAGGGATCCTCTGGTCCGCAAATTGTGGACCAGGGGATGGTCCCTTGCATGAGGACTTTTGATTTGGATAGACTCAACCTTTAAATATGTGGGGTTCATCCAAATCAAGGGTCTAAAAAAGTGGATCATCCTTTGATCCGTAATTTACGGACCAGAGGATCCGTCCTCCTTGCAGTAGGGATCCTCTGGTTCGCAAATTGTGGATTAGGGGATGGTCCCTTGCATGAGGACTCTTGCTTTGGATAGACTTCACCTTTAAATATGTGGGATGCATCCAAATCAAGAGTCTAAAAAAGTGGATCATCCTCTGATCCGTAATTTACAGACTAGAGGATCCATCCTCCCTGCAGTAGGGATCCTCTGGTCCGCAAATTGTGAACCAGGGGATGATCCCTTGCATGAGGACTCTTGATTTGGATAGACTCCACTTTAAATAGGTAGGGTCCATCCAAATCAAGGGTTTAAAAAAATAGATCATCCTCTGATCCTTAATTTGTGGACCAGAGAATCCGTCCTCCCTGCAGTAGGGATCCTCTAGTCCGCAAATTGTGGATCAGGGGATGGTCCCTTACATGAGGACTCTTGATTTGGATAGACTTCACTTTTAAATAAGTGGGGCCCATCCAAATCAATGATCTAAAAAAGTGGATCATCCTTTGATATGTAATTTGCGGTCCAAAGAATCTCTCCTCCTCCTCCTCATGAACCCCTACCTTGTTCAAATCGGATTCTCTTGTCCATGTTTTTTTGGACCAGAAGATGGAGAACAAATCTTCTGATCCATAAATTACGAATCAGAGGATGATTCATTTTTTTAGACCTTTGATTTAGATGGACCCACAAATTACAAATCAGGAGGGATTTGTCGAAGCAAGTGAGGCCATTACGGTTTTAGAGGTGGATGTGGCAGAAAATGTGTTAGGCTTTTATGTGGGCTTGGCCCAACTACTAGTTCTTTTGCACTATTTTTTTTCCTCCTATCCGGCATCATACATTTTCCACAGGCTACGAACGACTCATCACTCCGCCACTAGCATTCCTAAGATGTCTTCCAATTGAAAGAAATTAATCGTGTTATCTAGGAATCGATCCTGGATGTAAATTTAATATGAACTTTAATTTTTAATATCACTACAAAATATGTATAAAAACCTAATTCAATAGAACAAATGCATCCAAAAACGAAGAACAAACACAATATTCTTCTATTTTCATGCATTTAAATAACTACTACAGTCTTCCATCAGAGTTCTCTTAAGAAGGCAAAAAAAGGCCTTTTATTATGCAATTCGATGTGTATGAACTACATATAGTACTGCCGAGATCAATTCGATATGCAATACCGATGGGCAATCTACCTTCAAACAAGCAACTCCCTGAACGCATCGTTAGTCATCAGTTGCGCGACCAAAGCCTTATTAGGAAACAAGTTGTCGGCCTTCATCCGTACCGCGAAGCCATAGGCAGGTGTCTTGGCATTCACATAGGCCTGGAGCAGAGACTGGTATTGCTTGGGTCCACTGACATAGCCCATCTGCTGCAGCCTGTGAAAAATCTGTTCGGCATTATGGATATCGCCCCTTTTAGCACATTGAGCCGTAGAGAGGTCTAAGCTTCCTTTCCTGAAGAGCCTTGTGCAATATTGAGTCCGCTTTCTCCACCTCCCCTGATTCGGCGTAGAGTTTCATTAGCGCATCCCAAGTCAAAGGACCAATTTGGCATCCACTCTAAAACATCCGATTTACCAGTTCCTTTCCGTTGGCCAACAGCTTGTTATTCACATAAACCAGTAACATGGCGCCGTAGAACTTCGAAGAAAAATTCCAAGTCTTGACCATCTTTCTCGGAGACTTCCTCTGCCTTCTCAATTTGTCCAAGCCTACCCCAAGCCTCTATTGCAGCGAGGCACTCATCCAGATAAGGTTTCTTATCCCACACTTTCCACATTCTTTCAACGTCGTCTGCTTTGCCCAAGGCAGCAGCATAATGAGAGAGAGAAGAACTTTGAAAACGTAGCGATTCTCCAGGACGCCATTTCCTTGGATCTCTTTCAATGCTGCTTCTGCTTTTTTCCTTCAAACCAGCGAATATGTAAGCTTTTGCAACATAGGACGTGATCAGCAAATCAGATTCCACACCGTCAGAATTCTTTTGCTCAAGCATGCCCAATGCATTTAAATTAGACAGTAGCATAATCAACCGCGTGTTACAGTTAAGCAATGGATACTACAAAAGGAGGACAAATAAAGAGGAGGAAGAGAAGTTTGCAAATAGAGATGCAGTACGACGAATAAAACTTATGAGAACCAAATATCATAAAAACTACAAATTGCATTCCCCAATCAAAATCTAACACAGGAGTTGTTTGTATGGTTTGGGCATGCATTCAGATAACTTGAAACGGAAAGCCCTGGTCCACTTTGTTAATAATAAAGGTTCCCAAAAGCCAGGTTTTATCTTCCATTAGCACAGAGGTCAAAATCCAATGGAGTTTTTTCTGCTTTGACCCGACAGTACATTGTGTTTTTAATTTTAGTTAGTTGACGGCTCTTTCATATATGATGGCTATAATAGATGCCTATTCAAAACAAAATTGGGTTTCATGTTACCTTGTTCCTTTGTGTTTCCTCAGAGGAAAACGGAGTTAAAAAATAATCATCAGCGTGATGGATATAAAAAGTGCAAGCATTAATAACTAGGATAGCAATCTATCAAAATGTCACTAATTAGGTAATAATGTTCCAGTAGAAGAAAATGTTATAAAATCCACTGTCACAAGAAAAGCCTGAATTAGTATTGTTATATATTCCTTCCAGATTCCTCAGATGAAGTGCTGTAAGGATCATGATATGGTCAATAAGGTCCCTTCGGGGCGGTGCGATGATAAGACATGGGGTGTTGTCACTGTTGAATTTTGTTTTAAATTCAAAGCATTTTTTATAGTGTTTTTAGTCCCACATTACTAAGTGGAGAAGCTTGGAAGGGCTTATATAGGAAGCCCTTCCATCCTTGCTTAGCAATGATAAGAGGACCTACACGCATGCGCGGGCCAAGCCCAAATCGAGTGGATTTGGGGGGTTCGAGCCGGAAATCCATAAACCGGGCGTCACGTGCGCGATTAACGCGCGCAGGGGGGGTGCAAATCCCCAGCCCGTGGGCCTTGCGTTTGGTTCAGTCTGAACCAAACCAGTTTGGTTTCTGCGCGGACCAGAACCAAACCAGAGTTGACGCGGACTTCGGTTTTGTTCCGCGCGTGAGGATGGGACGTCCGGACTTGCAGCACCTCTATTCTTCACTCAAGCCTCGAGCTTTCTCCCTTCTCTGTGCGATTCTTTCTACTTTCTTCTCGTCTTTCTTGTCCTGAGTCTTGGTCTTCCGGCGATCTGAGGTTGGGTCCGAGTGTCGCGTCCGTTTTGGAGTGCACCTACGGACGAGACGAGCAGTTGTCGGATCTTGGGGAAATTTTGCCGGAGAGCCTTTGCACCGTGAGGCGATAATAAATTCTCTAAGGACAGTCGACGTGTCGACGCTTCAACCGGATAACTATATTCTAAACCCTACTCCTTTATTTATCTGTCTATTGCAAGCTTATTTTTGTGCAAATATAATACTGCTTGTATTGCTTTATTATTATACAACATTCTTAGAGAATTTATTGCATGTATCAAGAGACATGATGAATGATAAGGTAATAGGATCTGATGAGGCTAGTGCTAGACCCAAGAAATTTTACGGGCAAAACTTCAGACGTTGGCAACAACGGATGAAATTTTGGTTTACTATGCTAGGGCTATTCTCCGTTATAGAAACAGACCCTCCTTCACCTAATGAAGAGGAACCTACCCGTAGTATTGCCTTAGAGAGGTTTAAGCAAAGGGATTATCTCTGCCATGGGAGAATCCTGTCTGCCCTCTCAGACGCACTATTTGATGTGTACTGCTCAACCTCTTCAGCTAAAGAGCTGTGGAAATCTTTGGATAAAAAATATAACTCCGAAGATTCTGGTTTAGAAAAGTATACTGTGGCAAAATTCCTGAACTTCAAAATGGTTGAAGGCAAATCTGTGGTTGAGCAGACACATGAATTCCAAGTTTAAATTCATGATCTTGCTGAAGGAGATATGCCATTACCTGAAAAATTTCAGGTCTTGTCTATCATCGAAAAATTGCCTCCGAGTTGGGAAGATTTTGGCATGACTCTTAAACATCGGAGAGGTAAAATCTCTCTAGAAGATTTGATGATTGCCTTAAATATCGAAGAAGAATATCGGAAGCAACATAAAAATGATGATACAAGAATGCCTATGGATTTTATTCCAAAGGCGAATGTAGTAGTCTCATCTGACAAGAAAAAAATTAAAAAATCAGAAAATGAAGAACAAGATGAAACCCAACCCAAAGGTTCAAAAGAAAACTGGAACCAAACCTAAGCCTTGCTGGGCATGTGGACAGGTTGGACATTATGCCAAATTCTGCCCTAAGCGAAAGGACAAGAACCAAAGCAATACGTCCAACACCAAGGCACA
Organism: Zingiber officinale; assembly: GCF_018446385.1. Taxonomy (NCBI): domain Eukaryota; kingdom Viridiplantae; phylum Streptophyta; class Magnoliopsida; order Zingiberales; family Zingiberaceae; genus Zingiber; species Zingiber officinale. The sequence goes on from NC_055990.1 coordinate 95,857,537, forward strand.
AGTAAATGTCGTGACTGCTAGTAACGACACCAGCGATAGGTTTGCTATCTTCAAACCCGAACTAAACTTGATCTATCAACCCAATGAATGGTTAGTTGATACAGGTGCTAATGTACACTGTTGTGCTGATCACTCTACCTTCCTTACTTATCAGGTAATTGAAGGCACTTCCGTGACCATGGGAAACCATTCTGCAGCCACGGTGTTTGGGATAGGATAAGTTGACCTGAGGTTCACCTCTGGAAAAGTCCTATCACTGCATGAGGTGCACCATGTTCCAGCGGTCCGTCGGAATTTGATTAGTGGATCAAAGTTAGTCCGTGCTGGTTATGAGTTGAACTTTAAATGTAATAAAGTTGTAATATTACATTTAGGAACCTTTATTGGAAAATGTTATCTTAATGAAAGTTTATTTAAACTTAATGTAGAAAATGCTACTTTAAATAAAACTTCTGATATTGGTTGTTCATATAACATTGAGTCTTATGATCTGTGGCATGACAGATTAGGACATGTCAATTTTAATACCGTAAAAAGGATGATGAATCTTGACATGATCCCTAAGCATGCTATAAATAATAAGAAAAAATGTGAAATTTGTGTGCAATATAAACAACCCCGTAAACCCTTCAAATCAGTTGATAGAAATTCTGATATTTTAGAATTGATTCATACTGACTGTTGTGAGTTTAACGGTGTAATAACGAGAGACCATAAAAGGTATTTCATTACCTTCATTGATGACCACTCTCGTTATTGTTATGTTTATTTGCTAAAAATCAAGGATGAAGCTTTAGATAAATTTATGATTTTTAAATCTGAAGCTGAGAATCAAACCGATAAAACTATTAAGAGGTTAAGGTCTGATAGGGGTGGAGAATTTACCTCGAACCTGTTTCAAAAATTTTGTCAAGATACAGGTATAATCCATGAGGTAACTGCTCCATATAGTCCTCAATCCAACGGTATAGTAGAACGAAAAAAATCGAACCCTTGAAGATATGATTAATTCCATGTTAGGCAGTTCTGGGTTACCCAACTTTATGTGGGGGGAGGCTCTATACACTGCATGTCATGTGCTAAATAGAGTCCCAATGAAGTCAAGGGATAAAACCCCATATGAGCTTTGGAAAGGCCGAAGGACAAGTTTGAAATACCTTAAAGTGTGGGGGTGCCTGGCAAATGTACTAGTACCTGAACACAGAAGAAAAAAACTTGGTCCAAAGACCGTAGATGGTATCTTCTTGGGTTATGCTCAAAATAGTATTGCATATAGGTTCCTGATTATTAAATCAGAAATTTCTGGAATAGATGCAAATACTATTGTAGAACTTCGCGATGCTACATTTTTTGAGGATATATTTCCTATGAAGACGAGAACACCTCAATCTAGTATTTCTACTAGAAATGAGCCTTCTTCCGTAGAGGTCCCATTATCCGTAGTGGGTACACCTTCCTCAAGTCACTCTAGACTAGATGAATCTAGTGAGTATACAGAACCGAGAAGGAGCAAGAGGCAACGTGTGTCTACGGATTTAGGACAGGACTTTATCACCTATAATATAGAAGGTGACCCTGTGACATATAGAGATGCTATGGCTTCTCCTGAAGCTAAGCACTGGAAAGAGGCCATTAAAAGTGAAATGGAATCTATTATCTCTAATGCCACTTGGGAGTTGGTAGATTTACCTCCTGGGTGTACCACTATAGGATGTAAATGAGTGTTTAAGAGAAAGCTAAAACCTGATGGGTCAGTAGATAAATTCAAAGCTCGCCTAGTTGCTAAGGGATTCAAACAAAAAGAAGGGATTGACTATTTTGACACTTATTCTTCTGTTACCAGAATTACTACAATCCGAGTGTTAATCGCATTAGCATCCATATATCATCTTGAGGTCCATCAAATGGATGTCAAAACGACATTCCTAAATGGAGATGTAGAAGAAGAGATATATATGGATCAGCCTGAGGGATATGTAGTCTCTGGAAATGAGAATAAAGTCTATAGGTTAGTCAAATCTCTTGATGGTTTGAAGCAAGCCCCAAAGCAGTGATACGAAAAATTTGATAGAGCTATGCTATCGTTTGACTTTGAAGTAAATGACTCTGATAAATGTGTGTATGCTAAAATGAAAGGTGATAATTGTATTATCCTATGTTTATATGTAGATGATATTCTACTATTTGGAACTAACCTTTCTATTATTAATGAGACTAAGACCCTCTTAAGTGGTAAGTTTGATATGAAGGATATGGGTTGTGCTGATATGATTTTAGGGCTGAAGTTTACTCGTTCAACTGATGGAATAACAATTTCTCAGTCACTTTATGTTGAGAGAGTATTAGAGAAATATGGTTATAGCCAAGTTAAATTTGTTGTCACACCATATGACCCTTTAAAAACTCTCCACAAGAATAATAGTGGTGTGGCAGTGTCTCAATTAAGATACTCACAAATAATAGGTACTCTAATGTATTTAGCTAATTGTTCTAGACCTGATATTTCTTTTGCTATAACGAAATTGAGCAGATTTACCAACTGTCCGGACAGAACGCATTGGGATGCATTAGATATAGTACTCAGATAGCTAAAAGGTACTATATCCTTGGGCTTGTGGTATGAGAGATTCCCTGTAGTCTTGGAGGGATATAGTGATGCTAGTTGGATAGCAGACATTGCTGAGTGTAAAGGCGTTATTGGTTATGTCTTTACACTTGGAGGTGGTGCAGTTGCTTGAAAGTCTGTTAAATAGACGATTATATCCTGTTCTACATCTGAGGCAGAATTGTGTGCTTTAGATACCACAATAACTGAAGCTGATTGGCTTAAGGGTATTCTTTCAGAAATTCCCTTGATGGTAAAGCCAATACCTTTTATTTCAGTACACTGTGATAATCAAACAATAATAGCTGAGATTAGAAGCTCCAAGTATAACCAGAAACAGAAGAGACATGTACGAATAAGATTGAAGTCTATTCGTGAGCTAGTGTCTCTTGGAATGGTGTCATTGGACTTCGTAAGTTCAAAAGATAATATTGCTGATCCACTCATAAAAGGACTTGATTCTGAGAAAATCAAGAGATCCAGTAAGGGAATGTAACTGAGGCATATCCTGGTTTCATCTATAACGGTAACCCAACCTATCTGATTGGAGATCCCAAGAAGTAGATTCAATGTGGTATAAACAAGTTATAAGGGTGAACCGTAAGCATCAAATTGATTGAGATGTAATCTCATAGTCTCTTCCCTGGATAGATGCTTGACTGCTAGTAAGGATGAGCTTGGAGGCTCTTAATGAGTTCAAGGTCTTATTGACAGGATGCTCGCAGTACATCCTTGGAGAACTCACCTATGTAAGTGTAACTGTGTGGCCGCAGTGTGGGGGGTTTAGGCAATTCCCCTTAGCACTTATGAAACAAGATTCGGTGGCATGGCCGTAATGCACCAACCCAGAAGGATTCAACCGTCGCCCGTGATGAGTTGTTATCATTTGACTTCACATTTAAAAAGGTTTAAGTTGAAGACCTAGTTCACTTCAAACCTATGTGAATAAGATTGGTGTACTTAGGTGAAAATTCAAACCGGAAGGTATTTTCACTAAAAGCTCATTGCAACCTAGCCTCAGGACATATTTTTTTTTTTTTGTTTTTAACCGAAATGATTTGAATTTGTGGGGGATTGTTGAATTTTGTTTTAAATTCAAAGCATTTTTTATAGTGTTTTTAGTCCCACATTGCTAAGTGGAGAAGCTTGGAAGGGCTTATATAGGATGTCTTTCCATCCTTGCTTAGCAATGATAAGAGGACCTACATGCATGCGCGGGCCAAGCCCAAATCGAGTGGATTTGGGGGGTTCGAGACGGAAATCCATAAACCGGGCGTCACGTGCGCGATTAACGCGTGCAGGGGGGTGCAAATCCCCAGCCCGTGGGCCTTGCGCTCACGGGCAGCCCAGTCTGTTTTTGCTGGTTTGGTTCAGTCTGAACCAAACCAGTTTGGTTTCCGGTTCTGGTTCGGTCTGAACCAAAACCAAACTAGAGTTTGGTTCCGCGCGTGAGGAAGGGACGCGGACTTCGATTTTGTTCCGCGCGTGAGGAAGGGACGCGAACGCGACACTGAGGCGCGTTTCCTCGCTAGCGAAGCAGTGTTTCGTACCTTCTCAGAGTGAATAAAAGGGGACTTGCAACACCTCTATTCTTCACTCAAGCCTCGAGCTTTCTCCCTTCTCTGTGCGATTCTTTCTGCTTTCTTCTCGTCTTTCTTGTCCTGAGTCTTGGTCTTCCGGCGATCTGAGGTTGGGTCCGAGTGTCGCGTCCATTTTGGAGTGCACCTACGGACGAGACGAGCGGTTGCCGGATCTTGGGGGAATTTTGCCGGAGAGCCTTTGCATCGTGAGGCGGCAATAAATTCTCTAAGGACAGTCGGCGTGCCGACGCTTCAACCGGATAACTATATTCTAAACCCTACTCCTTTATTTATCTGTCTATTGCAAGCTTATTTTTGTGCAAATATAATACTGTTTGTATTGCTTTATTATTATACAACAGTCACATGAGGTCTTGGGGTCGAAACTCGACGTGACCGAACATAACCTCCCCCATGTCTTGGCCATTTGTACTAATGGTTAGTAGCCACCCGTGATTTACCTCCTCCATGTTGACCTAAGGACGGGTTGACGGGGACGCTGGGGGCGAGCGAATCACCTTTTTACCACATGATATGGTCAATAAGATCACAGTCGAAAATAATCAAACCCATCATCAAAAGATAAGTGAACATCCATAATAGATATCGTCTGATATGAAATTCAAAAGTACCAGGAAAAAAATATCAATTTCAATACCGAGGATTATACTACCACACTTGAGCAATTCTCTCAGTGGACTTGTTGTAAAATGATTCGTTGCAGAAAACTCATTTCGACCTTGGATGTAAAAATTATACAAGCTCTCAATACCAACGCAACCATATGGTCTTCCCTATTAACATATTTACAATTGAAAAATAATGATTCTCAATAGCCAATAGGTGCCACAGATAAAATCACTCTTCGGAAGAGGCAGCCAACTCGGAGTAGTTGATCACAAGATAGCGATAGCAAGCAGATTTCATTGACGTAGCGTATCAAAAACTATTGGGGATTCAATCAAAGTTTCACATTGGAAAGATTTGGAAAAGATTATGGATTTAAAAGGATATATGATATCCTCATTAGCAAAAGACATTTTGGGTAGAGCCCAAGCGCAAAGTCATGAGGGTTTAAACCCAGGGTGGACAATATCATGTCCTTGTGGAGATATGTGAACATCCTTCGATCACAACAAATGAAATCAAAGTCATGTCATATGAGATGGCCTTGAACGAAGTCATGGGGAGGCCCAGAGCATGTCAAGGTGACTGGATATTCACGGGAAGACCTAGAGAAGGTCAAGGAGATTAGATACGGATGCTTGCAGGGAGACTCATGTTAGGGTGATCGGATGCTTCCGAGAAGCCCCGGAGCAAGTATCCGGTCACCTTGACCTGTTTCGGGTCTCCCCGCGTTCATTCAAGGTCACCCCACATGACATCTGATCTGGACCATGACTCTGATACCATTTGTTGTATCCAAAAAATGATATTTACATATCTCCACAATGACATGATCTTGTCCACATTGGGCCTAAGCCCTCAGGCTTTGTTTTTGGGCTCTATCCAAAAAGTTTCATGCCAATAGAGATATCTTACATCCTTTTAAACTCATGACCTTTTCCAAATCTTTTTAATGTGAGACTTTGATTGAATCCCAACAATCCACCCCTCAAACGAATGACCACACTTACTCTTATGGTCTGAGCCTCCCTACGAGCATCTAGTCACTCTTGACTTACTCCAGGCCTCTCCGCTAGCATCCAGTTACTCTTAACCTGCTCTGGGCTTCCCCGCGAGCATCCAGTCATCCTAATATGCTCCGGGCCTCCCCGAGCATCCGTCACCTCGAACTGCTTCGAGCCTCCCCACAAGCATTCGGTCGCCCTAATCTGCTTTGGACCTCCCAGCGAGCATTTGTCACCATACTTGCTCCGAGCCTCCTCGCGAGCATTCGGTCACCTTGACATGCTCCGGGCTTCCCCACGAGCATTCGGTCACCGGACCTCCCCACAAGCATCCACATCCTGTCTCTCTAATCCGCTGCGGGCCTCCCCGCGAACATTTAGTCACCTTGACCTGCTTCGAGCCTCCCCGCGACTTCATTCAAGGTCACCCCACATGACATTTGGTTTGGACCATGACTCTGATACCATTTGTTGTGACCAAAGGATGTTCGCATATCTCCACAATGCCATAATACTATCCACTCTAGGTCTAAGCCCACATGCCTTTGCTCTTGAACTCTACCTAAAAGACGTCATGCCCATGGAGATATCATATATCCTTTTAAACTCATAATCTTTTCCAAATCTTTCTAATATGGGACTTTGATTGAATCCCCAACAATCCTCCCCTCAAACGAAGGACCACCATTACTCTTATGGTCTGGGCTTCCTCATGAGCATCAGGTCACTCTTGACCTGTTTCAGTCCTCCTCATTAGCATCCGATCACCCTAACTTGCTCTAGACCGTCCCCACGAGCATCTGGTCATCCTGACCTTCTTCGGGACCTCTCTACGAGCATCTGGTCATCCTGACCTTCTCCGGGACCTCGCCACGGGCATCCGGTCATCCTGACATACTCTGGACCTCCTCGCAAGCATTCGATCACACTTCACTTGCTTTGGGCCTCACCGCGAGCATCTAGTCACCCTGAGCTACTTCGGGCCTCCCAAGTACACCCTGTCCTGCTCCAGGCCTCCTTGCAAGCATTTGGTCACCCTGACCTACTTCAGGTCTTCTCATAAGCATCCGCGTCTGGCCTTCCCGCAAACATCCGGTCACCCTAACCTACTCCGGTCCTCCCAGCAAGCATCCGGTCACTCTGACCTGCTCCAGGGCCTCCCTACAAACATCCGGTCAACCTGACCTAATTCGGGCCTCCTCGCGAGCATTCGGTCACCCTGACTTGCTTCGAGCCTCTCCGTAACTTCGTTCAAGGTCACCCCACATAGCATCTGGTCTGGACCATGACTCTAATATCATTTGTTGTGTTCAAAGGATATTCACATATCTCTCTAATGACATAATATTGTCCACTTTGGGCCTAAGTCCTTATGACTTTGCTCTTGGACTCTATCCAAAAAGTCTCATATCAATGGAGATATCTTACATCCTTTTAAACCCATGATCTTTTTCAAATCTTTCCAATTTGGGACTTTTATTGAATCCGAACAGAAATAATAGGCACAAACAACCACACATCGTTGCCAAATTGCAAGCAAGAGTTTGTATTAAAATCAACGCTAAATGATGAACACCTTAGTTGTCTTCATCGGGAGAAGGACCCTGGCACTGGTCTTGGAGGGAGGGACGATCTTCTCCGAGAGAACACGGTTGAGCAAAGGAATTTGATGCTCTGCCATTAACATCGATGAGAAACAGAAGTGGCCGCAACTTGATACGACGTCAGAAGACCACTTTTTTATTGTAGCTCGAGCTAGAAATGGGGAGCAAACCAACAAAGTAGAAGCTAGTGAAGCCTAAAATTCTTAAAATCCCCTCGTTATTATGTTCTATTTGGTATTTATGTTATCGAGGGAAAAGGTAAAAATGGAATTTGAGAGGCTTTTCTGCCACTGCCTTTGGTCACAGAAATTAGGGTTGTAGAGGCAGATGGGCAGAAATGTGTTGGGCTTTTATGTGGGCTTGGCCCAACTACTAGTTTTTTTTAGCATCATTTCTAATCAAACACTTAATCGAGATAATTAGAGATCCAAGACGGTTCAGTATCGTCAACCCTATGGTAAGATAGGGACAAGTAAATGATGAGGAAAAAAATAAGATAGGAATTAGGAATAGTCATGATGCTCTCGTTAGTGCGGGTTCAAGTGAAAAGTCAACTATAGTACACAATCTTATCTTCGTTCTGCAAGAGTTTATATTTGCAACTCGAACCGTAACATCAAACTATATTGCAACAACTTTACTGTTACACAAAAGTTCCCTTCATTTTTTTTTAAAAAATAGTTGATAGAAAACCAACTTCGTCAAAAGATTTATCCATATCGTCCAAAGGGAGTACCACTTGCCCCTGGGATAATGGTGCAATGATTAGGTCTTTCAACGAATAATCAAGGGATCTAAAATTTGATGAATCTTAGCTGTACTGCATAGGAGATTTTTCCTCAAGTGAAAACAGACCTAAAAATTGGCCAATTGAATAGGCTTCCATGAGTACTTCCCGATTTATTGTAGTAACAGATAAAAAAATTTCATGGGACAGACTAGTCAGATTCCTTATGCCAATAAAAAAACAAAAAGGTACCTCTTTGGAAATTTATTAAAACAACATCCTATGTATTCAGTAGCTTTGGTTGTGTGGCATGGTCGAAATTGCTTTAGAAAAATATCTCCAAGATGGAGTAAAGATGAAACACAAAGAAGTATTTCGAATATCAATTATAGACAAAATGTTCTTTTAACTATATGTATATTTAGCAATGTCCTTTTGATTTTCTATCTTTTTATTGTTGTATACTTTAAAAAATTTAGTGCAAACTTTATTTTTTAATATATCAATTGTGTAATATACCTAATTCAATAGAGCAAATGCAATATATTCTTCTATTTTCATGCATTTAAACAACTACTACAGCATTCAGTTAAAGTTCTCTAGTAAACAATTGCCAAATTAAACTTCGTAATATTCAAACTTGTTTAATAAAATCAAATCAAGCCTAAAATTAACAAATGTTTTGAAATGATTATTTATAAATGACTTGGGCTTTTTTTAATAAACTTGAATTCAAATTTGACTTGAATTTAATTTGTTTAGATATTATCAAACTTTCAATTCAAACTAATTTAATTATTTTAAATTTTTACATTTTAAACTTATTTAATCAATTATTAAATTTGAACATATAAACTTAATTATTCATTTTAAAAGTTTATTTTTTTTTATTTAGATTGTAAATAAAAATTTTATTAATAAAAGTGAATATATCTATAAATATTATATATATATATATCTAAACTTGTTCGTTTTGTTTAACAAATTATTTAAATTTATTTATTTAATTAATATTTTATATTTATTAAACGAACATAAACAAACTCTTAAAAAATCAAACACCAAATATGTTTATCAACGTTAGGATTATTTACCGCCCTAGTTGTTATGCAATTTGATATGCAAAAACTATATATAGCATTGTTAGATTAATTAGATATGCAATGCCCATGCGCAAGACAAGATAGATTGCAACAGCAATTTACCAATTTGGCATCCGCTCTCAGACATCCGATTAACCAGTTCCTTTCCTTTGGCCAACAGCTTGTTGTTCGCAAAAACTTGTAACATGGCGTCATAGGACTTCGAAGAAAATTTCTAAGCCTTGACCATCTTCTCGAAGACTTCCTCCGCCTTATCGATTTGCTCAAGCTTACCCGAAGCCTCTATTGCAGCTAGCATTCATCCAGATAAGGTTTCTTATTCCACACTTTCCATATTCTTGCAACGTCATCTGCTTTGCCGAAGGCAGCATACAGAGGTCGAAGAACTTTGAAAACGTTGCGATTCTCCTGAACTTTGCAAAGGTAGCAATTCTCCAGGATGTCATAGTCTTCAATCTCTTTCAATGTTGCTTCCACTTTTTCAGTCAAACCAGAGAATATGTAAGCTTTTGCAACCAAAGACTTGATCAGCAAATCAGGTTCCACACCTTCAGATTTCATAATCTCCAGAATTTGCTCCATACAGGATATGTCATGGGTTCAGCCTTTTACATCAACTAGCATCTTATAACTTATAAGTGGAGCGTAGGTTTTATATTTTCCTTTTCCATCATCAAGAGCACATCAGCAAACATTTTCCGTCCACCCGTTTGTAGAGCAGCAACAACCGGTTACAAGCAAAAGCTGTGATTGGAAGACCGAGATCTCTAATTTCGTCGAACACTTCTTCTGCTTTCTTGACGTTGACAACAGCAACATAATTAGCCAACAAGTAAACCACCTCATTCCTGAACGACTCGGGAATTTTCTCGATGTACTTTTCAGCCTTTAGTAGACCATTAACCTTTGCAATCAAATCCAAATGAGAAACGTAGTCCCTCTCGGCAAGTTCAATTTTCTTACTAGCTTCTAGCCATTCAACAAACTGCAAATGTCAACAAAAAAAATTCCAAAGTTTCAGACCATAAAAAACTCGAAAAGGAAAATAAGTAAAAACATGACAAAAGAATGTGAAACCAAAAAATTGAGAGAATTAAGTAAAGTCATTGATCCTGTCCGGAAGCTGAGTCGGATGAAGACGGGTCGCGCTGTTGCCGGTGTTGACGGAAAGTCGCTGCTAAGCCTGGTCGATCGATCTGGCACCCGTCGGAAAAACTTTCACGAGCGGATGATGGGGGATGATGACGAAGAAAGGATCCTGCGCACACTCGGACGAGCCCACGAGTCGTTAGAGACCAGAAATCAGGGAAAAAGTCCCTGGGTCAGACCCTCCGACGCTAAAGTCAAGTATTTTTTCCCCAGAAACACAGAAAAAGGACGAAAAGTAAAGACGAGAATGAAATGACGAGTGAGCGTACCTGCGTAAGGAGGAAGCTTCCCTTTTTATACTGTAATGGGTGCTTCTGGAACCTGACGGGTGTCAGAGAATGTTGGATGTCAGACTTTGTCTGGCGGTGAATGACATGTGGCATCCTCCTATAGGTCCGGAGAGGGATCAACAAGCAGTAAGTGTCAGACCATTAGCATATTCTCTGACAGACAGTGATTATTTCCTGACAGTTTGTTACGATTCCCTAGCTAGCTTGTCATGCAGTGTATACCTGCCCTGATCTGTTAACTCTATCCTGGGTCCCTATCTCTGCCGGCCTCGACCCGTGGGTGTAGAACTACCTGTCCTGACATGCGTTTGCAGCTTCACAACTCCCGACCTGTGTGCCCCTCCCTGTCCTGCGTGTCTTGTTCTAGGAACTCCCGACCTGTCTTACCTCGTAAATCGTGACCTATAAGCCTTAGTCTGGCTCCGCTTATCCTGCATCCTGACCTGTATGCCTCAACTTACTTCTGCTTATCCTGAGTCCTGACCTGTGTGCCTCAATCTGATTCCGTCTACCTTGTGCTGTACGCCTGTCTGTGTTTCCCGACCTATCCATCTTGATTCGTATATCCCCACTTGTCAGTCCTTACCTGTATCCTTAGTTTGCATTTTCCCGACCTGTGCGCTTCTGTCCAGGTGTCCTGTGCCGCAGGCTATAAGTCTTGACCGGTATCCTTGGCTCGTATATTCCGACTTGTACGCGTCAATCCATGTATCTTGAGCCGTAAGGCTATAAGTCCTGACCTGTACTCATGGCCGGCACATCCCGACCTGTACGCCCCTGTCCATGTGTCCTGGGTCGCCAAACTATAAGTTCTGACCTGTATCCTTGGTTGGTACATCCCGACCTGTACGCTTTTGTCCAGGTGTCCAGCGCCGCCAAATTATAAGTCCTGACTTGTATCCTTAGTTGGCCCATCCCGACCTGTGCGCTTTGGTCCATGTGTCCTGCGCCGCCAGGCTATAAGTCTTGACCGATATCCTTGGCTCGTATATTTCAACTTGTACGAGTCGATCCATGTATCTCGAGCCGTAAGGCTATAAGTCCTGAGCTGTACCCATGACTGGCACATCCCGACCTGTACGCCCCTGTCCACGTGTCCTGCATCGCCAAACTATAAGTCCTAACCTGTATCCTTAGCTGGTACATCCCGACCTGTACGCTTTTGTCCAGGTGTCCTGCGCCGCCAAACTATAAGTCCTGACCTGTATCCTTGGCTGGCCCATCCCGACCCGTGCGCTTTTGTCCAGGTGTCCTGCGCCGCCAAACTATAAGTCCTGACTTGTATCCTTGGCTGACCTATCCCGACCTATGCGCTTTGGTCCAGGTGTCCTGCGCCGCTAAACTATAAGTCCTGACCTGTATCCTTGGCTGGCCTATCCCGACCTGTGCGTTTTGGTCCATGTGTCTTGCGCCGCCAGGCTATAAGTCCTGACCTGTATCCTTGCTTTCGAGTTCCTACTCGACGCGCAGGCCTAACCTCGGATTAACACTTGTGCTCGACTAGGACCATCTTATAACCCGACCCTTCGATCTTTCACGTAGGCCGGACTATTGACCTCCATGTAGGCCAGACTCTTGACCATCACGTAGGCCTGACTTTTGACCACCCCGTGAGCTTGACTTCTGACCGCCACACGAGCTTGACTTCTGACCCTCCGAAGGCTTGACTTCTGACCACGTCATCTTCCTGATCCCACGATCATACACCGTATCAGTCATCTACACAATCAAGTGCCGCCATTCATATCCCATGAAGTTGGTATGCATAAACATTTTCATTTATTTCATTTAGTGCACAAAACCAATATTCTAAAGAATTAAAACTCATATCCTGAAGATTTACAAATGTCAAACTAGTGTTAGAAAACACACATTTATGTGATTTCAGCTGCTTATGCAAGCTCCAGATTTTTTTTAAAAAAAAGTGACTACGGAGCAGGAATAAACATCGACATAAATCAACCAAGAGTCCTTATGGAAAATGAAGAATAATTTTATTCAGCACATAAATTTAAAAGTCAGCATTTGACTGTGCAAGATGAAGTTGATGGATTAACACTTAACACGATAGAGATTACATTCAGTCTTCTAACACAATGCAGATTTTAACATTTAATTGATTCTTTTGCTCAAGCATGCCCAATGCATTTAAATAATCAACGGTGTATTACAGTTAAGCAATGGATACTACAAAAGTAGGACAAATAAAGAGGAGGAAGAGAATTTTGCAGATAGTGATGCGGTACAAGGAATAAAACTTACAAAGAGAACCAAATATCATAAAAACTACGAATTGCAAGCCCCAATCAAAATCTAATTCAGAAATTGTTTGTATGGTTTAGCCATGAAGTCAGAAAACTCGAAAATGTTCCTAAAAGCCAAGTTTTATCTTCCATTAGTGTAACAGAGGTCAAAATCCATTTTAGAAACATCAAAATTTCAGATAAGTACTAGGGTAAAGATACAAAATCACCTGGAGTGCCCTTGAGTAGAGTTGCAGCTTCCTCAGATTAAGCATAGCAATAGATAGATATCTCATCCCTTCCAAGAGGTTTCCCTTCCCCAACATACTTATCAAGTGTACTTGTTAAACAATTTCTTTAAGTTTCCATTATTAACTTCAAAATAGGTGAATGTGAGAGCCTTAACTGCTCCTTTTTTGCCCCACCTTCACTTGCTTCAACATCTACCAAGTCAAGTGAACTATCTGCAGCTTCTTCGGATAATTCCCCTTCGGAAATGAGCTCTTCATCTTCTTTGCCTGCACCATCCAGAGAATCAGCAGATTCCAGTGGTACCTCCAGGTCAGAAAACCCATTTTCGAGATCATCTTCCTTATCGCCTGAATTTGCTCCAGTCTGAGAAGATAAATATCGACTCCAAATGACAGGTTTTAGAAAAATAGGCCCACGTGTATATATGACTTCAGTTGAATGGAGCTGCTAATTATATTAGAGCGTTCCGTGTAAAGGCACTCCCCATGTTTTAAACTACCACTGCCTACATATATGTAGGCAAGCTAACTGTGAGGCAAACCAATGCAGTTGCTCCTGAAATTTGAATGCGAAAACCAGAATTATATTCTAACCTTAAATCTTTTAACTCATAGATTGAGAATACTCTCAGTATAACATGCTAGGTAACAGAAAATTTAATGAAAAAAATATATTAGAAAAAACATGTCCACGAAAATATGCATATTTTGGAGGAAGGGTTGACGCCCTTAAGCAAGCAAAGACAAAAAAGATGAATGAAAAAGAACTATCATGAAAATAATTAGTAATAGAAACAAAGCTGTTGCGCAAAGAAGGGGGCAATACCTCTTAAAGAAGAAGAGGAAGAGAGAAAGAGATTGCGCGGAGCTACAAGACAAAGACGCACAAAAGGAGAGCAAATGAAGGAGAAGAAGAAGAAGAAGAGGAAGAAGAATAGTTACCGTAGTTCGACGACGTGTCTACTCCACAAAAGTGGTTGAAACTTTATTAGAATTCTCTCTACACAAAAGAATCACATTCAATGATTCTTGTGATTATTGTTGTACAATAGGTTTACAATAATCCCTATAAATAATGCATAAACCTCAGACCCGGTAAAATCGTAACAAAATTTTGTTATAAAAATCACAACAAAATTCTTTTATGAAAAACCGTAATAGAATTTTGTTATATAAAATCATAATAGAATTTTATTACGAAAAATCTTAATAGATTTTTCTTCCATAGCATCCATCGCATTGACCTTCATCCAAATATAAGTTACACGTCAACAATCTCCACCTTGGCGAATATTCACCCCTTCGAAGAACACGAGTGATCCCGTCCGGAAGCTAAGTCAGATGAAGGCGGGCCTCGATGTACTAGAGGTTGACGGAAAGTCGCTACGGTGCACGATCTACCTGGCACTCTCCGGAAGGGTGATGACGAAGGTTGATGACCGGGATGATGACGCTAGGGCCCTACATATACTCAGACAAGCTCACGAGTCGTTAGAGACCATAAATCAGGGAAAAAGTCCCCGGGTCAGGCCCTCCGACGCTCAAGTCAGGTACTTTTTCCCCAGAAGCACAGAGAAAGGACGAAAATTAAAGACGAGTAAGAAATGACGAGTGAGCATACCTGCGTAAGGGACAAAACATCCCTTTTTATACTGCAACGGATGTTTCTGGGGTCTGGCGGGTGTCAGGGAATGTCGGCTGTCAGACTTTGTCTGGCGGTGAATGACACGTGACACATTCTCATAGGCCGGCGGCAGAACCAAAGGGGTAGTGAGCCCCGACTGTTAGCATATTTCTTGACACTCTGATTATTCTCTGACAGGCAGTTACGATTCCCTTGCTTGCTTGTCCTGTAGTGCCTGGCATCCTCCGCTCGTGATTGCTACGTTAGGTCTTTACACTTGCTAACCCCGTTCTGATATCTTGCTAACCCCGATCTGATATCGCCTCCAGACCTGTGCTTCTAACCTTATCCTATGCATCTCCTATTGCAGCCCCCAACCGGTCTTGCCTCTTATTGGCATTACGCGTCGCGCCCTGTATACCTTAGCTCGGTTCTATTTATCCCTACTCCCAAGCTGTACGTCTGACTTCATCTAACCCGACCTGTATGTCTGCCTCCAACTTTACTTATCTTGGACCATGAGGATATAAATCCTGCCCTGTATCCTTGGCTAACACATCCCGACCTGTACGTTTTATCGATCCAAGTATCTTGAGCCATAAAGCTATAAATCCTGACCTGTGTGCATCGGTCTGCTTCCGCTAATCTTGAGTTCCGACCTATACTCTTTGATCCCTTTATCCAACGTCGTGCGGATATAAGTCCCGACCTGCATCCTAGGTAAGCGCACCCCCAACCTATGCGCTCGGTCTGTAGTCCGACCTGCTTCTGTTTGCTGTTATCCTTGGCTTGTACGTTCCGACCTGTATGTCAGGTCTGTATTCCGACCTGTTTCTGTCTGCTGTTATCCTTGGCTTGTATGTTCCGACTTGTACGCCAGGTCTGTATTCCGACCTACTTCTGTCTGCTGTTATTCCTGGTTCATATATCCCGACCTGTACGCTAGGTCTGTATTCCTACCTGCTTCTGTTTGCTGTTATCCTTGGCTTGCACGTTCCGACCTGTACGCCAGGTCTGTATTCCGACCTACTTCTGTCTGTTATTCCTGGTTCATATGTCCCGACCTGTACGCTAGGTCTGTATTCCGACCTGCTTCTGTCTGCTGTTATCCCTGGTTCATATGTTCAGACCTGTACGCCAGGTCCGTACTACGCCAGAGGCCTTCCTTTCCTCGCCTTTACCTGGCCTATGGGCTCAGTCCTTAGCTGTACCTGGCCTGTGGGCCTAGTTCTCAATTGTACCTGCCTGTGAGCCCTGTTCTCCGCTGTACCTAGCCTATGAGCCCTGCCCTTGATTGCTATCGAGGTTGGATCTTGTCCAACTTGTAATCCTATCCTTTGACTGCCCCATCAGCTGAGACTTTGACGATAGCCACGCAAGTTTGACTTCTGACCATGGCCATACAAGCTGAGACTCTGCCCATGACCACGCAAGCTTGACTTCTGACCTCCAAGGGGCTAAACTTCTGACCATTCCATGGGCTTAACCGTTGACCACGCCATCCGTCGGACCCCCTTCTCACGCACCGTATCAACGAGTATTTGAATAAAGCTCCATCTGGATTTCTGGGTCTGGACTTCCTTCCTCTAACATCTAGAGATATGGATTAAATTTAAGCAATGCTTGAACTTCTATGTGACCACTGGCTTTGCCAGCATGTCTACAGCATTGTATGCAGTGTGAACCTTCTCAAGTTAAATTTTCCCAGAAGCAATCAACTCTCTAATATTGTAAAACCTCACATCAATGTGCTTGGTTCTCGCATGATACACCTAATTCTTCGCCAAATATATAACACTCTGACTATCGCATAACAACTTGACTCCACCTTGCTGAACGTCTAGTTTTCTGACCAACTCTGTAAGTCATAAAGCTTCTTTCGCTGCTTCAGTTGCTGCCATGTACTCTGACTCCGTAGTAAATGTTGGTGCGGGTAGCACTAACGGTCTAACCTAGGTTTTGATGAATGACAAATAGGTTAAGTTAGTTTTGTTGTTGTCTGACACTTTGATCGAGTGTGCAGGAGAAGTCCAGACAGGTCGATGGGCTGACCGGATGTCTGGAACGAAGTCTAGCTAGGTCGACGGGCTGACCGGATAGCTGGCGAGAAGTCCAAGCGGGTCGACGGGCTGACCGGACGCTTGGCGAGAAGTCCAAGCGGGTCGATGGGCTGACCGGACGCTTGGCGAGAAGTCCAGCTAGGTCGACGGGCTGACCGGATAGCTGGCGAGAAGTCCAGACGAGTCGAAGGGCTGACCGGACGTCTGGCAGGTAAGTAAGGTAAGTCACTGGAGGGGAGTGACTGCGAGGACGCGTTCCCGGGAAGGGAACATTAGGCGTCGATCCGGCTTAGATCCATTTCGGATATCCAAGTCGAGATCGTGACTAGATTCTGGTCTCGGAAAGACGGAATCTAACTCATACTCCTTTTTGCTAATTCATGCTCACTTTGCTTTTGCTAACAATCTGTGTTGCAGGGTAAATTTGCCTCCGGACTAACGTTTGTCTTGCAGGACGGATTCAGCGGGAAAACAGGGTCCGGGCGCCCGGGAGGGAAATTTCATCCTGATCGCGCGTCGCCACGTGGAGCTCGCTGGTTGGACTTGCCACGTCTCACCAGGGCGCCCGGAAGGCATCCAGGGCGCCCCGAGCCTCATATAAAAGAAGGGTCAGAGGAGAGCTTCAGTACAACAACGAAAAGAAAAGTCTTCCACTGCTCTGCACTTCTGCGACGCTAACAAAGCTCCGACACTACGCTCCTTTGTTGTCTTTATTGTCGGTATTTGCTTTTCATTTTCATTAGCATTCATTGTACTATTTTTTGTAATCATTATTTCGAACTGCTAGTGAATTGCCCAACGAAAGTGGTCAAGGACCACGGGCCTTCGAGTAGGAGTCGTCACAGGCTCCGAACGAAGTAAAAAAACATTTGTGTCTATTTTACTTTTCCGCTACGTTTATACTCCAAAATTTCGAATCGATATTCATCCCCCCCTCTATCGACTCTAACGGTCCTACAAGTGGTATCAGAGCGGGTACCGCTCTGATTTGGTGCAACCACCAATCAGGCAAAGGGGGGACTTTTTGAAAGAAAAATTAGATATCGTTTGTCTTTAAAATAAAACCTTACGCCTTTCGTTTTTTCCTTCCAAAACTAAGTTTGAAAAATACATCGCCATCTTTTCACCATTGCTTAGTATTGACAAGATATTACATTTTCAAAAATTTGAAATAATATTTTTTTATTAATATTTTAATAATATTTTATTATTTTTTCGAAAATAGTGAAATATTATTTTTTTCGGCACTGCTAATCCAAGACCAAGTCTTGGGATCTTTTGTTTGTTTCTCTGTGTGCAAGAAATTATGACTCTTCTAGAAGGACGGAACCCCTGCGAACCACCACCATACGATCATGAAAACTTCAACTACTGGAAGCGATTAATGGAATGCTTCTTAGGAAGCGTAGACATCGATTATATGCTAGTTTTGAGGAAACCTTCTCAAAACTCGGAACTGAACAAAAAGGTAAGTAACATTATTTGTAATATTTTACCTAACAATATTTTATGCAGATTAGAAAAGTACAAGAATGCATATGAGCTGTGGACCCAGTTGATCAAGCTACACGAGATGCCGATGGAGCTAGAAGACTAAGTTAAAGTCGAATCCGGACTCGAGTCAGATCCAACAGGGAAGCCTGCTGAATTAGGGGTTGCGCTCAAGGTTAGTAATATTTACCAGAACACCCTTGCTAGTAGTAGTTTAAAATATGCGCATGTTAATTTGGATATGTCTGAAAGTATATGTGAAAATAGTGTACATGACAATACTTGCAAAAATACCTCTAGGATATTTTCTGATAAAACAAATATAATTACTTTAGAAAATATAGAAAATCTGAAAATAATTAATAAATCTAAAAATTTGAATTTAAACCTAAACAAATTTGAAAATTCAAACAAAAAAGATGACAAGGTCAACATTGATCTAAAATTAATAAATTATTCAATCTAGACAATATTAATCTAGAAAATGCTATCCAAAACCAAGATAATTTAATTAATAAGAAATTAAACTTTAAAGATAAAACTAATCTAATAAATTCAATTAACCATATCAATTTAAAAGGCAAAGAAAATATAAGGATAAAATCAAACACTTTGATAAAATCAAAACGGAATTTAACAAACTTAAAATTAAATGTTAAAGATAACATATTAAACAAAAATAATCTAGAAATTTCAAAATTAACAATTAATAAAAAGCTAAAAGATAAACCGTTAAGAAAATATAATTCAAACAGTTTAGTTAATTCAAATTTAAAAATAAATAAAAACTTAAACTTTAAAAATAAGCTATTAAAGAAAGATAATTCAATTAACCCAATAAAATTAAAATTGAAAGAACATTCAAATATTAAATATACTCTCTTAAAGAAAGATAATTTGACCAATTTAATTAATTCAAAATTAAAAACTTAAATTTAAATTACAAATTAAACATTACAACTTAACTAAAACCAACTCTAATTATACAAACATTTTAAATTAAAGACCAATGATTTAGAGGGAGGCTCCAGAATAACTGGCACCTCCAAAACTAACTTACCCGACAGGGTAACCCAAACAAACTAACCCGGCAGGGTAATTAGGATTAGTTAAAAAGAGACCAAGTTTAACTTGAATCATGGTACAGGTGAAGTTTTTGGATGATAGTACGTTAGGGAAGCTTGGGCATCGCATGTCTAGAAAGATATGGCTTCGATCTGGTGCATTTGGCCAAGTGGAACTGACCGAAGCTACCCTTAAATGGATCCTAACTAGTTAGACCAAGGTTTAATACTAAGCTCCGTGGATAGGACTATTCGGAAAACCTCGAAAGGTTGGCTACTTCTAATTGTTGATACAGTCTGACCTGGATGTTGTTTTGCTGTTGACACTGATTTAAGTTTATATCAGATATTTAACTCAGATTAATTACTAATCTAGGTTGACTAGGTTGACCTGATTGAGAAAGTCCTAACTGGGATGTTAGGTAGTTGGAAAGTCCTGGTGAGTGAAGCCAGGCAGATTGGAAATCCTGGTGAGTGAAGCCAGGTGAAAACCCTAGTGAGTGAAGCTAGGTGCAAGTCCTGGTGAGTGAAGCCAGGCAAGGGAAAATCCAGATGGATCAAGGGTGATCGGACATCTGGTGTTGAAAAGTCCAAGAAGGAAGCTTGGCATGCGAAGTCAGAGAGGGCTCGGTAGCTCGTTCTCTAGGACCAGATGAAGTCGGAGAGAGCTAGGGAGCTCGTTTCTCCGGACTAGGTCAGAGAGGGCTCGACCCGGACTGAGTCAAGAAGCTGGATCGGTCTGCGGACCGGTGTGAGACACTGATCGGTCCGCCGACCCTTTATACCTGATCGGTCTGCCGACCGATCAGGAATTGATCAGTGGCTACTGAACGTTTACTGATCGGTCTGCAGACCGATCAGAAATCGATCAGTAGCCTACTGTGATGTTACTGATCGGTCAGGAGACCGATCAGGAAGCTGTAAACGTTTGGGAAGAACGCTATCTGATCGGTCTCGGGACCGATCAGATTAATGCCTGATCGGTCCGCAGACCGATCAGAAGCTGCGCGTATTTGGAAACAGGGCCATCTGATCGGTCTGGGGACCGATCAGATTAGTGCCTGATCGGTCCGCAGACCGATCAGCGATGATCCAGAAAGCGTGGATCGGTCTGCGGACCGATCCACGGTATTGTTTATTTTGCATGTACTTTTTCTGATTGCCGTATTTGTCTTCACCATCTGTTTTTAACCATCTGCTGTGAGTCTTTTGAGCTTGCAGGTTGCAGGTCACATTCTCATGGTTGAATTCAAATTGAGCTTCATTAAGAGAAGAAGACAAGTGCTCTTTACACTGTGATTTGCTGCAACAGATGCATCTGAGGCATCAACGTTCACTGGGTTTCTGATTGCGATTGGGCTGCGATCTGCTTGACTCCTGGGGATTGGTTCGAGCTCAGAAGACGCATATCATTGGTGTGAGTTCAGAGAACCAGGTAAGGAGGAAGAGGGATTGGCTGCAGCGCTGTTTTGCGCAGTTTTGACCAGATCTGTGACAGCAGAGATCAGATTTGAGAAGCAGTAAAAACAGCGAGAGGGGAACAAGAACAGAACAACGAAGAAAGCTTGAAAGAAAAGTCTGTGCTGTTGTGCGAAGTTCTTGAGCTCTCGGGTGAACTGCGATCTCTGTTTTCTGCTACTGATACTCGCGTGGTTGTAAGCATTTCTATTCTCCTTTGCCACCGAGTTTCTGTAAGTCTCGTGCTTTAATTTAGATCTTTCTTGAGACTCTGTTGAGAGGTTGCTCCACCGAGAAGGAGACATCTTTAGCCGGAAGTTATCCGGGGTGCGATCTACCGAAGATCAAGGAGTCGTCCACCTTACGGACACGCCGAGGAGTAGGGGCAAGTTATCCCCGAACCTCGTATATCTTTGTGTCTGCTGTGTGTGTGTTTTTCTTCCTTCGTTTTAGTTTTCCACTTCCGCTGTGCTAACTAGTTTTTGTGTAGAACTCTCTGTCTAAGTTTTTAAGAGGCTATTCACCCCCCTCTAGCCATCTAAGATCCCAACAAGTGGTATCAGAGCCTGGTGCTCTTCATCTGGACTAACATTCCAAGGAGCAACAAGATGACCATGAAGGAAGGATTCAGCACCAACAGATCACCGTTCTTCGATGGAGCAGATTTCCAGTATTGGAAGAGCCGCATGGAGTATTACCTCAAGACTGATATCTCCATGTGGTTCTCGGTCAAGGAAGGCTTCACACCACCGAAGGACGAAGAAGGTAAGGAACTCGATTCATCAAGGTGGTCTACTGAACAAACTCGTAAAGGGCAAGCCGATGCCAAGGCGGTTGTCACCTTACAATGTGGGATTGCCAAGGACCAACTCGTCAAGGTAGGTCCATTCTCGAGTGCAAAAGATTTATGGAACAAGCTTATCGAGCTCCAAGAAGGAACTCGAGATTCTCGGATAGCCAAGAGGGACCTATTCTTGAATCAACTACAAAATCTCACCATGAAGGAAAATGAAACGGTAAGTGAACTACATGGGAGGTTCAAGGAAATCATCAATGGTTTACATTCCGTGGATGAACGCGTGGAGAATCGCGACCTAGTAAGGTACGCTCTTAAATCCTTTCCAAGGAATGCCTTGTGGTCATCTATGGTAGATGCCTACAAGGTTTCCAAGGATCTTTCCATTGTTAAATTAGACGAATTCTTTTGTGAAATGGAACTTCATGAACTTGCTAACAAAGGTCAAAAGGAGAAAGGTATAGCTTTGGTTGCAGGAGAAAAGAGCAAGGATGGGAGAAGAAGGAGAGAAAAGAAGAAGGAGAAAGAGATTCCTTCATCTTCATCCTCCTCCGAGTCCGATGATGAAGGTGGATCATCATCAAGCGAGATGGCAAATTTTGTGAGGAGGATCATGAGAAGAAGCAGGAGATATAAAGGAAAAGGTAAATCTAATGATCAAAATATCGATAAGACTAATGTTACATGTTATGAGTGTAGCAAGAAAGGCCACTACCGGAGTGAGTGTCCAAAACTCAAGAAGGAGGAACGGGCCAAAAAGAAGGAGGAAAGAGCCAAGAAGAAGAAAGCTCTCAAGGCCACTTGGGATGAATCCTCCTCAAGCTCATCGGAGGAGGAAGAGAAGAAGGAGAAGAGTACTCGGCAATTGGCACTCATGGCAAGGGAGGAGTTCGAATCCGAGAGTGATGACTCAAGCACATCAGCCGCGGCTTCATCATCTTCGGATGATGAAGAGGTAACCTCTTCTCACTTAGAAAAATGCTATAAGACTATTACACATTTGTCTACCTTGCTTAAAAAATCAAAAACAGAAAATAAATCATTAAAAGAAGAAGTAGAGAACTTGAGAGCTCTTAGGGAAGATGAGGTTGATGACCTACATCTAGAGCTCCTTGAAGATGAAAACAAAGCCTTGAAGGGTGAGGTTGAGAAACTCAAGAAAATGCTTGAGAAATTCTCAACTAGCTCCAAGACATTAGACATGATTCTAAATGCCCAAAGGGCGGTCTACAACAAGGCTGGATTAGGATACCAACCTAAGGAGTCTAGTTTTATTTCTTTAGTGTCAAGAACCCAATTTCATAGATCGCATGTTTCTAGGGTTCATGAGACTAGGAAGAAGGTAACAAAGGCATGGGTGCCTAAGTCTTTCATTGTAGATGCATTAGGTCCCAAGACTTGGGTACCTAAAACATCTATCTTTCGTGTCTTGTAGGCATTGGTAAAGGGGGAGCGTCTATCAACTTGGTTTGTTGATAGTGGATGCTCCAAGCACATGACCGGGGACAAGTCACTATTTTCTACCATTCAAAACAAAAATAGAGGTAATGTGTCATTTGGTAACAATGGTAGTCTTAAGGTTGTAGGAGTTGGAGACATTCATATATCCAAATGTCTCCATATCAAGAATGTCCTTCTAGTCAAGGGGATGACTTTTAATCTCCTAAGTGTCAGTCAATTGTGTGATACGGGTTACACAATTGAATTTCATTCAAGTCAATGTTTGGTTAAACACATTGACACACTTGACACGGTACTAGTAGGCACAAGGGTTGATAATATTTATCAAGTATCGTTTAAAAGTGCTACTAATGCTTTGATTAAGTGTTTTATGTCAAAAGAAGAAGAGTCTTGGCTATGGCATAGAAGGTTGGCACATGTAAACATGAAGAACATCCGGAAGTTGGCCAACCAAGGATTAGTGCGAGACTTACCCAGCATCAAGTACCACAAGACCAAACTATGTGATGCATGTCAAAAGGGTAAGCAAACAAAAGGTGTTCATAAAGGTAAAAGCATTGTAAGTACATCTACTGCTTTAGATTTATTGCACATGGACCTATTTGATTGCAGTAGTGTAATATCATTGAATGGAAGTAGATATTGCTTGGTAATCGTTGATGATTTTACTAGATACACATGGACTTTCTTTTTGAAACATAAGGACCAAACTATAGATATTTTATTTCCTTTTGTAGAAGAACTGAAAATGAAAAATCGACAACAATTAAAACCATTAGAAGTGATCATGGTGGGGAATTTCAAAATCATAGGTTTTTAGAGTTTTGTCAAGAGAAGGGATATAGGCATGAGTTCTCTACTCCAAGGACCCCACAGCAAAATGGGGTTGTGGAGAGAAAGAACCGAGTCTTACAAGAGGCTGCACGAAGCATGCTCAATGAGTACTCACTACCGAGCTACTTATGGGCTGAAGCTGTGAATACAGCTTGCTATGTGCAAAATCGAGTTTTAATACATAGGTTTTTAGGAAAGACTCCCCATGAACTTTGGTTTGGGAAACCACCTACAATTAAACATCTTAGGGTGTTTGGTTGTAAGGTGTTTATTTTAAACACCAAGGACCATCTTGGGAAGTTCACGGCTAAGGCTGATCAAGGGATACTGGTCGGGTATTCTCTTACTAGCAAAGCCTATCGAGTCTACAACAATAGGACCAAATTGATTGAAGAGTCCTCTGATGTAGTCTTTGAAGAAATCCCTAACTTAAATGATCAACCAAGGGATGTAGGAGAAATTCAATTTGAACTTAGAAATCTAAGTTTGAATGATCAAAATGAAGAATGAGTTGAAGTTGACTCTGATGTTGATGAGCAAAGGCAACAAAGAACTCAATTTGATCCTTTGCCTGATATTGAGTCCTCGCCTGTGCCGAGTGAGACCATTCATGAGGCACCACCAACACCAAGACAATCTAGGATAGCCACTAGTCATCCCCAAGACCAAATTGTGGGAGACATTCAACAAGGGGTTAGGACTAGATTATTCTTTAGAAATGAGTCTAATGAAGTCGCATTGATTTCAGAGATTGAACCAAAATTAGTTGATGAGGCATTGCGCGATCCTGATTGGATCATAGCTATGCAAGACGAATTAGGTCAATTTGAAAGGAGCCAAGTGTGGGACTTGGTTCCTAGACCGAAAAAGACCACCATTATTGGAACTAAATGGGTCTTCAAAAATAAGTTAAATCAAAAGGGAGAAGTTGTAAGAAACAAGGCAAGACTTGTAGCCAAGGGCTATAGTCAAGTCGAAGGTCTCGATTATGATGAGACTTATGCTCCCGTGGCACGATTAGAGTCCATTCGGTTGATGCTAGCTTTTGCTGCACATAGAGGTTTCAAACTCTATCAAATGGATGTTAAATCTGCCTTCCTAAATGGTTTTATTAAAGAAGAAGTCTATGTTGAACAACCACCGGGGTTTGTGAATACCGAAGCTCCAAACCACGTGTACAAGCTCAAGAAAGCACTTTATGGGCTTAAACAAGCACCACGAGCTTGGTACGAAAGGTTGTCAACATATTTACTAGAAAAGGGTTTTGTGAGAGGCCAAATAGACCCAACACTATTTCTGCGTAGAGATGGTGAAAATATTTTTGTAGCCTAAGTATATGTCGATGACATAATTTGTGGCTCAAATAACAAGGGCTATTTGAATGAATTTATTTCTCACATGGAAAGTGAGTTTGAGATGAGTCTAGTAGGAGAATTGACATTCTTCCTTGGACTTGAAATCAAATAAACTCGAGATGGCATTTATGTCCATAAGACGAAATACACTCAAGAGATGCTTAGAAAATTCAATATGAGTGACTCTAAGGAAGTGTCCACTCCAATGGCGACAAACACTCGCCTTGACAATGATGAGAGTGGAAAACCAATTGATCTAACGCAATATAGAAGCATGATTGGTAGTCTTCTATATCTCACAGCTAGTCGACCGGACATACTTTTCGCTGTGGGCATGTGCGCTAGATATCAAGTCTGTGCCAAGGAATCTCATTTAATTGCAGTTAAGAGAATATTGAGATACCTTAAGGGCACAATTCGAGTAGGTCTATGGTACCCTCGTACAGAGTCTTTTGATTTGATAGGCTATACCGATTCCGATTATGCTGGGTGCAAATTGGATCGGAAAAGCACTAGTGGGGGTTGCCAATTTTTAGGTTCATCTTTAGTTAGTTGGTCAAGTCGGAAGCAACATTGTGTTGCTCTCTCCACGACCGAGGCTGAATATATTGCCATGGGAGAGAGTGTATCACAATTGTTGTGGATGATACACACCCTAGAGGATTATGGACTTTCTTATAAGGGTGTACAAGTGCTATGTGACAACATTAGCACGATCAACCTAACTAAAAATCCAGTCCATCATTCAAGGACCAAGCACATTGAAGTGCGTCATCACTTCATTAGAGATCACGTAGCTAGGGGTGACATTGTGCTCACATATGTAGAGTCAAAGTCAAACCTAGCCGACATTTTCACCAAACCCCTTCCGGAGAATGAATTTAGTCATTTAAGGAGGGAGTTGGGAATGTGTTTGGCTCCTTAGGTCATTAGAACTTCACCATGATCAATAAGGACTATTAAAATGACAAGAGTAATTGGGACAATAATTTGGGCAACTTGGGAACATCTCACACAAACAATAAGGTTTAACAAAATATTTTTGTTTGCTAGAAATGGGGTGAGATGCTAGGATCAACCCAATTATTCAAAATGTATCATGCATCCCTTGAATAATTAGGTTGAAGAGACATTAATTGAGTATGGGGAAGGCCATTACATAATTCATGTGTATTTGGCTCCTAGATCTTACTCATAAATTCCAACCAAGGAATCTTGGTTGGACTTTTGCCTAGAAATTTTCTAATCATGGTTGATGGTTGATGTGTTGATTGGTATTGTTGCTTGGTTCATGTCATGACTTTGATTGATAAAACGATAGGTTATTAAAGGGAATAATAACAACCTGGATATATTTTGACAAACTTGAAACTAAACATAACATGGATCAAGAATTTCAGCTTTCATGCCTTGTTTGAAAATTAGGACAAGTTGTTTATATTTTGACAAACTTGAACCTGATCATAGAGATGAGTTTAGCAAAAAATATGTTTTGAACTCTTAAGGACCAAGAAGACAGAATTCCATATGGTTGGAGTTAGTGTGAGGTTTTGTTTGATAAGAAACTGAAACTTTAGGGCTTTAAAACAAGTTCAGACCATAACTTTTAGGTAAGAGTTATGCTTGTAGATCCTCCAGGTTCTAGGTTCTGAACTTGGAAGTTTTCCTAGAGAAACTTCCACGAATTATCGAAACAAGTTACTGAAATTAGAACTTTCAGTTACTGGAATTACAACTTTCAGTTACTGAAATTACGGGAGAAATCAGACACTGATCGGTCTACGGACCGATCAAGTCAGCCTGGCACGCTCGAGCCCGCTACTGATCCCTTTCTGATCGGTCTACAGACCGATCAGAGAGATCCCTGATCGGTCCGGAGACCGATCAGATCAATTCGGCACAAAAGCCACTGATCAATCTCTGATCGGTCTACCGACCGATCAGGAAGCTCTCTGATCGGTCCGTGGACCGATCAGGATGTTCCTGGATCGGTCCAGGGACCGATCAGGAGGCGTCTGATACCTTCGGATCGGACAACCGTCCGATCATTTCTTCACTGTACACCCATCTAAACCTTTAAAACCTCCCGATCCCTTCTTTTCTTCGTTCACGCGAAACCCTAGCCGACTCTTCCCACCAGCCCACCCTTTCTCTTCTCTTTGCACGCCAAACCTAGCCGAAGCTCTAGCCCTCGGAAGCCCTAGTCTAAAGTTCAAATGGCACCAAGGTAACTTCTTACCTCTCTAAGAACTTGGCATTGTGTTTTCATTTCTCACTGAATCTTCTGTTGTTTTGTTGTCTCGGTTCTTAATTGTTGATGGCTCCGGTGCTCACTCATTGCCCCATTTTACCCCATTGTGTCCCCTTAGGAAGAAATCAGTAGGTGAGGGTACTTCCAAGTCCAAAGATAAATCCAAAGCTCCTGCTGCTCCTTCCCGACCTCAACCATCCAGTTCGGGAAGATTTCCCAACCAACAGTTTGAACAATCCTTTAAGGAAAGGACCTTCAAATTGCTCCCATGTAGATCAGTCGATAGAAAATACATGAATGAGTTTTGTCCAGCCATTATGGAGACCATAGCCTACTATAAACTTGATTCCTTGGTCTATTTAGAGAGAGATATCAATTTTGACCTAGTCTCTGAATTCTATAACAACCTTCATCAGACTATTGATGGTAGTTATAGATCAAGAGTGGCTAAGCAAAACATTGATTTCAGCTTAATTGCCTTCTTTGGTTATTTAGGCTGTCGTATGTGTTCGGGGACGGTGTTCTCATTCTATCCTTCTTTGCCTGAACCCGTGCCTCATCCTCTTGATGTCTCATCTGACTCGATTTATGAGTACTTCTTTGGACATCCGAGACCAGATGGATTAGATGAGTTAGATGTCGACTTTCCTACATTTGCAGCCCTTGGCCTTTCTGCTCCTGATTACATTATTTTCAAAATTGTTACAAACTGTCTTCTCCCTATTACTTCTAAACCATTGGCAGAGATTCAACCGTATCATTGTCTGATGCTTTACGGGTTGCGTAGGCGTCTTGACTTTGATGTCATGTCGAGTGTCTATACGTCTATCATATCCCATAGCGAGCCAAGCGGTTACACCATCTATATGCCTTTTGGGCATGTAATTACTGACTGGCTTGAGACCCTGGGTATTGATGTCTCTAAGGGGAGGATAGTAAAGATGGTTAAGCAGAATTGTCGACTTGGGAAACGTGCGTTTTCCAAGTCTGGAATCTTAGGACAGGATGGGACAGTTAGGTGGAAGGATGGGAGGGCACTTGGTGAGTTACCTCGACGACAAGTTGCTCCCGTTGCTGCTCCTCCTGCTGCTGACGATGGGGAGGCCGATCCTGATCTGCGCTGGCAGATCGCCGAGCTGGAGAGTCGCTTTGATCGACACGAGGAGATGGTGGCTGCTGAGTTCGATGGACTACGTATTCGGATAGACCAGCGCTACGATGACCTGCGCGGGCATATTGACCAGCGCTTCGATGATATGCGCAGTCATCAGGTGGTGACACAGCAGTTGCTACTCGGATGGATGGCACGCTACCCGCCTCCGCAGTCTTATCCAGGCTATTCATCCTCCAGCGTGCCGCCTCAGGATTTCACCCCTCCTGCCGATGATGGCGGTGTTCCTCAGTGTGAGGATGTTGATTGATACAGTTTGTTTGTTGGCTGTCTGTATTTTAGATGTTATTTGTTAGTCTTTATGTTGGACCTGGATGTTTGCACTTCGATGCTACTCATATATTTATGCTACTCGGTTTTATATTTGCTTGCTCCTTATTATGCTTCATTTTCTGTTTTTATTATGCTGTTCCTATGCCATGATTTGATTGTATCTTTTGTCTTTCTTACTGTCGTATTGTGACCTTAGAGGGAACTCTAGGTCAGTTAAGAGAAGGCAGTATGGATTAAGGGGGAGCCTTTTGAGTTTTTGTCACCTCATTTGCACCTTTTCGGTGTTTGACAAAGGGGGAGAGGATACCTAAGTTTAGAAATGTATGAAAGCTTGATTTTAGGGGAGAGGATAACGGGAAGGATCTTGATTCCCGTCATTGACTTGGTGGTGTATCCGTCTTAGGGGGAGGATCCCGATTTCCCTAAAATTATGGGTAAATGAGCATTTCTGATCTAAACTTAAATCGTGTTGTCAAACAACAAAAAGGGGGAGATTGTTGATACAGTCTGACCTGGATGTTGTTTTGCTGTTGACACTGATTTAAGTTTGTATCAGATATTTAACTCAGATTAATTACTAATCTAGGTTGACTAGGTTGACCTGATTGAGAAAGTCCTAACTGGGATGTTAGGCAGTTGGAAAGTCCTGGTGAGTGAAGCCAGGCAGATTGGAAATCCTGGTGAGTGAAGCCAGGTGAAAACCCTAGTGAGTGAAGCTAGGTGCAAGTCCTGGTGAGTGAAGCCAGGCAAGGGAAAATCCAGATGGATCAAGGGTGATCGGACATCTGGTGTTGAAAAGTCCAAGAAGGAAGCTTGGCATGCGAAGTCAGAGAGGGCTCGGTAGCTCGTTCTCTAGGACCAGATGAAGTCGGAGAGAGCTAGGGAGCTCGTTTCTCCGGACTAGGTCAGAGAGGGCTCGACCCGGACTGAGTCAAGAAGCTGGATCGGTCGGCAGACCGATCCAGTGAAACCTTGGACACCTGATCGGTCTGCCGACCGATCCAGTGAAACCTTTATACCTGATCGGTCTGCCGACCGATCAGGAATTGATCAGTGGCTACTGAACGTTTACTGATCGGTCTGCAGACCGATCAGCCACTGTGTTATTACTGACCGATCAGGAGGCTGTAAGCGTTTGGGAAGAACGCTATCTGATCGGTCTCGGGACCGATCAGATTAATGCCTGATCGGTCCGCAGACCGATCAGAAGCTGCGCGTATTTGGAAACAGCGCCATCTGATCGGTCTGGGGACCGATCAGATTAGTGCCTGATCGGTCCGCAGACCGATCAGCGATGATCCAGAAAGCGTGGATCGGTCTGCGGACCGATCCACGGTATTGTTTATTTTGCATGTACTTTTTCTGATTGCCGTATTTGTCTTCACCATCTGTTTTTAACCATCTGCTGTGAGTCTTTTGAGCTTGCAGGTTGCAGGTCACATTCTCATGGTTGAATTCAAATTGAGCTTCATTAAGAGAAGAAGACAAGTGCTCTTTACACTGTGATTTGCTGCAACAGATGCATTTGAGGCATCAACGTTCACTGGGTTTCTGATTGCGATTGGGTTCGAGCTCAGAAGACGCCAGTGATGACTGTGATATCATTGGTGTGAGTTCAGAGAACCAGGTAAGGAGGAAGAGGGATTGGCTGCAGCGCTGATTTGCGCAGTTTTGACCAGATCTGTGACAGCAGAGATCAGATTTGAGAAGCAGTAAAAAGCAGCGAGAGGGGAACAAGAACGAGACAACGAAGAAAGCTTGAAAGAAAAGTCTGTGCTGTTGTGCGAAGTTCTTGAGCTCTCGGGTAAACTGCGATCTCTGTTTTCTGCTACTGATATACTCGTGTGGTTGTAAGCATTTCTATTCTCCTTTGCCACCGAGTTTCTGTAAGTCTCGTGCTTTAATTTAGATCTTTCTTGAGACTCTGTTGAGAGGTTGCTCCACCGAGAAGGAGACATCTTTAGCCGGAAGTTATCCGGGATGCGATCTACCGAAGATCAAGGAGTCGTCCACCTTACGGACACGCCGAGGAGTAGGGGCAAGTTATCCCCGAACCTCGTATATCTTTGTGTCTGCTGTGTGTGTGTTTTTCTTCCTTCGTTTTAGTTTTCCACTTCCGCTGTGCTAACTAGTTTTTGTGTAGAACTCTCTGTCTAAGTTTTTTAAGAGGCTATTCACCCCCCTCTAGCCATCTAAGATCCCAACACTAATGACGTCCAAGTGACTCACCAAGCTTAGAAGTTTATCCGAAGAATGCCTATTTGTTGAGACCAAAGCTAAACCTGAATCTAACAAAAGTTCAACCAAACTCTGTAATTAAATCTAATTCATCTCACAAAATTATAGGATTCTCTGATTGATAATCTAGATCGGGTGAGAAGAATAAGGATCAAATTAATTTTCAAATTAAATTAAAATTAATTAAAAATTAAATTTCGAATTAAAACTAAATTATTTTTTTTTAAAAAAAATTAACTTTAAAAATTATTTTAAAAAATTAAATTAACTTTAAAAAATTATTTTAAAACAAAAATTAACTTAAAAAAAATATTTTTAATTTTAACTTTAAAAATTTTATATTTAACTTAAAAATTTTATTCTAAACTTAAAAATTATTTTAAAATTATTTTCAAATTTTTTAAAAAATTATTTTAAAAACTCTTTTAAAAATCATTTTAAAAACTTTAAAAAATTCTTTTAAAAATTATTTTAAAACATTTTAAAAATTATTTTAAAAACTCTTTTAAAAATCATTTTAAAAACTTTAAAAAATTCTTTTAAAAATTCTTTTAAAACATTTTAAAAATTATTTTAAAAACTCTTTTAAAAATCATTTTAAAAACTTTAAAAAATTCTTTTAAAAATTCTTTTAAAACATTTTAAAAATTATTTTAAAAACTCTTTTAAAAATCATTTTTAAAACTTTAAAAATTCTTTTAAAACATTTTAAAAATTATTTTTAAAAAACTCTTTTAAAAATCATTTTCAAAAACTTTAAAAATTCTTTTAAATCATTTTTAAAATTATTGTTATTTTAAAAATTATTTAAACATAAAAATTATTTTAACTTAAAATTATTTTAATATAAAAATTATATTTTTAAATTATTTTAACTTAAAAATTATTTCAAAAATTAGTTTAAAAACTTTTAAAAATCATTTAAAAACTATTTTAAAAATTATTTTAAAACTATTTTAAAAATTATGTATCATTTTGAAAAATTCTTCTTATTTTTTCACTATAATAAAATTCTTTTAACTTAAAAAAATAGTAATAATAATAAATTATTTCTATAGACTATTTTCACTTTAAAAATTATTATTTTGACCTTAAACTTATTTTTAATCTTAAACATCATTTTAACCTTAAAACAATTTTTTTTTAATTTAACTGAAAACTAGATCTTAAATTAAAACTCATTAAAACTTAATTTAAACATTACTTTTCAATTTAATTTAACCTAACTGAAAATTAAAACTTAAATTCCGTTAACTTTAACTTTAAACTTAATTATGTAATTAATAAGTAGAACTTAACTATTTAAGTTTAACTTTATTTGAGAACTAAGCTTGATTTGATCAGAACCTAGGTTTAACCTTAGTAAAAATATTAAAATTACTGTAAGTCATTTTTCTTAATCAACCTTTAAAATATTAATTATTTTTATTAAAACATAATTAAAGTTTGACTTAAATTGAACCTTACTTAACCTTGTTTAATAACGAGTTTAACTTCAAATTACCACCAACTTTAAACTAAGTCAATCCAACTTAAAAGGAAGTAAATGAAAAGTTAAATTATAACTAACACCTTCATCAATTAATACAAAATTTAGATTATAGCAAAATTTAATCAATAAATTATTAATATTGATCAATTATTGAATTAATAACAACTTATCTTACTTAACATTACACTAAAGGTTAATTTATTTCAACTTAATCTAACATTAATTACGGTTAGTCAAATTTAAATGAACAATTTTATAAAGATAATTGTACAATCGTCTAAAACACTTAGGTACAAAAATATGTTACGGTTGTAAAATTTTATATTAAGGGAAAGTAATAAATAAGGAGGATTAATAAATTAAAGGAGTATCAAATTAAGGGGGAGGTTTATTTTTTAATTATCTCCTTAAGTGTTATTTTTTAATCTTCTCTTTAAAATCCCTCTAGAAAATTCTACCTCAATTTTAAAAAAAAATATATATCTACTTTAAATATTTTTAGCAAATATTTTCAAATTTTAAGTGTCAAGTTCAGGGGGAGAAATTAATTAAATTTTTTTTTTTAATCTATTTTAAAACTAATTTATTCTTTGAACACTATTTTTCAAAAAAAAGTTAAATTTATCTGAGTGTTTGCAAAATTGGAAGTTTAATCCCACCTAATTTTTAAACCTGATTTAAAAAGTTGACTATTGCAAATTTAAACTTATCCAGTTTTGTAACATATGCTTGAAAATTAAACTTAAACATTTATTTTGGCAAATTTAATCTTACTTGTTTAATTTTTGCTTTGTTTTGAAAAATTGAAGTTAAAAATTTACCTTTTTGAAAAGTAAATGTTACTTAAACTTGAAAAGAAAACTTGAAAAACCTGATTTAAAAATTTTACACGCTTGAAAAGTTAAACTTGATTAACTTTAAATTTATACTTTTCAAAATTCAACTTGTCTCCCCCAAGTCAACTTGATCTTTTTTTCCTTGGATTTAAAAATTGTACTTGAATTTTGAACCAAACTCAGATATTCTTTTCAAGATTAACTGTGATTATTTTTTTACAGTAACTCTACACTATGATTGTTTACCCTTGCTTATTTTTTTTGATGAATGCCAAAGGGGGAGGGTTAGGTGGTTAAGTTAGATAAACCAAATTGAAAACACTAAAACTAACTTTAAAACCGATGTACCTGTTTTTTTGCGTTCTTTCACTAACTTAACCAGGTTGTCATTCCATCAAAAAGGGGGAAATTGTTGGTGCGGGTAGCACTAACGGTCTAACCTAGGTTTTGATGAATGACAAATAGGTTAAGTTAGTTTTGTTGTTGTCTGACACTTTGATCGAGTGTGCAGGAGAAGTCCAGACAGGTCGATGGGCTGACCGGATGTCTGGCACGAAGTCCAGCTTGGTCGACAGGCTAACCGGATAGCTGGCGAGAAGTCCAAGCGGGTCGACGGGCTGACCGGACGCTTGGCGAGAAGTCCAGCTAGGTCGACGGGCTGACCGGATAGCTGGCGAGAAGTCCAGACGAGTCGAAGGGCTGACCGGACGTCTGGCAGGTAAGTAAGGTAAGTCACTGGAGGGGAGTGACTGCGAGGACGCGTTCCCGGGAAGGGAACATTAGGCGTCGATCCGGCTTAGATCCATTTCGGATATCCAAGTCGAGATCGTGACTAGATTCCGGTCTCGGAAAGACGGAATCTAACTCATACTCCTTTTTGCTAATTCATGCTCACTTTGCTTTTGCTAACAATCTGTGTTGCAGGGTAAATTTGCCTCCGGACTAACGTTTGTCTTGCAGGACGGGCGCCCGAAAGGAATCCGGGCGCCCAGAGGTCCGGGCGCCCGGGAGGGAAATTTCATCCTGATCACGCGTCGCCACGTGGAGCTCGCTGGTTGGACTTGCCACGTCTCACCAGGGCGCCCGGAAGGCATCCAGGGCGCCCCGAGCCTCATATAAAAGAAGGGTCAGAGGAGAGCTTCAGTACAACAACGAAAAGAAAAGTCTTCCACTGCTCTGCACTTCTGCGACGCTAACAAAGCTCCGACACTACGCTCCTTTGTTGTCTTTATTGTCGGTATTTGCTTTTCATTTTCATTAGCATTCATTGTACTATTTTTTGTAATCATTATTTCAAACTGCTAGTGAATTGCCCAACGAAAGTGGTCAAGGACCACGGGCCTTCGAGTAGGAGTCGTCACAGGCTCCGAACGAAGTAAAAAAATATTTGTGTCTATTTTACTTTTCCGCTGCATTTATACTCCAAAATTTCGAATCGATATTCACCCCCCCTCTATCGACTCTAACGGTCCTACAGTAAACAATACAACAATAGATTATATCATAGATTTCAACAAATAGGTCCTCCTGCTGAACACATATCCTGTAGTAGACCTCCTGTTATCTAAATCTCCTACATAGTCCACATCTATGTGCCCAGCAACTGAAGGATCTTCCGATTGTCTATTAAGCATGATGTCATAATCAGTTGTATTTCGCAAGTATCTAAAAATCTACTTCACTGCATCCCAATGTGGTCGACTAGGATTTGAGAGAAACTTGCTTACCATACTAACTGCTTGCGCCAAATCTGGTCTCGTTCAAACCATGACATACATCAGACAACCAACAAAACTAGCATAAGGAATCTTTGACATCTCTTGGATCTCATCATCCATCTTTAGACACTGTGTACCGGATAACTTGAAGTGATGCCCTAAGGGTATGCTTACCGACTTTCCATTCTTCATGTTGAACATATCCAACACCTTCTCCACATAGCTACGTTGAGACAACCATAGTCTCCTCTCTATTCCTGTGAATCTCTATCCCAAGAATCTTCTTGGTCTCTCCCAAATCTTTCATGTCAAATTTCTTGCTCAGTAGTCTTTTCAATTTGTCAACTTCTTTTATCTTCTTTGCAACAATGAGCATGTCATCTACGTATAGTAGTAAGAAAACTAGTGATTCATCTTTCAAGGCTCTTCACATATATGCAATAGTCATACTTACATCTCCTATATCCATTTTGAATCATATATAAATCAAAACGTTTGTACCATTGCCTTGGAGATTGTTTCAATCTATAAAGTGTTTTCTTCAACTTGCAAACCAACTGCTCTTGTCCGAACTGACTAAATTCCTTAGGTTGTGACATAAAAATCTACTCCTCAAAATTTCTATGAAGAAATGTCGTCTTCACATCCATTTGCTCCAATTACAAATCGTGATATGCCACCAAAGCCAACACCGCTCTAATTGATGTATGTCTTACCACTGGAGAGAATTTCTTCATAATCAATCCCCTTTCTCTGTAAATACCCCTTTGCTACCAACCAATCTTTGAACTTCACTTCTTCTCCCTCTAGCATTGCTTCTTTCTTCTTGAATATCCACTTACACCCTATATCTTTCTCTCTTTCAGGAAGTTTAACTAGATCTCACATTTGGTTCATAGCACCTGTCCACCTGTCCTTCTCAGAGCTATGTATAGTCTCCTGAAAAGATATAGGGTCTTCGCTACTAGTGATAAACGCATAAGATACCAAGTCTTCAAATTCGTATATGTTGGGTGGTATTACGACTCGTCTCGTTCTACCACCAGCTATAGTGCGATACTCCGTGTGCTCTGAGCTAGAATCATCAGTGTCACGAGTCTCTAGCTCCACCTGCATAACATCTTTCTCCATGTTGCTCTATGGCATTTCATTTCCTTCTTCCTGAGTTCGTTATAGCATAGTTTTCACGTCAAACACCATATCTCTTATCACCACCTTGTTTGCCTTAGGATCCCAAAGCTTGAAGCCTTTAATTCCTTTCTGATACTCCAGAAAAATGCACTGCTTTGACTTCGCATCCAGCTTTGATCTTTCCTCACTGGATATGTGTATATAGGCTGGACATCTAAAAACTCAAAGATGAGAGTAATCTACTTGATTCCCTATCCATACTTCCTCTGATACTTTACCTTCTAGTGTTACCCTTGGTGATCTATTAATGAGATAACATGTCATGTTAACCGCTTTCACCAAAAAATTCTTTGCAAGTCCTGCATTCAGCCACATCTTGCCTTCTCAATGATTGTCCTATTCAACCTTTCCGTCACCCCATTCTGCTGAGGTGTCCTGTGCATCGAAAAATGTCTCGTTATCCCATGCTGCTCACAAAATTCCTAAAAGTTTGAATATATGTACTCAGTCTCATTGTCTGACCTAAGGTATTTGATCTTCCTTTCGGTCTGGTTCTCTACTTCAGTTTTCCACAGTTTAAACTTTGCAAAAGTTTCCGACTTGTGACATAAAGTATACCTGCCCTTTCGTGAGAAATTATCAGTAAAACTCACAAAATACAAGTGTCCTCCATGTGATGAAACACTGGCTGGTCCTAGAGATCCGTATGTACGTAGTCCAGAATTCCCTCCGTCTTGTTTATTGTCATCTTGAATTGCACTTTGCTTTATTTCCAAAGAACACAGAATTTGCGGAATTCAAGCTTGCATGTCTTGACACCCTTCAACAAATCTCTCTTGTGAAATTCTAGCATCCCACGTTCACTCATATGTCCTAGCTGCATATATCATAAGACAGTACTGTCTGATTTAGACTCCACTGAGGCGACTCCACCTACAACTATAGTCCCTATTAACTTGTAGATGTTTCCTGCTACCTTTTGTCCTTTTATTACCGTCAGAGCTCCCTTGCTGACCTTCATCACCACGTTTACTAATTTGTAATTACAGCCAATATCATCCAGTGTGTCTAGTGAGATCAAGTTCTTCTTTAACTCTGGTATATACCTGACATCACATAAGATTTTTGAACACACCATCAAATATCTTGATTTTGGCATTCCCTATGCCGATAAATCTGCATAACGTATCATTTCCCATCAACACTGAACTAGAATTATTCACTGCCCTATAGGTGTCTAACCACTCCTTGTTTGGAGTCATGTGATATGAACATGCAAAGTCTAAGATCCATGCATCCGTCAACTGCTCTGAACTCAACATAACTGATAGCATATCTCTATCACTACTCTCTGAATTTTCTTCTTTGCAGACTTTGCCGAACTACCTTTGTTCTCTGCAACATGTTTCTTTATCTCTAGACAATCTCTCTTGATATGACCTTTACCTCCACACTTGTAGCACGTGATCACCTTCTTCCTTATCGACTTAAAATGAGACTTGTTGTTGTTATCAGATCCATGTCAAGATTTGCTCTTACCATGCTCTTGGTTACTATTTACCACAAGTCCTTCTCCTTGAGAAACTTCATCACTTGTTTTCTTCCTTTGGTGAAAACCTAACAATGCACCCGTGATCTCCAATTTAAGAGTTTTCTTATCCCACATCAAAGTAGTAACCAAATTCTCGTATGTATGAGATGAAGGTAGAGAATTCAACAACATTAGTGTAGAACTGTTAGACAGGCCAACCCATGGTAGGGCGGGTCAGCCCGTGGCGGGGCGGGTCGGCCCATAGCGGGGCGGGTCGGCCCATGGCGGGCTGACCATTTGGCAGGGCGGGCCGACCCGTCAACTTAACGAATTGGAAAATTTCCAACCCAAACCAATTCAAGGCGAGTTGCGGGTTTGGCGGGCCAACCCACAAGCCCATCAAATTTAAAAAAAAAATAAAAAAATATTTCATATCTTCAACATTTTACTTCGAAAAAGTTTCATCAATCAAATGTATCCATAAACATGTATTTTAAATATAAATGAACACAAACTAGCACTTATGTGGGATAAAAGGTACTATTTTTATTTCAAAATTATAATAAAGAAAGATAATAAATTCACATAAAACTTAGTTTACATGTGTTTCTCAACCCGCGGGCCAACCAAGCCCGTCGCGGGCCGACCCGCGCGGGTCGCGGGCTTAGGCGGGTTGGCCCGTTGCGAGCTTGGGTTGATAAAATTTCAACCCAACCCGCTTAAATTGTTTGGCGGGGCAGACCAATCCGACGGGCCCAACCCAAATTAACGACTCTACATTAGCGTCTTGTCTTCGTCTTCGATCTTCACATCAACCTGTTTCAGATCGCTCACAATCTGATTGAATACATTGATGTGCTGGCTCAGATCGGTTCCCTTTATCATCTTCAGCTCAAATAATTTTTGCTTAGAATACAGTTTGTTTGTCAATGACTTTGACATGTACCAGCTTTCCAGCTTTTGCCAAACTGCCACAGGTGACTCCTCGTCCATGACATGGTACATCACATCATCAGTAAGGCAAAGTCTAATTGTTGCCACTGCCTTGCTTGAAATTCTTCCCAATCCGATCTCTCTATGCTTTCTGATTTCCATTCTCCTAGCGTCTTCGTCATGCCTTATTGTACCAACAAGTCCTTGATCCTTCTCTACCATAATTCGAAGTTCCCGGTTCTGTCAACTTCACTATATCAAACTTCGCAGAAGTCATTCTCGATATGTTAAAGAAATCCGCCAAAACTTGTAGCTCTAATACCAATTGTTGCACAAAAAAATAGGGCAATACCTGTTAACCTCTTAAAGAAGAGCAACAGATCAAGACAACGCGCGGAGCAACAAGACAAAGATGCACAAATGGAGAGCAAACACGAGGAAGGAGAAGAAGAAGAGGAAGAAGAAGAGTTACTGTGGCTCGGCGGTGTACCTACTCCACAAAAACGACCGAAGTTTTATTAGAATTCTCTCTACACAAGAGAATCACATTCAATGATTCTTGTGATTGCTGTTGTACAATAAATTTACAATGATCCCTATAAATAGTGTATAAACCCCAGACTTGGTAAAATCGTAACAGAATTTTATTACGAAAAATCTTAACAGATTTTTCTTTCATATCATCCATCACATTGTCCTTCATCCAAATATGAGTCACCTATCAACAAAAGCACTCCTTTTATGTTCAAACAAATTAAAGTCTGACAATTATATTATGTTGGCGAGGACCTTAATTTGGGAATTATGAAGTGTTGCGTTTGGTTGATGCCAATTGAAGCTTGATTCAGTTTGCCTTAGGCGAACATAACTCGCTCAAAGTGGATTGGGAATTGATTTTCTCCCAAGATAGCCACACTCTAGTCTAGGTGAATAGGTCACTCTTTGACAATATTTAGCTCACCCAATATGTTTCAAAGTTGCTCAATGGCCGTACATGTAGAAGCCATTAAAGGGTAGTCAGCTGGCTAGTGATTAATATTGCTCACATCAATGGAAACTTATGTGAAAAGATATATTTTGTGTATAAAGAAATTAGTAGCAATTGGGCCATCTACTAGTATAACATATGAGGAGTCCGGTGCACGAAATTCCTCCTACTAATGCAGGTCTTGGAGAAGAGTCAGACAATATTAGATCTATTGTACACAGTTTTATCATGCATTATAAGAGGTTGTTTCCGTAACTCAAATTCATGACCATAAAGTCACATGGTGATAACTTTATTATTGCACCAAAGCTCCCCTACATCTACCACTATAACATAGAGAAAAAAATTGATATGAGCTATATAATGCTCTCCCGATTATGTTGGGGATAGTCGAAGTAATATTTAATGGAGAATCAAAATAAACTATTATTTTGACTGTTTTCTGAGACGGTCTCTATGATTCTTATAATGATCTCATTAGATTTATTTTATTTATAATCCTTATTCTTGATATTGATTTCGTATATGAGCAATGACTATTAGTGATTTACAAGGTATTGCTACAAGTATACTATAACATTTCCCTTCAGGATGTTTAATTTCCATAGGGAAATGAAAATAAACCAACTTGAATCAAATTAGTTATAATGTTATTGTCATACTTCCTTCTATCATTAGTTTTAGTTTCATTCTTAGTATCTATTGCCCCTAGGAAAGCTACATGGCTGGAGGGAGCAAAAAAGCAATGCACCAATCCTTAAAGTAGTCGAGATTTTATAGTACATTATTTTTTTCACTAGTGATGTAGATGCTCCAATGATATAATTATTCTGTAAAAGCTAGTTCAAAGCCTTAGGTGAATTAAGGCATTTAATTGTTCGAAAATAACTACTAAGACTCTCATCAACGCTACCTAAACTCTACCTCATTTGAGATGCAGGTTTGATCATGCATAAAGCGACTAAAAAACAAAAACTACTTTACCAACTTTTAGAGACCATTACATTTGTTTTACTTTACTTGGGAAATTAAATGACAAGGTTGCCATGCCTTTTTTTCTCCTAGCTCAATCCCATGACCCTTTTGACAGAAGAAGAGCATATTCATTCTTCACGGGATTAGGATTTCCATTTTTATCACATACCTCAAAACTTACCACTACTCCAAAATCACAACGTAGACGAAAGCACTATTAGATCTCTATTCACAATCTGTCAAAGGGACAGTATTTACTTATCTATTAAGATGACTTGAGTTAATAATCTCAAACTGTTGAGTAGATCGATCGCCAATGTCGTCTGGAGTTGTTCAAGTCCATGTCAGATAAGTACTTTGTCGAGACGTCGATTCGTAAGTTGTCGAATTGGCAAGTGCTCCAAGTGTCGAGACCAAGAAGCTGGACAACGGCGCATGATGAACGCTGAACAAATCTGAAACCTGAGTCCAAGTTGCGTGAAGAGCATCGCACGAGGAACAAAGATATCGAATCCTATAGCAAGATAGATTCCTTAAAATCGATTCGTCCCCTCCGATGGTGCTAAGAGATAAGTATACGTCTGTTTTCTAAGATAAAATGATAAAATCATAACACAACCTAGTACAGATTGACGTGACAAATTAAACATATATTTAAATACTATCATGAATATCTATAGAAGGAAGAAGAAAAAAACAAAGAGATTATGATCTCTCTCTTCCAACACCTCTCTCACAAATGCTTGCTCTCTTTGTTATGTGGCTCACAGAACTACTTCTACTTCTGGAAGCTTAGTTACGTCACCTCTTATAAGGATCGTCTATCTACCTTAAGCATGCAAGTGGCACCATGTGCAAGCATGCTTAGGGCATCTCCAATCGTCAAAATTTTAAATGAGTTTTTTTTATGATTTCAATATGTCATGTCAATATTATAAAACCTCATTGAAACGTCTCTAATGGTTAAAATTCTAAATGAGCTTTTTTATGATATAATTCATAGCATGTAGTTGCATAGCTCCATGCATATACATCAATTTAATACAAAAGAGTAGGTTTGAGTTTTCACTATTACTCTTGAACTATAAATCTCAAACCTCATATCTACAATGGTTTAAATTTTTTTATTCAACTTTTTTTATTTTAAAAATCTCTCACAAATTTTACATTGAAGATGCTCTTAGTAAGTAAACGCATGTGACATGCATGCAAAGCAACTCATGTGGTGTTCATGCATGTAACACTTGTATATACATGCAACAATGCATGTGGCGTGCAAGCCCGACAGAAGATCGTGCACCAAAAGCCTGTTATTGTGCATGCGCAATCAGAGGCATGATATGTGGTGTGTACTTGCTGTGAGTCTGTGACACTTATGCATGTCTGTATCGGTGTGACACATATTGGCTGATGTAGAGGCATATCATATCCTGATCGATCTCATATGTGCACTAGTATTCACATATTAGTGTATAATTTAGGCCTTAAATTTACCCTCCCTTTTCATACTATCAATCAGTTGTATTATCACTCATTTGATATGAAACTACTATTCCATAAATCGTATTTTTATTCATATTTTTTTCAATAATCTTCCACATAAATAAAAATAAGATGTGTGATAATGTTTGATAGTTAAGTTGTATATATGATAGATAGGTATTACCTTTTGAACCTTCCCTTGTGAAAATCTATTTGCTCACTGCTTGAGGTCTTTGAACTATTTTGTCGTTGCGTAAGCATGGACATATCTCACCCAGGACTCTTCCTGATATAGCTCAGGTCTCATGAGTGTGTTCGTTCTTGGCCATAAACATGCCTAATTCTGTGAGAAGTACTAAGAATTGTGTCTCCAATTCTCTAGGAAATGACCCACTTTTTTCTCACATAGGTAATTTTTCAAGAGTATGTTTTCATTACTCCATTGTGATCACTAAAAGCAAGAAGACTTATCTTTCATCTGCTCACTTATTCATCGGGTCATTCCCACAGTGATTGCTTTTAAGTTATCTCTTTGAACATAATTTTTAGGATCTCTAGTCAACATAGGTTGGGTTTCCTTTGCACCTACAGTCGGCATCAGCACTTCCATCAAGTTCATTCCTCGCAATAAGCTAGCAATTAACTCCCTGTTTAATCCTTTGGTTTGCGGATCCACTAGGTTATTCTTTAACTGTACATAGTCAATAGTGGTAACTCCCGTTGAGAGTAGTTGTCTACTGATATTGTATCTTTGATGTATATATCAAAACTTACCATTATACAGATGATTTAGTGTCCGACCAATTGCCGATTAACTATTGCAATATATGCAAATTGTCAGTATAGGTTTCGGTCATCCAGGAACATCTTTTAAGAATTGTTATAATCATTTAGCCTATGTTAGAATAAGTAATGTTAGAATAAGTAAAGGGGTATTTTTGTCTTTTGATGTATCTCTTCTTTTCTATATAAAGGCCTAACTCGTGGTATCTCTACACACGAGATTTTAGGTTTTGCTTTGAACATGGTATCAGAGCCAAAACCCTAATTTCTTTCTTTCCTACCACGCCGAATTCCTTACTGTGCCCTAGTTTTTCCTTTTCTCCCGACACCTTCCTCTCACGTTGAAACCCACTCCAAGCCGCGGCATCCGGCGTCGTCGTCCTCGCCGCTCTTCTCTCCACCGCATTCTGTCACCTCTCAGTTCCCCCCCTCCTCGCGCCGTGTTGAGCACCAGAAGGACCCCGTTCTGTTTGGCGTCACCGAATCGGACTCTCCTGTTCCGGTTTCTTCCCCGTGGTTCGTCCACAAGGTCCTTGCAGCCGGCTTCGCCACCGATGCCACGCCCTCTTCGGTGTTTTTCTGGTCGGCGTCT
The DNA here is from genome assembly GCF_018446385.1 of Zingiber officinale. Lineage (NCBI taxonomy): Eukaryota > Viridiplantae > Streptophyta > Magnoliopsida > Zingiberales > Zingiberaceae > Zingiber > Zingiber officinale. The sequence continues at coordinate 95,901,257 of NC_055990.1, forward strand.
TCGTACCTAAGGGCGGCCCATTCGCCGGAGTCCTCATCGAGCCCTCTGGGTCCTCCTCACTGGCGTTGCCATCTTCATCAATCATGTGCCCTCTCGAACACCAGAAGCTAGCTGCTGTTCCCATGCCCTAAAGCGATCTCTCGCTGCTTTCTTCCGAGCAGCCTCTGCCGCTGTTGGTTGTCTTCTGCCCTGTCACCAACAGCCAACAAGTTAACGCCGATCTCTCGTTGCTTCCTTCCGAGCAGCCTCTGCCGTTGTTGGGTTTCTTCTGCCTGTCACCAGCAGCCAACAAGTTCTATTCATGGCTACCTCTGGCGCCCCGAAACCAGATACCTCAATCTTTACCAACCATATCATTGCATCCCTTTCTTCCGAGCAGTTGGATGGTAAGAATTATGTCTCTTGGGCATCTCACATTGAGCTTTGGCTTGTTAGACAGGGATATAAGACACATCTCACTCAAACTGAAGAAGATGTTCTAGTTGCCGATCGTCCTCTATGGAAGAAAATTGACGCTCAGTTGTGTTGTATTATCCGAGCTACGATTCATCCATCTCTTAGGAATGTCTTTCGTACTCACAAAACCTGCAAAACCGTTTGGACACAGGCTCAACAACTCTTTACAAACACCTCTCGGCGACTCTATCAAGTTTGTGAAGATCTCATGACCATTCTCAGTGCCCATCAGATTAAGGATTCAATGTCAACGTATCTGGGTTCGGTTTCTAGCCTTCTTTGTGACTTTAATGAATTGCTACCGCCAGCGGCCACTCCTGTTGAAGAGCTTGAAAATCGGAAGAAATTTTTTATGTCTCTGGCTTTATATGGTTTGCCCACAGATTATTCTCATATTCATGATCAGATCCTAGGCAGCCCCACCGAAGCTACCATGGACAATACCTGGACGACTCTCCTCTGTGTCCCGGCCAAAGTCTTGACAATGCCTCCTTCAGTGTCCGTTGACTCATCGGCTTTGGTCTCTCGACGCAACAACAAACCTCCACCTCACAAGGGTGGCAAAGGGCGTCCTTGGTGTGATCATTGCCACCGACCGGGACACACGATTGATAAGTGCTGGAGTTTACATGGCCGACCGCCTCGCGCTGCTCAGATTATTCAGAGTTCTATTACTTCCACAGCTTCTGCTTCACAATTAACACCGGAGCCGACCCCACTTCCTTCCTATAATGACTTTCTAAAATGGTATGAGGATCGACAGGCTTCTGATTCCACTGCTACTGTTGCACATGCTGGTAATTCCTTTGCTGGCATATCTCGCTCTTCAGATTCTTGGGTTCTTGATTCAGGGGCCACCGATTATATCACTGGTAATGATTCCCTATTTTCTTCTCTTACTACTTCCGGTTACTTACCAATGGTCACCATGGTCAATGGTTCCCAAACTCAGTCCCAGGGTATTGGTATTGTTCATCCTTCTTCGTCTCTTTCCATTCATAATGTTCTTTATGTTCCCGGAGCTCCATTTAATTTGTTATCAATAAGTCAACTTACTAGGTCTCTTGATTGTGTCATTTCTTTTACTAAAACATCTGTCTCCTTACAGGACCAGAGTACGGGGAGGATGATTGGCTTCGAATATGAGTCTCAGGGCCTTTATCGGCTTCAACAACTCTCTCTTGTTGGTTCAGCGGCGGCATCTCCACTTCTTATTCATGTTCAGTTGGGGCATCCAGTTCTTGATAAATTGAAACAATTACTTCCTAGTCTTTCTCACTTAGAGTCTTTGTCTTGTGAGTGGTGTTAGTTAGGTAAGCATGTTCGTAGTTCTTTTTCTCCTCGCACTGTGAGTCGGGCTACGCCCCCCTTTGCCTTGGTTCATTCTGATGTTTGGGGTCCGAGTCGTGTTCCTTCTACATTGGGATCACGATATTTTGTTACTTTTATAGACGATTTCTCTCGTTGTACATGGTTATATTTGATGAAGGAGCGTTCAGAATTGTTTTCTATTTTTCAATCTTTTTTCATGAAATAAAAACTCAGTTTGGTATTTCTCTTCGTACTTTGCAAAGTGATAATGCACGTGAGTATCTTTCTACTCAGTTTCATTCTTTCTTGGCATCCCATGGTGTACTGCATCACACGTCTTGCCCTCATACCCCACAACAGAATGGAGTTGCAGAACGCAAGAATCGTCATCTCCTTGAGACCACTCGGACTCTTCTTCTCCATTCTCATGTCCCTCTTCAGTTTTGGGGTGATGCCGTACTTACCGCATGTTATCTCATCAATCGCATGCCTTCATCCACTCTTCAGGGAAAAATACCTCATCATATCCTTTACCCTCGTCATCCTCTTCATCCTTTACCACCTCGGGTCTTTGGTTCTATATGCTTTGCTCATGATCTTGATCCTAGCATTGATAAACTCTCTCCCCGGTCTCATAAGTGTGTTTTCCTTGGGTATCCACGGTCTCAGAAAGGGTACAAGTGTTATTCCCCTACTCTTCATCGGTACTTCATCTCTGCTGATGTCACATTCTTTGATTCAGTTTCATTTTTCGGGCCTTCCGCTTCCCAGCTCGAGGTTTCTCCCTCTCCACCAACACCAGTTGTCACGCCCCAGAGGAGTCCCTGTCCGAGAAAATTTCGGCAACATCTCCCCTGTACGGTGGACAATCTGAAACTTTTCTACAAGCACTAAATACCTCAGCCACATGCGGCTGAAATAATAACAACAAAATAAACCATCACCACGCAGTTTATATAAGTAAACAGATAGATAATACCCTGATTCGAAATCAACCCTACTCCACTACACTCGTAAAGCTCAAATCCGATGAACTCACATCTTCTGCCGTCCAGGCAGGCATGTAGTAGAATAAATCCAAATCCAAATCCATCGACATAATAAAATTCATACAATGTCCATAAGTAGAATAATCCAAAACATAACAAGTTCAAAACAGTCTAGAACAGAAAAGAAACCAAAAGAAAACCAATCATATCCTCGAGGTCTGTAGGGACCAGCAACTGGAACTCTCTCCTGACAGCATCAACCTGAAAATATTAACAATGGAGGCGGGGTGAGTCCAACACTCAACAGGTACAATTGATATGCAAAGTAAAGAAATAACACCTAGCACTAATCATGCGTACAGTCTCCTGATAAAAATAAAGATAAATGCAAACCGAAGTAGACAGGAGAGAATCTGTACTAACCAGGACCCGGTATAAGGACAAACAGTCCGAAAGGTATAGAAGACCTGTATGCATGTCAAACATAGGTATCCAAACAATATGCAGCATATAAATGCAGCAAACACAATCACAAACAATAAATGCATCATGCATATGATGCCAATGTCATGGTCACCCCTGACGCCAGTCAGCCAACTCATAACAAAAGTGGGACCGAGTGGGTAGAGCTGTGACAACCGTGCACTCTGCATCACTACCCCTGATGAGTGACCGAGTGGACAAATCATAAATGGGGGAGCGCAATGCTCTCATCTCCCGGTACGCTATGACGGGGAGGGATCTCTAACATGCTACACGCTGTGTCACACTACCCATGAGCGGACCAACGGAGCACCGAAAGAGCCAAACTGACGTGCTACCACGCTGTGTCACGCTACCCATGAGCGTCACAACGGAGCACCGAACAGTGATGAAAACTGGCAAAGTGCTCAATAATAATGGAGCAATCTATCGCACAGCATGCGATCATGCAAATGGTGCATGTCACTAAGCATGGTAATATACTAAACCAACCTCTGGACATATAACAATGGGCACCATAGTGAATAAATCATATCAAGATATACTGATCAATAAGGTATCAAACCTAAGTCCTGAACATGTGAAACATGGTTATATCACTACCCATGAGCATGAAAAATCAGGTACGAGATCAATACGAGATGCAAACAAACAACCAATCAAACAGGTAACATGTATTGGGCAGTGATTAACCGAAACAAATAAGAAACACAATTAATGCAACATGTTAATTTCATTACTAAGCATATCAAAGACAATAAGTCAAAAGTACCCGCCTCCGACAAAAGAAAGGTCCAATTCTGACTCCGAGATACTCGTCTCGCGTCAAAGTCCTGTGTCAAACGATATACATACATTTATTTAGCCAGAACTCAACGAATAGCTAAATAAAATCTCAACGACCAATAGGATAAAATCCTAATCAACCTACATAAACATCTCTTTCTAACACAACTAATAATCCAATCTACATAACAGAAATTCATTGGCCGAAAACACTTACACTGATCTAATCAAAATGGTGATCAAGAAAATAACCAGCCATTCTGTGCTGTGGTGGCTGGAATCCAACAACTTCGAACCAATCGCCCACTGCTATCTAGAAGAAAACAAATCCCAAAATAAATCAATCAGGAGTTCTTACAGTAAGATATCAAATTCTCTACAGCATGTCTCACGATCTAAAATAATCAAATTACACTAAGATCTACTACTAAGACCAAAACCCAGTATCTTACCTGAATTCACAGCTAAGTGACTGCGGTGAAAGGTTGCTTGCTGCCGAATTTGAACAAGCAATTGTATCTTGATCCACAGCACACAAAAACCCGCTGAAATTCTTCCTTCAATTCACAGTCCTCACCTCTGTGGACTAAGGTCCTCTATTGCTGATCAAATAACACTACAACCCCACTTCCTCACCAATCTGTGACCTCCCAAGATTGACTAGGGCACGCTACTGTGGCTGGAACAGAGGTTATCAGAGGAGAACCAGTGTAGAGAAACGACTACCCTCGGTTGTCTCTCGTCGGCCGGTGAAGATAGCATCGACAGAAGAGAGGAGAAGAGAGTCTTCGGCGTGAACGGCTGTGAACCCAAAACTAGGGCACAGAAATCGGTCGAATAGGTGGTGGTGGTGGAGACGACTACGACAGAGAAGAAATTGGCCAGCGGAGATGCTAGGGCACCGAGGCGGATGACATGCGCTGCCGGCGATTGGCGTCGTAGGAAGGAAGATCGTCAGTGCTGTGAGGGCTCGGGAGAGAAGAACAAAATGGAGGCTCGCGGCTCGCTAGGGCACAAGGACGGCGTCGCTGGGTCGGCCGTACTCCGGTGGCGTCGGCTGTGTGATGTGGCGCTTGGCGTCCCGACGGCAGTGAAGAGGAGCGTCGTTGGCCAAGAGAGGGAGAAGGTAACCGCCGTGGCCGGCGGTTAGGGCAGAGAGAGGCGCGAGGGGGAGGCGTCGGCGCGAGAAGGGTTGGGTGAGAGTTTCGGCAGGGGAGAAGAAAAGAAATAAAGAAAAATAAAAGTAAAAGGAAATGTAAATATAAGCATTTCCTCGCTTTAATGGGATAGCCTAAACAGGCTTTTCCGGGCCTCATTTTTGTCCCCGTTAACTCATCCATACGAGCTCCGAAAAATTCCCAAAAAACGTCCAAAAATTCCGAAAAATTCCCTTATTCATATTCGCCTATTTCTGGTATTTTACATTCTCCCCCACTTTTAAAAATTTGGTCCCCAAATTTCGTTATCTACCATCAGCAATTACTAACAACAGATATAGAGTATAAATGCTGAACGGTAAATAAATTACATACCTCAAGTGAAAAGATGGGGATATCGAGCTCGGATCGTATCCTCGAGCTCCCAAGTAGCCTTCTCGTCCGAATGATGCTGCCATCCAATTTTAACCAGCCGGATAGTCTTGTTCCGCAACTGACGCTCCTTCCGGTCGAGAATCCGTACCGGAACCTCCTCATAAGTAATGTCAGTCGAATCGAACCGAGACATCTCAAGACATGCGTCGGTCGCACGTATCTCCTCAAGATAGATACGTGAAAACATCGTGAACGCCGACAGTGGACTGGTAGTGCTACCAGAGCTACCGCTTCGATCCTCTCCAAGATCTCGAAAGGACCAATATACCGCGGAGCTAGCTTACCCCTGAGGCCAAATCTCTTCACCCCTTTCGTGGGTGAAACTCGCAGAAATACATGGTCGCCAACAAAGAACTCTAGTGGTCTACGTCTCCGATCAGCATAACTCTTCTGGCGATCATGCACCTCTGACATCCTCCGTCTGATAATACGGACCAACTCTGCATCCTGCTGAACTCTATGAGGTCCCAACAACTGGGCCTCTCCAACCTCATCCCAGAGGACGGGTGTCCGACAAGGTCTACCATAAAACGCCTCAAACGGTGCCATCTGGATAGCCGAATGGAAGCTGTTGTTGTAAGCAAACTCTACTAACGGCAGATGGTACTCCCAACTGCCTCCGAAATCCATAACACATGACCTCAGCAGATCCTCTAAAGTCTGTATGGTCCGCTCTGACTATCCATCTGTCTGTGGATGGAAAGCTGTACTAAAACGGAGCTGTGTGCCCAAGGCCTGCTGCAGACTCTGCCAGAAACGAGACGTGAACTGTGGATCTCTATCCGAAATGATACTCAACGGAACACCATGTAGTCTGATAATCTCCCGACAATACAGATCTGCCAATCGATCCAGGGGATCAGTCCTCCGGATCGCTAACAAGTGTGCGGATTTGGTTAATCGATCAACGATTACCCAAATCGCGTCATGGCCTCGTCGTGTCCTCGGCAACCCTACCACAAAGTCCATGGTAATGTGATCCCACTTCCACTCAGGAATAGGAACTGCTGAAGTAACCTCGCAGTCTCGGTGTTCACCTTCACCGCCGACGACAAGACATCTAGCTACGAAATCCGCGATGTCTTTCTTCATACCGCTCCACCAATAGGAACGTCTCAAATCTCGATACATACGGGTCCCACCGGATGGATCGCAAATCGAGAACGGTGAGCCTCAAGTAGCTCCTGTAAGACCGGATGAGACCGAGGTACGCATAATGCCTCGGAAGTATATAACACCCTCCTCGTCTTGTGTGAACTCGGCCTCACGCCCGGAAGCTATCCGATCGCTAATGAACCGCAAATGCCGATCTCCACCGGTTTATCGGATCTTCGTCACGATCGACGATCGAGCAACCATCGTAACAAGAATACCCGCTCAGATCCATGCTCCTCCGTGTCTAACTCGAAAACTCAATCAAGTCCGTGATCAAGTCCTGGCAAGCCAAAGTCCTCTCGACTTCTCGCCGAGTGCATCCAAGAACCACATTAACTTTCCCGTGGTAGCTAATAGTACAATCGTAGTCCTTCAGGAACTCCATCCATCTCCTCTGTCGAAGATTAAGCTCCTTCTGAGTGAAGATATATTTGAGACTCTTATGATCAGTGAGAATCTCAAATGTAATACTGTATAAATGATGCCGCCAAAGCTTCAGAGCAAAGATGATGGCAGCTAACTCCAAGTCATGAACTGGGTAGTTCTTCTCATGCTCCTTCAGCTGACGTGAAGCATAAGAGACTACTCTACCGTGCTGCATCAGAACAGCGCCCAAACCCTGTAAAGAAGCGTCGGTATAGAGTACAAATCCATCCTCTCCAGAAGGTAAGACCAAAACTGGGGCCGACACTAATCTCCGCTTCAGCTCCTGAAAGCTGGTCTCGCAATCCTCGGACCACGTGAACTTCACGCCCTTCCTGGTAAGACGTGTCAGCGGCATAGCAATACGCGAAAAACCCTCGACAAAACGTCGGTAATATCCTGCTAGTCCTAGAAAACTGCGGATCTCCTGAACTGACTTCGGCTGCTCCCCAAACCCTAATGGTAAAATCATGACACATAATGTCCATATCACAGACATTTCTAACCATAAGATCCCTGACAATAAGTCTGAAATATGATCACCAACGATATAAATCCTCTAAGCATAGATCCTCCAGTGTGAGAGCAACGCTCCATCACAGAAAATACCACATATGTGGGAGCAACGCTCTACCACAAGAAATCCTCAATATGTAGGAGTAACACTCCACTACAAATAATCTATAACATGTATCTGCAATAGATATGGGAGCAATGCTCCGCTACAAGCAATCCGAAATATGTATATGTGGGAACTCCGCTCCACCACAAACGATCTATAAATGTCCAAGGCACCTAACTATCTAACTAGAGGCTGCACGAGATCACTCAACCACATATCATTTACTCTCATAAATCATTAGAAATCAACACATCACAATATCTAATCTCCTAATATCCCTCAACCTCAAATCATTCTCAATAATGATCAAACATGATAACTCTCCAATGACCAATTTTCATCGTATCGGATACCCTAATATCCAAAAGATACGAGTATAAAAACTCTACTGGCTAAGTCCACAGGAATATATAGGTATCATCCATTACCCAGCTAACAATAGCAGAGGCTGATATATGTCTCCATCTCCTAATAGTAGTAACAGAAACTAAAACTACTGATGGTATGATATGAAAAATCACCAGAGACTATAATCCTTGATCTTTAATAGGGTTGACCAAGATCAGTGGCTAACCCATCACATGTAATATGGCTACAACAACCAGACAGGTAATAAAGATAAAGTGCTAATAGATGTCCTAACTATCATAAAATAAACATCATACCTATTTGCCGTCTGGAGATGTTCCATCGCTGTCCAGTCCCCAACTTCTGACCTCAAAATTCCGAACGAGAAAATCGCCGGAAATCCATATAATCTAAAACGGAAGTCCAAAACATAACTGATCCTGTCTGGAAGCTGAGAAAACGAACCTGCCGGTGTGACGTGTCTGGAAGGTTGACCGCATCCCCATGACCCGGTTGATGATCTGTCCGCTGCGTTGACCAGATCGTCAGAAGTCCTCCTCCGGTCTCTGGTACCTCGGTGCTCGAGGCGAATCCCACAAATGTATGAGTATCCGGATAATAATAGAATAGTAAAATAAGCAGAGAAGGTACGAGAACGTACCCTGGCCCAGGGGGGCGCCCTCGGATGGATGGATGAGCTGGTCGTGTCGCCAATCGAGTCGTAGCGGCTCGGAACAATACAACGACTCACAGGCCGACACACGGCACGCAGGCCGGATAACAACAATGGTACGAAGAATGAAGTACAACGGCACGATGGTCGGATCCACATCGGCTCACAAGCCGAACATAATCTTGGCGCGAAGGCCTGAATACGCAAACCTGAGCCCGTCGTATGATGGCTGCTTGTAGGGTGATGACGGCTGCTCGGAGGTGTCGGTGGCTGCGGCAGGAGCTGCCGGAGGTGACGGCGCTAGACGCCGGAGGCGCTGGCTGCCGAAGACGCGGGCTGCCAAAGGCGCTGTGGCAGTGGCTACCGCAGGAGATGTCGGTAGCGGCAGCCTCTGGAGGAGGCACATGGCCGGCGGGAGGCGCTGACGGCCACTGGAAGTCACTGCCGGCGGAGGCACTCACTGCCGGCAGTATGGGAGAGGTGTCCATGGTTGCTGGTGGCAACGGCGCTCACTGGCGGCAGCGGTGCGCGCTGGTGACAGCGGCGCATGCTGATGGCGGCCACAGGAATCGGCAGCTGTAGTCGCCGGAGGCGGAAGCAGCGCCTGTCGGGGGCGGCGGCGCGTTCTGGTGGCAACGGCGCTCACGGGCGGCAACGGCGCTCGCTGACGGTAGCAGTGGTGGTGCTCCTCGTCGCCGTCCACCGGGTCTGTCGGGTGATGCCGTGAGGAGAAAGGAGGGTTGTGGTCGGAATTGCCAGGAGGAGAGGAAGGCATTGGTGGCCGGCGCCGGCGAGAAGCGAGAAGGGGAGAAAATGCTTCTGTCCTTGCTCTGTTTGGCGGCGGTGGCTCTCTCCCACGAACCCAACCCCCCTTTTTTCCAGTGAACTGTGATCTCCCTTTAAAGCCAAAACCTAATTTGATTCTAAATGTCCAAAATGCCCTCCACTTTCCTCCTAATTTCTTCTCTGCCCCCTTCATATCCGGATCACAAGCCTCCCCTTCAAGTCTAGTCGAAGGAGGCGTGAGTCCGACTGACTGGACAGTCTATCGCAAAGGATTGAACCGCTTTCGATACCAAAGTCACATCGTTGAACACAATGTACGCTGTCCTGCGAGCGGTCGCTATAATAACAGTGTCGAATGAGATAGCAACGATGCCGAGCGGATCAAGTCGATAATTGATCTGACGCTGAGCGACGCAACGTCAGGTGAGCTGCCGAGCAAGCTGAGTGACCGAGTGGTGTCAAGCGCGTGCCCTAGTTCAAGCGTACGGCCGAATGGACGACCAAGCAGTACCAATCAGATGGCTACGAGAGTGCCGACCGAGCGGTGAAAAATGGTGCCAACCGGATGTCAAGAAATCGATCAAGCGCCGAGCAAGACTGAGTGATATCGAGTAGACGCTCGGGCGACGAAGAGCAAAGCGATCGGCGCGATCGAGCAAATGACCAAGAGCTACTGACCAGATGGCTATGAAGATTATGAGCAAGCTGCGAGAAATGATACCAAGGCAAATGACCTGATGCCGACCGAGTGACATGATGGACAACGAGTAGGCTGAATGGATAAGCGCTGCTGAGTGTGCGACCGCGGAGATGCCGAACGAGGGACAAAAACATCTCTGCGAACGATGACGATAACGGGCACACAACAACGGAGATGCTGAACGGGCGATCAGAATGATGTCGATCGGATGGATAGATGCGGGGCGGGCAATGCCGCTCGTGCGACCGGAATGATGTCGATCGGTCGGATAAATGTCGGGCGGACGATACCGCGCGTGCGACCGGAATGATGTCGATCGGTCGGATAAATGCCGAGCGGACGATACCGCGCGTGCGACCGGAATGATGTCGATCGGAAGAATAGATACCTGGCCGCGACGACTGCTCGACCCTGAACGGGGGAGATAGATGATCATGAATCTGGTCCGTGACCAGTGAAGGCCGCTCAACCCCGAACGGGGGATATAGATATATGATGTGCTGGTCCGCTGAACTGGTTCGAAACCGATGATGATCGCTCGTATATAATCCTCCCGGCCGATCGGCTCGGGGGTCTTCTGTTGGAGTGTATACTGAAAGCCTAAGCTTTTGTAAACATTTGTCTTGAATAAAGAATCACATTTGGTCAAATTATCTACATTTGTTTGTAGTTGTTCAATTAATTTATATTGTAGATAACATAGCTTGTGGTGTCACATGCAGAAGATAATGTTATCAGTACCTTATAAATTATAAACAGTAGCTCACGACCAAAATGGAAAGGAACAAACCATTAGAAGGTCGTAGTGTAATTAGGTATCAGTTTATCTTGACTGTATAATTACACTAGTACACTTAGAGTGTATTGAGTAGAACCATTTGAGGTCGTTTCTTTTATACTGACTTTATAAAGAAACAAAGACCTCGGTTATTATGGAAGTGTGTGCTCTTAATCCTGATATAATAACAAACACATATATTTGATATTTATTTCTTTAATTTATCAATGGGTGAGATTTAGTTCGATGAATCAATAAGCCCGATAAGTTGGGAAATGGTATCACTTATAGTGTGCGTTGTTGATTATAGAAGGAAACTGTGTCCTAGAGATACTAGATTGATAATGTCCCCAAGAGGAGCTCATAAGGATTGTCATGTTAAACCCTGCAGGTGGACTTAGTCCGACATGACGATAAGGTTGAGTGGTACTTCTCTTGGACTTAGATATTAATTAAATGAGTTATCAGTAACTCACTTAATTAGTGGACATTCGATATCTTAAACACAGGGAGACTAACACACTCATAATAAGAAGGAGCCCAAAAATGTAATTTGGGATTGGTGCGGTAGTTCAATGATAGTTCTCTAGTGGAATGAATTATCATTGATAAAATTAAGTTGTGTGTTCGGGGCGAACACGGGATGCTTAATTTTATCGGGAGACCAAAATCAATTCCTCCTCTCGGTCCCTATCGTAGCCTCTTAGTTATAGAGTTCTATACCCACCTATACCCAACTTCTATTCCCACCCAATAGGGGCCGGCCAAGCTAGCTTGGGAACAAGCTAGGGCCGGCCTAGGTATAAGATTGGGTGGCCGGCCCTAGCTTGAACCCAAGCTAATAGGGCCGGCCAAAATAAAATTAAAAAGAATTTTAATTTTAATTTTTATTATGTGGAAGAAATAATTTATTAAAGAGAATTTAAATTAAAATTATCTCTCTTGTAAAATTTACAAAAGATTAAAGAAAGAGATTTGATCTCTTTCCTTATTTGTAGATTGGTGAGATATTTTATTTTCTCTTTAAAAATTATTCACATATTGTAAAATTAAAATTATGGAAATTTCTTTTTATTAACCATGTAGAGATTTTTAAAGAGAAATTTTATTTTTTAAAATTTCCGGAAACAAATTAGGAAGTTTTAATTGTTGATTAAAACTTGTCCAATTTGTTCTCCAATGATGTGGCCGGCCATGAGATTGTAATTGGGGAAATTTTATTTTATTTTTTCTCAATTAAATCATGACAAGGAAATTGAGGAAATTTTATTGTAATTAAATTTCCTAATTTGCCTAGGCCAAGGAATATAAAAGAAGGGGTGAGGGTGACTTCATGGAACAACCTCTATTGTTTTCTCTCCCTCTTTTCCTTGGTGTTGTGGCCGGCCATCATCCTCTCCCTCTCTTCCTCTTGTGGTGGCCGAATACTTCATCTCTCTTGGAGTTCTTGTGGTGGCCGGATACTACTTGGAGAAGAAGAAGAAGAAGGAGAGAAAGCTAGCATCTCTTGGAACTTGGTTAGTATTTTGGTTTTCTTCTTTGATGAAGTTCTTCCTTTGTGGCTGAACCTTGCTTGGAAGAGAAGAAGGTGGTTGGTGGTTTCTCATCTCGGTAGATCGTTGCCCACACAACGTCCGAGGTTAGAAGAGGAATACGATAGAAGATCAAGAGGTTTTTCTACAAGGTATAACTAGTAATTTTTATTTCCGCATCATACTAATTATTTATGGAAATAATACCAAATACAAGAGGCTTACGTTCTAGTATTTCGAATATGTTTTTCGAAGTTGTGTTCTTTTGTTTTATTTTTTCCTTGTGATTTGATTGTTCTTTTTGGTTAACCTAAAGTTATTTTAGGAAATTAAATATTAACTTTCTATAAAAGGTTTTGTCTAGTCGGTGGTGGTTGCTCCCATATCCAAGAAGGCCATGTGCCTCGCCACGTCAGTACTGGGAACCAATTATGGAAATTAATATTTAATTGAATTAATAACTTAAGGTGATTTGGGTCGAACGTGTTAAGTTCCGCAGGAGACCCAAGTCAAAACCTAAAAGAACGAATAGATTAAGTTTTGGATCAAACGTGTTAAGTTCCGTAGGCGATCCAAAATTTAATTTAAAAGAACACATGGTAGCTAGGAAAAGGTTCAGACCTTTGTACAAAATTTTTGTACAGTGGAACCTCTAGGCTTTCCGAGTAGCAACCAACAATTTGTATCAGAGCTAGGGTATTGCCTCTGTGTATTTGGTATTAGTTTAATTATGCACATGTCATACATAATTTAGGCAGGTTAATAGTAGGATGTGCTAACTTTGTGGATGCAGGATCCAACTATTATGGCTTTTAGTTATTATGTGTGTGATTGGACCCTTGGACATGTCAAGGGCATTTATATGTGTGTGCATGATTGTATTAAAATACAGCAGGAGCTGTATTTAGTTTTATTAGGATTTTATTTTTGATCTAGATACATGTACATTCCTTTTATGGAATATAGGATCAAAATGTAAATTCTATTTATGTCATGGATCGAATCTTGCAAAGCGTGGAACCTTCTAAGGACTAGAGGCGCAGCGGAACTAGGAGCAAGATGGATGCGACAGGTAGCAGTGGCCAAATATGACAGCAGCTTGGGATGACAACACACGGAGGACAACTAGAGATAAAAGCCATAATAGTTGAAAATTAGATTTTCTATTTATTGCTTTTATATTGTGCTGTGTGTATGTGTTAGTTTACATGCTTAGTAGGCTAGCATAGTTAAAATTCCTCATTTATAAATAACTAAGTGGGAGAGGGATTTTTAAATAAATCCCATGGTCTCCATTACTGGTTTGTAAGTGATGCAAACAAGCTTGCGCGTTGGCTCTGAGTGCCTTCCTCCATAACGGATGAGCTTGTTTGTGGATCACTAGAACAGACTTCCATTTTTGGATGACTATAGGAAGTTAATTAAGAGCGTGTGATCTTCCCCAACGGAAGAGGCATAATCTTATTAATGGACTTAGTGTCAAGTAATGGTATACACTTAGACACACCTAATAGTATCCTCCCCATCGGAGTCACTGCTATTATTTGTGTGACCAAAAGATACCAACTATTAATTTTATTTGTCAAAAAGTTAGGTTGACAAGATAATAAAATTAATGGGTTAAAACCCTCCTTTTACAAATGTTGAATTTGTATACGTCCACACTAACGTGGCATACAAAATTCACGGTGTTTTGAGGTGTTGGTTAATTTAAAATAGTATTGTTTGAGGAATCAATATTATTCTAAATTTAGAGTTCTGACCAAAAATTATTTGTGATTCTTAGGATGTCTTTCAACCCACTATCCATCATAGACTTACTGGACCAAACTACATAGATTGGAAAAGAAACCTGGACATTGTTCTTACTGCTGAAAGCTATAAATTTGTACTGACTGAGCAGTGCCCTGATGCACCTACTGGTGAATCTACCCAAGAGGAGATTGAATATCATAGGAAATGGGTAAAAGCAGATGAGATGGCGCGGTGTTACATTCTAGCTTCAATGTCAAATGTATTGCAACATCAGCATCAAGATTTACCAACAGCCTATGATATTATGAACAATCTCAAGGAACTCTTTGGTCATCAGGATAGGGCTTCTAGGCAAGAAGCCATGAGAAAGATAATGACAGCCACCATGCAAGAGGGTACTCCTGTAAGGGATCATATTCTAAAGATGATGGCTTATCTGAACGAGATACAGATCCTTGGAGGAGAAATTGATGGGGAAACCCAGATCGATATGATCCTCCAAACGCTACCTAGAAGTTTTGAGCAGTTTCGCCTGAACTATAATATGAATAAGAGGGTTTATTCATTAGCGGAACTACTGACAGAACTTCAAGCAGCAGAATGATTATTTCGTCACAATGCTCAAATTCACTATGCTGAAAATGGTTCTACTTCTAAACCGAAAGGAAAGAAGAAAAAGAAACAAGCTGGTTCAGCAAAGAAAGTGAATAAATCTCAGAGTAAATTTGGAATGAAGAAGCCGAAGGGAAAGTGCTTCATCTGTAAGCAGGCAGGACATTGGAAGGCGGACTGTCCTCGTAGGAACCAAAACAAAGGTATATCTCATGCTCTAGTTGTTGAAACATGTTTAGCGGTGTTATCTACCAGCACCTGGTGTGTAGATACGGGAGCCACTGATCATGTCTGCAATTCCTTGCAGGGGTTCCAGGAAACCCGACGACTATCTGAAGGAGAAATTACCGTCTACATGGGCAATGCTACTAAGGTGGCAGCTGTTGCAGTGGGAGACGTCTACTTATCTTTTAGTAGAAATAGAAATTTGATTTTAAGAAATTGTCTTTATGTACCCAGTTTTAGAAAGAATTTAATTTCAGTTTCTAAACTGTTTTTAGATGGATATTCAGTTTCTTTCAGTAACGATGTAGTTATTAAAAGAAATAAAGTGATTATCTGTTCTGGTACATTAGTTGGCAATTTGTATACTTTAAATCCAATTTCTTCCACAAAGCAAAACATGGAAATTTATAACTCATCTTCTAACTCTAATAAGAGAAAAGAACCTTCGGAAATGAACCAAGCATATCTTTGGCATCTAAGGCTTGGTCATATTAACTTAAGTAGGATTCAGAGGCTTATAGCCGATGGACTTTTGAGTTCATTTGAGTTGGAAAATTTTCCAACTTGTGAATCTTGCTTGGAAGGTAAAATGACCAAGAGGCCGTTCAAGGCCAAGGGGTATAGAGCCAAAGAAGTGTTAGAGTTGGTCCACTCTGATTTGTGTGGTCCTATATCTGTCCAGGCAAGAGGAGGTTTTGAATATTTTGTCTCTTTCATAGACGATTATTCAAGATATGGATACATTTACCTAATGCGCCGCAAGTCCGAGTGCTTTGATAAGTTCAAAGAATACAAGGCTGATGTGGAGAAACGACTAGGTAAAAGTATCAAGACACTACGGTCAGATCGTGGTGGCGAATACCTCTTAGGAGAGTTTAGGAATTACTTATCAAAGGCCGGGATTTAATGCCAATTGTCTGCACCTGGAACACCCCAACAGAATGGTGTGGCCGAACGAAGGAATAGGACTCTTATGGAGATGGTTAGATCAATGATGAGTTATTCAGAATTACCAAATTCGTTTTGGGGATATGCTCTGGAAACAGCAGTATACGTTCTGAACTTAGTACCTTCTAAATCAGTTTCTTCTACTCCCATAGAATTGTGGAATGGGCGAAAGCCCAGTCTAAGACATATTCGGATTTGGGGTAGTCCAGCACATGTGCGGAAACCAGATGCTGATAAGTTAGAATCCCGTACAGAAGTTCGCGTATTTGTAGGATATCCCAAAGGAACGAAAGGTGGTTTATTTTATAGTCCTAAAGACCAGAAGGTCATTGTTAGCACCAATGCCCAGTTTTTAGAAGAAGACTATATAATGGATCACAAGCCCAGTAGCAAAGTTGTTTTAGAAGAACTTAGAGAGGACATGTCTACTTCAGTACCAACAGTACAAGATGAAGTACCACAAGAGACTGCAACACGTGTTACACATGATACACAACCACAGACAGTGCTTCGTCGTAGTGGGAGGGTTGTGAGGCAGCCTGAAAGATTCATGTTTTTGGGAGAGTCTTCGGACTTGATCCCGGTAAACATGAACCCGATCCACGAACATATGATTTAATCACTCCAAGATATAGATGCAGATCTTGGCAAAAGGCAATGAATTCTAAAATAGAGTCTATGTACTCTAATAAGGTCCGGAGCTTGTAGAACCACCGATGGTGTAAAAGCCGTTGGATGCAAGTGGATCTACAAAGGAAAAGAGGGATAGGGAAGGTAGAAACCTTCAAAGCTAGGCTTGTTGCAAAGGGTACACTCGGAAAGAGGGAATCGATTATGAGGAGACCTTTTCACCAAAGGGCCATGCTTAAGTCTATCCGGATACTCTTATCCATCTTGCTCATATGGATTATGAGATTTGGCAAATGGATGTCAAGACGCTTTTCCTTAATGGAAGTCTTGAAGAGAACATCCATATGAAGCAACCGTAAGGGTTCATTGAAAAGGGCAAAGAGCATCTAGTGTGTAAGCTCAATCGGTCCATTTATGGACTGAAGCAAGCTTCAAGATCTTGGAACATCCGGTTTAATGAAGTAATCCAGTCATATGGATTTATTCAGTGTCCGGATGAGTCTTGTGTATACAAGAAGTGTAACGGAAACGTGGTGGTATTTCTTGTACTATATGTAGATGATATTTTGTTAATTGGCAACAATGTCAAGGTATTATCAGACGTAAGGGTATGGTTGTCCAAACAATTTGATATGAAGGACTTAGGAGAGTGTGCACACATTCTTGGGATCAAAGTTATAAGGGATCGTAAGAAAAGAATGTTGTGTCTGTCCCAAGCTTCATATATAGATACAATCCTTGCTCGTTTTAGCATGCAGGATTCCAAGAAAGATTTCCTACCTTTTAGACATGGAGTAGCTCTATCTAAAGAGATGTCTCCAAAGACGTCAAAAGAGATAGAGGACATGAAAGCAGTTCCTTATGCTTCGGCTGTAGGAAGCCTAATGTATGCAATGCTATGTACGAGACCTGATATCTGTTTTGCCGTGGGCATGGTCAGCAGATATCAGAGTAACCCTGGACAAGGACATTGGACTGCGGTAAAGCATATATTAAAGTACCTAAGAAGGACTAGAGATTATATGCTAGTTTACCAAGCAGATGATCTGCTCCCTGTGGGTTACACGGATTCAGATTTCCAATCAGATAGGGATAACAGTAAGTCTACATCAGGCTATGTGTTTACTTTAGGAGGTGGAGCCATTTCATGGAGGAGTGTTAAGCAGAAATGCGTTTCGGACTCAACCATGGAAGCTGAGTATGTAGCAGCCTCTGAGGCAGCTAAAGAAGCAGTATGGCTCAAAAACTTTCTAATGAACTTAGATGTGATTCCTGGTTTGCCCAAAATTATCACAATTTATTGTGATAATAGCGGTGCAGTTGCAAACTCGAAGGAACCACGAGCTCATAAGGCAAGTAAACAGATAGAGCGCAAGTACCACCTGATACGAGATATCGTGAAGCGAGGAGAAGTTGTCATCGCCAAGATTGCATCAGCAGATAACCTGGCAGATCCTTTCACTAAGGCCCTTCCGGCGAAAGCTTTCGATCGGCATGAGGAGGGAATGAGAATCAGATGTATGGTAGAAGATATGGCAGCTTAGTCATTAGTATAAGTGGGAGAATGTTGGAGTTTATACTGAAAGCCTAAGCTTTTGTAAACATTTGTCTTGAATAAAGAATCACATTCGGTCAAATTATCTACATTTGTTTGTAGTTGTTCAATTAATTTATATTGTAGATAACATAGCTTGTGGTGTCACATGCAGAAGATAATGTTATCAGTACCTTATAAATTATAAACAGTAGCTCACGACCAAATGGAAAGGAAGAAACCATTAGAAGGTCGTAGTGTAATTAGGTATCAGTTTATCTTGACTGTATAATTACACTAGTACACTTAGAGTGTATTGAGTAGAACCATTTGAGGTCGTTTCTTTTATACTGACTTTATAAAGAAACAAAGACCTCGGTTATTATGGAAGTGTGTGCTCTTAATCCTGATATAATAACAAGCACATATATTTGATATTTATTTCTTTAATTTATCAATGGGTGAGAATTAGTTCGATGAATCAATAAGCCCGATAAGTTGGGAAATGGTATCACTTATAGTGTGTGTTGTTGATTATAGAAGGAAACTGTGTCCTAGAGATACTAGGTTGATAATGTCCCCAAGAGGAGCTCATAAGGATTGTCATGTTAAACCCTGCAGGTGGACTTAGTCCGACATGACGATAAGGTTGAGTGGTACTACTCTTGGACTTAGATATTAATTAAATGAGTTGTCAGTAACTCACTTAATTAGTGGACATTCGATATCTTAAACACAGGGAGACTAACACACTCATAATAAGAAGGAGCCCAAAAATGTAATTTGGGATTGGTGCGGTAGTTCAATGATAGTTCTCTAGTGGAATGAATTATCATTGATAAAATTAAGTTGTGTGTTCGGGGCGAACACGGGATGCTTAATTTTATCGGGAGACCAAAACAAATTTCTCCTCTCGGTCCCTATCGTAGTCTCTTAGTTATAGAGTTCTATACCCACCTATACCCACCTTCTATACCCACCCAATAGGGGCCGGCCAAGCTAGCTTGGGAAACAAGCTAGGGCCGGCCTAGGTATAAGATTGGGGTGGGCGGCCCTAGCTTGAACCCAAGCTAGTAGGGGCCGGCAAAATAAAATTAAAAAGGAATTTTAATTTTAATTTTATTATGTGGAAGAAATAATTTATTAAAGAGAATTTAAATTAAAATTATCTCTCTTGTAAAATTTACAAAAGATTAAAGAAAGAGATTTGATCTCTTTCCTTATTTGTAGATTGGTGAGATATTTTATTTTCTCTTTAAAAATTATTCACATATTGTAAAATTAAAATTATTGAAATTTCTTTTTATTAACCATGTAGAGATTTTTAAAGAGAATTTTTTTTTTAAAATTTCCGGAAACAAATTAGGAAGTTTTAATTGTTGATTAAAACTTGTCCAATTTGTTCTCCAATGATGTGGCCGGCCATGAGATTGTAATTGGGGAAATTTTATTTTATTTTTTTTCAATTAAATCATGACAAGGAAATTGAGGAAATTTTATTGTAATTAAATTTCCTAATTTGCCTAGGCCAAGGAATATAAAAGAAGGGGTGAGGGTGGCTTCATGGAACAACCTCTATTGTTTTCTCTCCCTCTTTTCCTTGGTGTTGTGGCCGGCCATCATCCTCTCCCTCTCTTCCTCTTGTGGTGGCCGAATACTTCATCCCTCTTGGAGTTCTTGTGGTGGCCGGATACTACTTGGAGAAGAAGAAGAAGAAGGAGAGAAAGCTAGCATCTCTTGGAGCTTGGTTAGTATTTTGGTTTTCTTCTTTGGTGAAGTTCTTCCTTTGTGGCCGAACCTTGCTTGGAGGAGAAGAAGGTGGTTGGTGGTTTCTCATCTCGGTAGATCGTTGCCCACACAACGTCCGAGGTTAGAAGAGGAATACGATAGAAGATCAAGAGGTTTTTCTACAAGGTATAACTAGTAATTTTTATTTCCGCATCATACTAGTTATTTATGGAAATAATACCAAATACAAGAGGCTTACGTTCTAGTATTTCGAATATGTTTTTCGAAGTTGTGTTCTTTTGTTTTATTTTTTTTCCTTGTGATTTGATTGTTCTTTTTGGTTAACCTAAAGTTATTTTAGGAAATTAAATATTAGCTTTCTATAAAAGGTTTTGTCTAGTCGGTGGTGGTTGCTCCCATATCCAAGAAGGCCATGTGCCTTGCCACGTCAGTACTGGAAACCAATTATGGAAATTAATATTTAATGGAATTAATAACTTAAGGTGATTTGGGTCGAACGTGTTAAGTTCCGCAGGAGACCCAAGTCAAAACCTAAAAGAACGAATAGATTAAGTTTTGGATCAAACGTGTTAAGTTCCGCAGGCGATCCAAAATTTAATTTAAAAGAACACATGGTAGCTAGGAAAATGTTCAGACCTTTGTACAAAATTTTTGTACAGTGGAACCTCTAGGTTTTCTGAGTAGCAACCAACATCTTCGCCATCGAGCCCCTGGCTCGTATATAATCCTCCCGGCTGCTCGGCTCGGGGGTCTGCGCCATCGAGCCCCTGACTCGTATATAATCCTCCCAGCCGAACGGCTCGGGGGTCTTCACCATCGAGCCCCTGGCTCGTATATAATCCTCCTGGCCGAACGGCTCGGGGGTCTTCGCCATCGAGCCCGTAGCAGCTACGGGCTCGTATATAATCCTCCTGGCCGAACGGCCGGGAGAGCCATCGAGCCCTGCTCAGATATAATCCTCCCTACCAACGGCCGGGTTCACCATCGAGCCCGTGTAGTGCCCACGGGCTCAGATATAATCCTCCCTACCGCTCGGGTTCGCCATCGAGCCCCGGCTCAGATATAATCCTCCCTACCGCCTCGGGTTCGCGCCATCGAGCCCCGGCTCAGATATAATCCTCCCTACCAACGGGCCTGGGTGTTCACCATCGAGCCCGTGCATGGGCTCAGATATAATCCTTCCGCCGCCGCCTGGGTTCATACATCGAGCCCGTAGCGCCACGGCTCAGATATAATCCTCCTACCGAACGGCGGGGTTCACCATCGAGCCCAGTAGCGCCTACGGCTCAGTATAATCCTCCCTGCCGGCTCGGGGTTCGCCATCGAGCCCTTGGCTCAGATATAATCCTCCCTACCGCTCGGTGGTTCACGCCATCGAGCCCCGCTCAGATATAATCCTCCCAACGAACTGCTGGGTTCACCATCGAGCCCCGGCTCAGATATAATCCTCACGGCGAACGGCTGGGGTTCGCCATTGAGCCCGTAGCGCCTACGGACTCATATATAATCCTCCCTACCGCTCTACGGGTTCATCCATCGAGCCCGTAGCCGCCACGGCTCGTATATAATCCTCCCACGAATGGCTCTGGTTCGCCATCGAGCCCCCGGCTCAGATATAATCCTCCTACGAACGGCTGGGGTTCACCATCGAGCCTGTGAGCCCACGGCTCGATATAATCCTCCTACCGCCACCGGGTTCGCCATCGAGCCCCTAGCTCGTATATAATCCTCCCGGCTGCTCGGCTCGGGGGTCTGCGCCATCGAGTCCCTGGCTCGTATATAATCCTCCCGGCCGAACGGCTCGGGGGTCTTCACCATCGAGCCCCTGGCTCGTATATAATCCTCCCGGCCGAACGGCTCGGGGGTCTTCGCCAGCGGTTCGGCTTCCACCCACTTGGAAAAATAGTCGACCGCCACTAGCAAAAATTTCCTCTGCCAGGTCGCCATCGGAAATGGACCGACAATATCCATTCCCCATTGATCGAACGGGCATGAAACGGTGGATGCCTTCATTTCTTCAGCCGGTCGGTGGGAGAAGTTGTGATATTTCTGGCACGAAAGGCATGTAGATACTGTCCGAGCGGCGTCTGCTTGCAAAGTTGGCCAAAAATACCCTGCCAAGAGGATCTTCTTGGCTAACGAGCGTCCGCCCGGATGCCCCCCGCATGATCCTTGATGCACTTCCTGGAGGATGTAAGCCGAGTCCTCCGAGCTCACGCATTTCAACAACGGGCGCGAGAAAGCTTTCTTGTAAAGCTGATCGCCGATAAGTGTGAACCGACCGACCCTCCTTCTTAGCAACCGGGCTTCATACGCATTGGATGGTGCGGCGCCCGAGCGGAGGAATTCTATGATGGGTGTCCGCCAATCGCTTGGAAATGTAAGGCCCTCCATTCGGTCGACGTGCGCCACCAACAGTACTTTTTCAATTGGCTGCTGAATGGTGACCGGCGTTATTGAGCTCGCGAGCTTGGCCAGTTCATCGGCTGCTTGATTTTCTGCTCTAGGTATCTTATGGATAACAACTTCTTTAAAATCAGTTTTGAGCTTCTCAAAGGCTTCAGCGTAGAGCTTAAGCCGAGCGCTATTGATTTCGAAGATGCCAGAGAGCTGCTGAGCAGCCAATTGCGAATCTGAGTGGAGGATTACCTGACCAGCTCCCACATGCCGGGCAGCCTGCAAGCCAGCTATGAGGGCCTCATACTCTGCCTCATTGTTGGTAGCTTTGTAATCCAGCCGGACGGATAAGTGCATCTTTTCTTCTTGAGGAGAGAGCAGCAATATTCCGATCCCACTTCCGAGCCGAGTGGATGATCCATCTACATATATTCTCCACATAGCTTCCGGCTCCGGCCTCTGCACCTCAGTCACAAAATCGGCCAAGGATTGAGCTTTGATAGCCGAGCGGGGCTGATATTGGATGTCA
This sequence comes from Zingiber officinale, assembly GCF_018446385.1. NCBI lineage: Eukaryota > Viridiplantae > Streptophyta > Magnoliopsida > Zingiberales > Zingiberaceae > Zingiber > Zingiber officinale. The sequence goes on from NC_055990.1 coordinate 95,924,270, forward strand.
AATTCACTCAGCTCTGTCGTCCATTTGATGAGCCATCCGGATGCCTCTGGATTTAGTAGCACACGTCCGAGCGGGCTATTGGTTTTGACAACGATTGTGTGCGCCAGGAAGTATGGGCGAAGGCGCCGAGCGGCGAGGACCAGAGCGAATGCTAGCTTTTCGAGCCCAGTGTAGCGAGATTCAGCATCTTTTAAAATGTGACTAAGAAAATATACAGGCTCTTCTCCGCTCGACCTTACTAAAGCTGAGCCGATCGCATGCTCGGTTGAGGACAAATACATATAAAGTGGCTCACCCGCCGTTGGTTTGGCTAATACCGGGAGAGAGTTCAGATACATCTTCAAGTCTTCGAACGCCCGATCGCATTCTTCATCCCATTGAAACTTAGTGGCCTTGCGCAAAATTTTGAAGAAAGGGAGGCTCCGGTCGGCGGTTTTGGAGATGAATCTGGACAGAGCGGTTATCCGACCGGTCAAATGCTGCACTTCCCTTGTATTTCTTGGAGGCGGCATATCTTGTAGAGCTTTCACCTTGCTGGGATTGGCTTCGATGCCCCGCTCGGTCACTATGTATCCCAAGAAACGTCCTCCTTTCGCTCCGAACAGGCACTTCTGAGGATTCAGCTTGACTCCATACCTGCGCAACGTTCGGAAGGTTTCTTCCATGTCCTTGAAGAGGTCGGCCGCTCGGACGGACTTAATTAGAATGTCGTCCACATAAACTTCTAGGTTCCGCCCGATCTGCTCTCTGAATACCTTATTCATCAAGCGCTGATATGTGGCTCCAGCATTCTTCAATCCGAACGGCATCACATTATAGCAATAAGTGCCGTCGGCCGTCACGAAGCTGACTTTTTCTTGATCTTCACTGGCGAGCGGCACTTGGTGATAGCCCTGGTAGGCGTCGAGCATACAGATCAATTCGCAGCCGGCCGTAGAGTCCACCAGCTGATCTATCCGGGGCAGAGGATAAAAATCTTTCGGGCAAGCCTTGTTAAGATCCCGAAAATCTATGCACACTCTCCATTTCTTGCCCGGCTTGGAGACTAATACTACGCTCACACCACCGGAACCGCACTCAGATATGGCGGCTTCGCTTTTCCATCTCCGCCTGATGATGGCATTTTGCTGCACTAAAATCTCTTTTCTTTGCTTGATCGCCGAGCGTCCGGCCGGACATGTAATTCAGGCGATGCTCGGAAATTCGGCATCATGTGTCACTGACGAAGACATCATGATTTCTTCCGAGGCATTGGATCGCCCTCTCCTCCCGATCGGACGCAATAAAGGTTGTGGCCTCCGACCGGGTTGGATGAATCTGCACCTCCTTTTCCTCATAAATTAAAGTGGGTGGCTTTTCGGTGATGGCGCTTACCTCGGCGCGTTCCGAGCAGAATTGGCCTCTGCTCGGACCATCTCGATGTAACATCGCCGAGCTGCTAGCTGGTCTCCTCGTACTTCTCCCACTTGGTCCTCCACGGGGAACTTGATCTTCTGATGAAAAGTTGAAACAACCGCCCGGAATTCGCTGAGCGCCGGTCGTCCCAAAATGACGTTGTAGGACGAGGGAGAGTCAACCACCACGAAGTTTATTGTTCTCATTCTCCTGAGCGATTCTTCTCCCAGCGAGGTAGCCAGCCGGATCTAGCCGACCGGCTGAACTTCGTTACCCGTGAACTCGTAGAGCGGAGTCATCATAGGTAGCAGCTCGGCTCGATCAATTTGCAACTCATCGAACGCCCTCTTAAATATGATGTTGACTGAGCTCCCTGTGTCAACAAATACGCGGTGAATAGTGTAATTGGCTATTACCGCTTTGACGAGCAGAGCATCGTCATGGGGTACTTCAACTCCTTCCAAGTCCCCGGGCCCGAAACTAATTTCGAGTTCTTCCGCTCGTTCTCGGCTACAGCCGACTGCATGAATCTGGAGCTGCCGGGCGCTTGCCTTTCTAGCTCGGTTGGAGTCTCCTCCGGTCGGCCCGCCAGCAATAACGTTGTTCTCGCCTCGGGAAGTATTGCTTCTATTTTCTTCTTCCCGAACGGACGGTCGAGACCGTTCTCTGGACGCTCGGCGATTCTCTTGCCTTGGAGAACGATGCCGATCGGGATAATGTTGCCGTGGCCTGTCAGCTTGCGTCCGATCGGCTTCCTGAGTTCTCTGTCGCCTATCGACTGAGGGAGACCGTCGTCCAGCATTCCGAGGTACAGGATGAGCCACGAAGGGAAGACTTCGACAATCCCTTGTGTTGTGCGTATCTGTGCGGTGGAAGGAGCAGAACATTGGGGTCTATCTCTTTTTTGGCTTGGGCCGAGCAGCGGCTACCTCTTGCACATGTGACCTGACGTGGGGGGATCGGATTGCTTCAGCCCTTGGCCCTTTGGGCAGCTGATGAGAGGTATGTTGTTTCCGTTCGGACTGAGGAGGCCGCTCGGCTGGAGTTTCTTTTTTCCTGGCCGCCTGTGCTTCTTCCACGTTGATGTACTCGTTAGCCCGATGTAGCATGTGATCATAATCCCGGGGCGGCTTTCGGATGAGCGATCGGAAGAAATCTCCATCCACTAGGCCTTGTGTGAAGGCGTTCATCATGGTTTCCGAGGTGGCCGTTGGAATGTCCATCGCTACTTGGTTGAATCGCTGGATGTAAGCTCGAAGCGATTCTCGGGCCTCTTGCTTGATGGTGAACAGGCTCACGCTCGTTTTTTGATAGCGCCGACTGCTGGCGAAGTGGTGGAGGAAGGCCGTCCGGAAGTCCTTGAAGCTGGTGATGGATCCGTCCGGCAGCCTCCGGAACCACCGTTGAGCCAATCCCGAGAGAGTGGTGAGAAAAACTCGGCACTTTACTCCATCTGTGTATTGATGGAGGGTTGCCGTATTATCAAACTTACCCAGGTGATCATCCGGGTCGGTTGTCCCATTATACTCGCCGATCTTCGGAGGCATGTAGTGCTTGGGCAAAGGGTCTCGTAGAATAGCCTCTGAAAATTGACGATTGATCCGCTCGGGCGAGGCGTCTGCTCGGGGGGCTTTCCCCTTCCTGTCATCTCGTCTAGGCATTTCATCCGAAGAAGACCCCCTATCTCTGTGAGTTGGTACGGCTTCAGGGGTGCGGAACAGGGCCCGATGAAATGCGACGGTGGCAGGTGGTGCTTCCGCTCGGCCACCAGATGCTGATGTTGCTTGCTGCTCCGGCCGCTCGGATGCGGCTTTCTGTTTTTGCTCTATGAGCTTGGCGGCCCTTGTCTCGATCAGAGCGTCGAGTTCCTCGTTTGAAAGCGTCACCATGTGTTGTCGTCCAGCCTCGTCCATTGTTTCCGATCGGATGCAGGAGCGTTCCCACAGACGGCGCCAAATTGATCCTGTCTGGAAGCTGAGAAAACGAACCTGCCGGTGTGACGTGTCTGGAAGGTTAACCGCATCCCCATGACCCGGTTGATGATCTGTCCGCTGCGTTGACCAGATCGTCAGAAGTCCTCCTCCGGTCAACTGTACCTGTATCCAGCGACCGGGTCGCCCCGGCCTCTGGTACCTCAGTGCTCGAGGCGAATCCCACAAATGTATGAGTATCCAGATAATAACAGAATAGTAGTAAAATAAACAGATACCGAGTACGAGAACGTACCCTGGCCCAGGGGGGCGCCCTCGGATGGATGGATGAGCTGGTCGTGTCGCCAATCGAGTCGTAGCGGCCCGGAACAATACAGCGACTCACAGGCCGACACACGGCACGCAGGCCAGATAACAACAATGGTACGAAGAATGAAGTACTACGGCACGATGGTCGGATCCACATCGGCTCACAAGCCGAACATAATCTTGGTGCGAAGGCCTGAATACGCAAACCTGAGCCCGTCGTATGACGGCTGCTTGTAGGGTGATGACGGCTGCCCGGAGGTGTCGGTGGCTGCGGCAGGAGCTGCCGGAGTTGACGGCGCTAGACGCCGGAGGCGCTGCCTACCGAAGACGCGGGCTGCCAAAGGCGCTGTGGCAGTGGCTACCGCAGGAGATGCCGGTAGCGGCAGCCTCTGGAGGAGGCACATGGCCGGCGGGAGGCGCTGACGGCCACTGGAAGCCACTGTCGGCGGAGGCACTCACTGCCGGCAGTATGGGAGAGGTGTCCATGGTTGCTGGTGGCAACGGCGCTCACTGGAGGCAGCGGTGCGCGCTGGTGACAGCGGCGCATGCTGACGGCGGCCACAGGAATCGGCAGCTGTAGTCGCCGGAGGCGGAAGCAGCGCCTGTCGGGGGCGACGGCGCGTTCTGGTGGCAACGGCGCTCACGGGCGACAACGGCGCTCGCTGACAGCAGTAGTGGTGGTGCTCCTCGTCGCCGTCCACCGGGTCTGTCGAGTGATGCCGTGAGGAGAAAGGAGGGTTATGGTCGGAATCGCCAGGAGGAGAGGAAGGCAGTGGTGGCCGGCGCCGGCGAGAAGCAAGAAGGGGAGAAAATGCTTCTGTCCTTGCTCCGTTTGGCGGCGGTGGCTCTCTCCCACGAACCCAGCCCCCCTTTTTTCCAGTGAACCGTGATCTCCCTTTAAAGCCAAAACCTAATTTGATTCCAAATGTCCAAAATGCCCTCCACTTTCCTCCTAATTTCTTCTCTGCCCCCTTCATATCCGGATCAATAACCATAACGAAAATCCGTACAAACCGAAATAGACATCCAAAAATCCAGAACACTAAAAGCAGGTATCCATAACCTGCTCTGATACCAATAAATTGGTATCAGATAAATCTCGAAAATCCAAAATACGGAAATCCAAAGAGCGTCGCCGAACTCTGGCGCTCTGATATCAAGTAATTAAATTGGTATCAGGTTATGCCAAACATCAAAAATACGAAAACAAAAGATCGTATACCTGTGCTCTGATACCACTAAATTGTCACGCCCCAGAGGAGTCCCTGTCCGAGAAAATTTCGGTAGCATCTCCCCTGTACGGTGGACAATCTGAAACTTTTCTACAAGCACTAAATACCTCAGCCACATGCAGCTGGAATAATAACAACAAAATAAACCATCACCACGCAGTTTATATAAGTAAACAGAAAGATAATACCCTGATTCGAAATCAACCCTACTCCACTACACTCGTAAAGCTCAAATCCGATGAACTCACCTCTTCTGCCGTCCAGGCAGGCATGTAGTAGAATAAATCCAAATCCAAATCCATCGACATAATAAAATTCATACAATGTCCATAAGTAGAATAATCCAAAACATAACAAGTTCAAAACAGTCTAGAACAGAAAAGAAACCAAAAGAAAACCAATCATATCCTCGAGGTCTGTAGGGACCAGCAACTGGAACTCTCTCCTGACAGCATCAACCTGAAAATATCAACAATGGAGGCGGGGTGAGTCCAACACTCAGCAGGTACAATTGATATGCAAAGTAAAGAAATAACACCTAGCACTAATCATGCGTACAGTCTCCTAATAAAAATAAAGATAAATGCAAACCGAAGTAGACAGGAGAGAATCTGTACTAACCAGGACCCGGTATAAGGACAAACAGTCCGAAAGGTATAGAAGACCTGTATGCATGTCAAACATAGGTATCCAAACAATATGCAGCATATAAATGCAGCAAACACAATCACAAACAATAAATGCATCATGCATATGATGCCAATGTCATGGTCACCCCTGACGCCAGTCAGCCAACTCATAACAAAAGTGGGACCGAGTGGGTAGAGCTGTGACAACCGTGCACTCTGCATCACTACCCCTGATGAATGACCGAGTGGACAGGATGCTGTCGGAGTACACACGTACTCCTACCCCAAATCATAAATGGGGGAGCGCAATGCTCTCATCTCCCAAGACGCTATGACGTGCTACACGCTGCGTCACACTACCCATGAGTGGATCAACGGAGCACCGGAAGAGCCAAACTGACGTGCTACCACGCTGTGTCACGCTACCCATGAGCGTCACAACGGAACACCGAACAGTGATGAAACTGACAATGTGCTCAACAATAATGGAGCAATCTATCGTACAGCATGCGATCATGCAAATGGTGCATGTCACTAAGCATGGTAATATACTAAACCAACCTCTGGACATATAACAATGGGCACCATAGTGAATAAATCATATCAAGATATACTGATCAATAAGGTATCAAACCTAGGTCCTGAACATGTGAAACATGGTTATATCACTACCCATGAGCATGAAAAATCAGGTACGAGATCAATACGAGATGCAAACAAACAACCAATCAAACAGGTAACATGTATTGGGCAGTGATTAACCGAAACAAATAAGAAACACAATTAATGCAACATGTTAATTTCATTACTAAGCATATCAAAGACAATAAGTCAAAAGTACCCGCCTCCGACAAAAGAAAGGTCCAATTCTGACTCCGAGATACTCGTCTCGCGTCAAAGTCCTGTGTCAAACGATATACATACATTTATTTAGCCAGAACTCAACGAATAGCTAAATAAAATCTCAACGACCAATAGGATAAAATCCTAATCAACCTACATAAACATCTCTTTCTAACACAACTAACAATCCAATCTACATAACAGAAATTCATTGGCCGAAAACACTTACACTGATCTAATCAAAATGGTGATCAAGAAAATAACCAGCCATTCTGTGCTGTGGTGGCTGGAATCCAACAACTTCGAACCAATCGCCCACTGCTATCCAGAAGAAACGACTACCCTCGGTTGTCTCTCGTCGGCCGGTGAAGATAGCATCGACAGAAGAGAGGAGAAGAGAGTCTTCGGCGTGAACGGCTGTGAACCCAAAACTAGGGCACAGAAATCAGTCGAATAGGTGGTGGTGGTGGAGACGACTACGGCAGAGAAGAAATTGGCCGGCGGAGATGCTAGGGCACCGAGGCGGATGACATGCGCTGCCGGCGATTGGCGTCGTAGGAAGGAAGATCGTCAGTGCTGTGAGGGCTCGGGAGAGAAGAACAAAATGGAGGCTCGCGGCTCGCTAGGGCACAAGGATGGCGTCGCTGGGTCGGCCGTACTCCGGCGGCGTCGGCTGTGTGATGTGGCGCTTGGCGTCCCGACGGCAGTGAAGAGGAGCGTCGTTGGCCAAGAGAGGGAGAAGGTAACCGCCGTGGCCGGCGGTTAGGGCAGAGAGAGGCGCGAGGGGGAGGCGTCGGCACGAGAAGGGTTGGGTGAGAGTTTCGACAGGGGAGAAGAAAAGAAATAAAGAAAAATAAAAGAAAAAGGAAATGTAAATATAAACATTTCCTCGCTTAAACGGGATAGCCTAAACAGGCTTTTCCGGGCCCCATTTTTGTCCCCGTTAACTCGTCCATACGAGCTCCGAAAAATTCCCGAAAAACGTCCAAAAATTTCGGAAAATTCCCTTATTCATATTCGCCTATTTCCGGTATTTTACACCAGTGACTATCTTTTGTCCCCTAGAGGCGTCTCTATCATCCCCAGCTTCGTCTCCTCCTTTACAGGTTTATCAGTGTCGTTCCCGTTCTGCTTTGCCGCCGACCAACACTGACGTTGCCGTAGACACATCTCTGGAGCCAAGTCCTTTGCCAGTTCCTCCGGTCCTATCTGCTGACTCTGATATTCCTATTGCACTTCGAAAGGGTATGCGCTCCACTCGTAATCCTTCTCCTCACTATGTTTCTTTGAGTTATCATCGTCTTTCTCCTTCCTATTATTATTGTCCGTCTTCCTTGTCGTCTGTTTCTCTTCCAAAGACTGCAGGTGATGCCTTTGCCAATCCAGGATGGAAACAGGTTATGCTTGATGAAATGAGTGCCTTACAGAGCAGTGGGACTTGGGACCTCGTTCCTCTACCTCCTGGGAAGTCGGTGGTTGGTGTTGGAACCCCAAGATGTTTTGATGTGATCAAACAAGCTAAGTTAAGTCCTGCGTTTGTTTAACCCTTGTGTCTAAGTGTGCAGGAGCTTAGGAATACAGGAAGTGGAGCGGAAGACGCGGCTAGCGAGAAGGACGGCACGGGAGAGAGCCGACGGGCTCGGTGCGTCTGAGGGACGAGATGACCGCGGAAGAGTACACCGGTGGACGAGAAGAGCGTGCGCGGCGCTCGAGAGACGAGAAACCGGGAAGGAAGGCTGCTCGAGGAGAAGGCCGGAACATGGATTTGGGTGAGCCCTATTCCGGAAGGCTGAGATCACCCAAGCTAGTGGAGCCGGAGCGAACAGACCCGGACCAAGACAAGCCGAACTGAGACGAGCTGAACCGGAGCAGAGAGCCTGGACCAGAGTCAACTTTGTTGACTTGATAGGTCCGGGCGCCCGGATCAATTCCAGGAGCCCGGACCTCCGGGCGCCCGAAACCATTCCGGGCGCCCGGGGGTTCATATTTGACCAGATCGAAGCTGATCGCGAGCTGACCGTTGGGGGATAAAATTTATCCCCCCGGAGGCACCCGGAACCCCTTCCAAGCGCCCGGACCAGTACTATAAATATAGTACTGATCTGTACATTCAAGAACAACTACTTGTAATCCAGTACTTTCATTTGTGTTATTTCTTTCTGTGCTTTCAACGCTGTAAGAGGCTACTCCGCCCAGAGGAGAATCAATTAGTGCGTCTTCTTTGCCTTAGATTAGCAATCCTCTGATTGCAAACCAAGTAATTCCTCTGTGTCTATTTTCTGTTTTAATTAGTCTCTGCCTTTTTAATTACAAGTTCTTTTAAGTTAGTTGAATATCCGAGAAGGGTTTTTGATTTTATTTTGTAGGGCAATTCACCCCTCCCCTCTTGCCGGCCTCCAAAGGGACCTACAGTTGGTTGTCGATCGGTGTTTACGGTGAAAGTTGTTGTAGACGGCACGGTTGATCGGCTTAAGGCTCGTCTTGTTGCTAAAGGCTATACTCAGGTATTTGGATTGGATTATGGGGACACCTTTTCTCCTGTTGCCAAGATGTCTTCTGTGCGTATTTTTCTATCTATTGCCGCAATTCGCCATTGGCCCCTTCATCAGTTGGACATAAAAAATGCATTCTTACATGGTGACCTGCTCGAAGAAATCTACATGGAGCAACCTCCGTGTTTTGTTGCTCAGGGGGAGTCTTCTGGTCTTGTATGTCGCTTACAGAAATCTTTATATGGTCTCAAGCAGTCACCCAGAGCATGGTTCAGTAGATTTAGTACCGTAATTCAACAGTTTGGCATGACTCGAAGCGAGGCTGATCATTCTGTTTTTTATCGCCACTCATCTACTGGTTGCATCTATGTAGTGGTTTATGTTGATGATATTGTCATCATAGGTAATGATCATCTTGGGATTTCACAAGTAAAACAACATCTTTTCAGACATTTCCAGACAAAAGATCTCGGCAAACTCAAATATTTTCTAGGGATTGAAGTGACACAGTCTAAAGATGGAATCATTATATCCCAAAGGAAGTATGCAATGGATATTCTGGAAGAAACAGGAATGTTAAACTCAAAGACAGTCAACAATCCCATGGATCCTAATGTCAAGCTCCTACCAAATCAGGGGGAGCCTCTTTCAGATCCTGAACGGTACAGGCGATTGGTGGGGAAACTAAGCTACCTTACTGTCACTCGTCCGGATATCTCATTTGCAGTAAGTGTAGTAAGTCAGTTTCTTAGCTCTCCATGCAAAGAACATTGGGATGCAGTGACTCGCATTGTTCGATATATCAGGGGTGCACCAGGAAAGGGTCTTTTATATGAAGATAAAGGACATACTCAAGTCGTAGGGTATTCTGATGCAGATTGGGCAGGATCTCCCTCTGATAGAAGATCCACTTCTGGATTTTGTATATCTGTCGGAGGTAACATTATTTCTTGGAAAAGTAAAAAACAGAATGTTGTGGAAAGATCCAGTGCAGAAGCAGAATATCGAGCTATGGCTATTGCTTGTCAAGAACTTATATGGTTAAAACAGTTGCTTCAGGAACTAAGGTTTGGAGTGTTAGGACCAAAAGTGGCTAGAGGGGGGGGGGGGGGGGAATAGCTCGTCGCGTTTGCTCGGTGCTTGGCGTTGCTCGGCGTTGCTTGGCGTTGCTTGTTTCTTCAAGAATATGCAGCGGAAAATACATAAACAAACACAAACACGCTAACACTAGGAGTTTACTTGGTATCCACCTCCAACGGATATGACTAATCCAAGGATCCACACCACGCACGCACCCTCCACTATGAAAACACTCCTTTTCGGTAACTACCGAGGGCGGAGAAGCCCTACAAGACTCTCAGTACAAGAAGAAGAAAGGGTAGTAAAGAATAAGCAAAAGCTTACAAGAAATGCAGTAAAAACCCTAGCTTCTTCTTCTTCTCGTTGCAACTCGCCTCTTGACTTGGATGAACCTCCAAGAACCTTCAAGAACCGGCGGTGAGGAGCTTAGAGAGTCTGGGAGGAGCTGTTGAATGAATGAATCGTGAAGATCTGCCGAAGGAATCGCATGCCAACAGCTATAAACGACGCCAACGGTCGAATCCCAATCGATGGATTGCTCGATCGGGGAGGCTTTGGATCGATCCACAGATCGATCCGGCCATTCCGGAATCACCGGATCGATCCACGGATCGATCCAGCTTATCGATTGGAAACCCCCAATCGATCCATCGATCGATTGGGACCTCGATCGATCCACGGATCGATCCAGGGCTTATCGTGGGACTCACCGGATCGATCGGCGGATCGATCCAAATCTTCCGGATCGATCCACCGATCGATCCAGATCTCGGATCGATCCACGGATCGATCCAAACCTCTCGGATCAATCCACGGATCAATCCAAACTTGCTGGATCAATCCACGGATCAATCCAAACCTTGGTTTTGCCCAAAACCAAGTCCAAAGCCCCTAAACCAACATCTAGTCAACCATGACTTGTTGGTACATAAGACCTAGCATCCGGTCACCCTTGACCAGCTAGGACTCTCTCACCAAGTGTCCGTCAACCTTTGACCCACTTGGACTTTTCTTCTTTGCCAAGTATCCGGTCACCCTCTGACCTACTTGGACTTTTCTCTCGTGCAAGTATCCGGTCAATCCCTTTGACCTACTTGGACTCTCACCGATGTCCGATCAACCTTGACCCATCTGGATTTCTCTTGCCCGGCTTCACTCACCGGGACTTTTCCAATTGCCTAGCTTCACTCACTAGGTCTTTCACCGGCTTCACTCACCGGGATTTTCCTCCCGCCTAGCTTCACTCACTAGACTTCCCAATTGCCTAGCTTCACTCACTAGGTCTTTCACCGGCTTTACTCACCGTGATTTTCTCCTGCCAGCTTCACTCACTAGGACTTCCCGTCAAGTATCCGGTCATCCTTGACCTACTTGACTCTTCTTCAATCAACCTTGCATTGTCAAACATCGAAACCCAAACCAAGACTCAAGTTGGTCAACCAGTCAACCTTGACCTGAGGGACGTTGCACCAACACTCTCACCTCTGAACTACCAACACTATTCACTACAATACCACATGTGGTTAGGCTAATCCCATAGCCTAAACCTTCTTCATGCCACTAGGTAATGAATACATAAGTTAAGCCCTTCATTCTCCCCCTAAGAGGGCAAACTCCCTCTAGGTAATGAAAGCCTAACTTACTCCCTTTCATTCTCCCCCTATTGGCACACATCAAATCATCTTTGAGCACACATCAACCCGTGCCTCAATTTTGGGCACTCTTCAACAAATGCCCCATTGTTGAAAACTCTCCCCCTGAAGAGTTGCTCATCGTTGTTCACAACTTCACTCGTTGTGACCAACACGATAATGAAGGCCCCATACCCTTCATTAACCTTAACCCTACATTCTCCCCCAATGTAGGCAAATGCCCATCCTTGAGCATTATCCACTTGAAGCCACTTGAACAATGAGGATATCCACTCCCCATTAAAGTTCAAACGCTCAACCTTGAGCATATTCTTAACGGAAGGTTGACCACCTTCCAAGGTTCATGAAAAATAATTTTCAAGTCTTTAAAGAGTCCCTCCCCCTAAAGACATGGTGGTAACTTCTGTCATTACACCAACAATGATTTGGAATCCCCAAAACTTTAGGAAACCCAATTTTAGAAGTTTTGAGGTTCAAATATTCAAAATTTGAAACAAACCTCAACCTAAACTTCAACTTAGCCTTCCTTAACCAATCCATCCTTGTTTTCACATGAAAACACCCTTTCTATGTATACACATGTATTTTTAGGGGTTTGGAAAGGTTATCTAGACTAAATTAGGTTTAAGGATGCTGAAATCAGGCTTTCCCAGCCAAAATCAGCAACTTGGATCGATTGGAGTTGGGTTCCAATCGATTGAACCTTTCTGAATCGATCCACTGATCGATTCAGTCTTCTTTGATCGATCGGCTGATCGATCCAGCGAGCTTCTGCTCGCGAGAAATGCCTTTTCAATCGATCGGCTGATCGATTGAGGCACTCCGATCGATCCACTGATCGATTGGAGGCCTGAAATTGCTGAAATTCAATTTCAACCAATTTCAGAAACCCCTAGAGAATTCTACAAAATTCCAAAAATCATAAAACTTTGTGTAGACATTATTTAGGGTATAATTTATCATGGAAAAATAGTTTTCTATGAAAATACATCATATTTTCAAAGATTGACACAAACTTGAGAACTTACAAAAACTTTAGTGTTTTCTTCAAGTTTGTGTCTAACTTTTCAATGGTGATTACTATCAAAAGATAGCCTTCACCAAGGTTTTCCAAAATTATTTTAAAAACATTTTCAAAACCAATATCCCACCATGTTCCTTGGGCTTAATGCACATGACTTGTACATTAGCTTTCCCAATGATGGGAAAACACATAACTATGTGTTTTGATGAACCTAAAACTCAGAAGAATGCACTAAATCAACATCTTGAGTTTTGTTCATCTTCCTAACATCTCACTTGTATCTAATGTGCACTTAAACACATACAAGTCACCTTATAGTCCTTGTGAGATGTGAGATTTTGGTTTTAACCTATTCTAGGGATCATGCATATCTATCTAGGCATTTTAAAGATATTAAACATCCACCTAGGATGTTACTTGTTAATAAGTGATGTTAAATGCCATTTGTCCTTAATTTACAAGGAATTAAACTTAATGCATGATTATGTTATGGCATACATCAAAATAAAATAATTTTCAAAAGAAAATATCCTATTACTACATGATGTATGAATGTCATGACATGGTATTTTTGGATTTTTCATAATAAAATAATGAATTCAAAAACAGACATGATGTCATGGCATATGATGGGCAAACAATCATGACAAGGTTTAGCATAAATAAAATATACCTAGATTACCTATCTAAATATCCTTAATTACTTAGCTAAACTTAAAATATACCACTTGTTTTAACTTAAAACATTAAACCTAGATTGCCCTAAATGCTTCAAAGAAATGTCAAAACCTAAATTGACATTTCTTATTTCTCTTGATTTGTTTATGCCACTTAAAAATTAAGCATATCCTCAAATGTTGGCATATTTCATTTTTCCACAAGAGTAGCACTAAGAAAATACCAAAGTCCCAACTTGGTATTTCTTATATTTTTCTAATTTGTGCCATTTTAAGATAAAATCAATTTTTCCACCAATAGACACATGTTACTCTTTCAAGGAGTAAATAATAGTTCCATTTCATTTTCAAAGGTTAACAAAAACCTTGAAAATGCTCCTTGAGTGTCAATTTCCTCAAAGTTGGGTTAACTACCCTTCTAATCGGAGTTGACACTCTCTAACCCATCTATGGGGTAGAGAAGATGCTCCTAGGAACCCAACACCTATTGGTGCTCCTTGGATGCTCTAGGTATTCACTAGGGATAACTTCCCTAGATACCTTCCTAGTGACCTTGTTTGGCTTCTTGGACGCCTTGGTCACACTTTCTAGGTCAACTCTAGGGATAGCCTCCCTTGTGACCTTGTTTGTAACTTTCTTAGACTTCTTAGAAGCCTTAGTCACATTTATTGCAAAAATACTTTTAGGGATGACTTCCTTAGTATTTTTGGCTTGACCACTAGACCTAGGGTTTGTTCCATAACTATATGGAACTCTATGGTAAGAGGGCACATCCTTCTTAGCCTTTGGCTTGTATCCCAAACCTCTATGGCCATTGGATGACTTTTGTACCCCTAAACCTAGGTTATGCTCATTTTGCCCTAATAGGATATTTTCCATCCTTTTTAGGGTCTTTTCCATTTTATCAAGCCTTGACCTCAAGACTTGATTTTCTATCATTAAATCCTTAGATTTTGATTTTTCATTACACCCATGAGCATTTTTGTTTTTGGGCTTGTATCTATAATCCTTAGAGTTCTTGCCTAGACTTTTACCTACATTCCTAGCCTTAGGTGTAGTAGTTTTGGCATGTAGGGCCACATGCTTTTCCTTAAAGCCCTCATGCTTCCTATTCTTATGGTAAATCGCATTAAAATGATAAAAATTAGAACTATCATGTTTTTTACCATAATGTAAAGGAGTAGGCTCAATAAATGTTACCTTCTTCTTTACCTTGGAGGCTCCCCCTTGACTAATGCCTCCTTGAGCCTTGACCATCTTCTTCCCCTTGAGGCATTGACTCCGGTAATGCCCCTTTTGATTGCAAGAGAAGCATATGATATGCTCCTTACTCTTCTTTGTTCCGGGAATGGTCTCCTCGGGCTTCTCCTTGCCCTTTTGCGTCACTTGACCCTTCTTCTTGGCCAAGTTGGGACACTTGCTCTTGTAGTGCCCACTTTCCCTACACTCAAAACATATTATATGATTTTTATTTTTAATTGAAACATTTATACCTTCTTGTGTAGGGATGGCACTTGCTCCTCCATTTGCTATTTCTTGAATTTCGGAGGTGGCACCATCTTCTTCTTCTTCACTTGACCCGGATGTAGAAGCTTCTCCTTCTTCTTGATCCGGCGTCACCAAGGATTGCTCCCCCTCAATCCTAGAGGTGGAGGCTTCATCATCTTGAACATGAAACAAGGAGTATGCTCCCTCCTTGTTCCCTTCGTTGCATTCCCTTGAGGATGAAGCTTCTTGGATTTCCTCTTCTTCGAAGGTTGAGCATCTCTCAACCTCGGAGTCCTCCTCTTGGTCTTGCTCCAAAGAGTCACCCTCTCTGGATTCTTCATGATCTTGTACAGTGGAGGGGATCTCTTCATGAAGCTTGGCCAATTTGCTCCATAGCTCCTTTGCATCTTCAAACTCTCCAATTTTGCAAAGGATGGTGCTTGGCAATAAATTGACCAAAAGCTTGGTCACTTTGTCATTGGCCTCGCACCTTTGGACTTGCTCCGGGCTCCATTTGCTTTTCTTTAGAACTTTGCCCTTTGAATTTCTTGGAGCCTTAAAGCCTTCCATTAGAGCAAACCATTGCTCTATCTCCATCATAAGAAAATTTTCGATTCTTGATTTCCAAGAATCGAAACTCGTAGAAGTGTATGGTGGAGCCACCCTTGTGTCAAATCCAAGCCCATCTTGGAATTGCATCTTGAAGTTGAGCTTGATAAAGTCTTGAACTTGAAGAATTTGCTCCAACTTCTTCACCCTCTAGCTTTTCTTGATATGCTTGACCCTTCCGGCGATGATTTCGGTGAAGAGCGGCCTTGCTCTGATACCACTTGTTAGGACCAAAAGTGGCTAGAGGGGGGGGGGGGTGAATAGCTCGTCGCGTTTGCTCGGTGCTTGGCGTTGCTCGGCGTTGCTTGGCGTTGCTTGTTTCTTCAAGAATATGCAGCGGAAAATACATAAACAAACACAAACACGCTAACACTAGGAGTTTACTTGGTATCCACCTCCAACGGAGATGACTAATCCAAGGATCCACACCACGCACGCACCCTCCACTATGAAAACACTCATTTTCGGTAACTACCGAGGGCGGAGAAGCCCTACAAGACTCTCAGTACAAGAAGAAGAAAGGGTAGTAAAGAATAAGCAAAAGCTTACAAGAAATGCAGTAAAAACCCTAGCTTCTTCTTCTTCTCGTTGCAACTCGCCTCTTGACTTGGATGAACCTCCAAGAACCTTCAAGAACTGGCGGTGAGGAGCTTAGAGAGTGCTGGGGAGGAGCTGTGTTGAATCTGGAATGAATCGGTGAAGATCTGCCGAAGGAATCGCAAGCCAACAGCTATAAACGACGCCAACGGTCGAATCCCAATCGATTGGATTGCTCCCAATCGATCGGGGAGGCTTTGGATCGATCCACGGATCGATCTAGAGCGCCTCTATGCTCTGGAAACATGCCTGGATCGATCCACGGATCGATCCAGCGCTTATCGCGCGAAGCAGCAGCATCCCAATCGATCCACTGATCGATTGGGACCTCTGGATCGATCCACGGATCGATCCAGGAGGGTACTGTGCACTCGCGACTGCCTCCGGATCGATCCAAATCTTCTGGATCGATCCACTGATCGATCCAGATCTGCTGGATCGATCCACGGATCGATCCAAACCTGCTGGATCAATCCACGGATCAATCCAAACCTGCTGGATCAATCCACGGATCAATCCAAACCTTGGTTTTTGCCCAAAACCAAGTCCAAAGCCCCCTAAACCAACATCTAGTCAACCATGACTTGTTGGTACATAAGACCTAGCATCCGGTCACCCTTGACCAGCTAGGACTCTCTCACCAAGTGTCTGGTCAATTCCTTTGACCCACTTGGACTTTTCTCTTCTTGCCAAGTATCCGGCCAGTCCCTCTGACCTACTTGGACTTTTCTTTCTCGTGCCAAGTATCCGGTCAATCCCTTTGACCTACTTGGACTCTCACCAGATGTCTGATCAACCTTGACCCATCTGGATTTCTCTTGCCTGGCTTCACTCACCAGGACTTTTCCAATTGCCTAGCTTCACTCACTAGGTCTTTCACCTGGCTTCACTCACCAGGATTTTCCTCCTGCCTAGCTTCACTCACTAGGACTTCCCAATTGCCTAGCTTCACTCACTAGGTCTTTCACCTGGCTTCACTCACCAGGATTTTCCTCCTGCCTAGCTTCACTCACTAGGACTTCCCAGTCAAGTATCCGGTCATCCTTGACCTACTTGACTCTTCTTCAATCAACCTTGCATTGTCAAACATCGAAACCCAAACCAAGACTCAAGCTTGGTCAACCAGGTCAACCTTGACCTGAGGGATGTTGCACCAACATGGAGAGGTTACACAAATGTCACTCATATGTGACAACCAGGCCGCTATGCATATTGCCTCAAATCCAGTCTTCCATGAGAGAACAAAGCATATTAAAGTTGATTGTCACTTTGTCAGAGAGAAAGTCATATCTGAAGAAATATCTACTAGTTTTGTCAACTCAAATGATCAGCTAGCAGATATATTCACTAAATCACTTAGAGGTCCCCGGATTGACTACATATGTAACAAGCTTGGTGTATATGATCTATATTCTCAAGCTTGAGGGGGAGTGTTAGAATAAGTAATGTTAGAATAAGTAAAGGGGTATTTTTGTCTTTTGGTGTATCTCTTCTTTTCTATATAAAGGCCTAACTCGTGGTATCTCTGCACACGAGATTTTAGGTTTTGCTTTGAACAGCCTCTTCACCACATTTGTTCAGAGCTACAAACTCAGATTCCATTGTGCATCTAGTTATTATGGTTTGCTTAGAAGATTTCCATGAAATGACTACACTTCCCAAAATGAATGCATATCCACTTGTAAACTTAGAGTCTTTCATATCTAATATCTAATTTGCATCGTTGTATCCTTCAATCATGGTGGGATATCTCGTGTTGTGTAGTCCATAATCACGAGTATATCGTAAGTATCTCAGTACTCTTGTTATCCCTTTTCAGTGCTCAACACCGAGATTATTCGTGTATCTACTCAGCTTGCTTATTGCGTAGGCTAAGTCTAATCGTGCATAACTCATTAAATATATCAAACTTCCAATTACCTTAAAGTATTCTATCTGAGAGCTACTGTCATTTTGATTTTTCGATAGATATTGACTTATATCTATCGGAGTCCATGCAACGTAGTATCACTCTTATTGAATTTCTCAAGAATCTTGTCCACATAATAGGTCTGACTAAGTTCTGCTGTTCTATGAATTTTCATTCCTAGGCTCACATCAGTTAGGCTCATGTCATTCATATCAAATCTTGAGTTCAACATAATTTTAGTAGATTTGATTATCTTATCATTACTTCCAATGATAAGGATGTCATCTACATATAGACATAACATAATATAGTCACTTTTTGTAGTTTTCATGTAGACACATTTATCATATTTATTGATATGAAATTCACTTTCCTTCATGACATTATCAAATTTTTCATGTCATTGCTTCGGAACTTGTTTCAAGTCGTATAATGACTTGACTAATTTACAAACCTTGTTTTTTTCCCTAACGCAGAAACCTTTCAAGTTGCACCATGAAGATTTCCTCTTCTAAATCTCCATTTAGAAAAGTGGTCTTTATATCCATTTGATGTATCTCCAAATTTCATAGAGCGACGGTAGCCAACAATACTCTGATAGAGGTTATTCTTAATACCGGAGAATACATATCAAAGTAATCAAGACCTTCTTATTGTCGATAACATTTAATTACCAATCTAGCCTTATACTTATCAATTGTGTCATCTGATTTCCTTTTCTTCTTGAAAATCTACTTGCAACCGAGTGGTTTATTTTCCGGAGGAAGCGCCACAAGTTCCTAAGTGTGGTTTTGCAAGATAGAGTCAATTTCAGATGCAATTGTCTCTTTCCATTGAAATCCCTCATAACACCATATTACGTCTGAATAACTTTGGGGATTACTTTCCAACATAAAAATGATAAAATCTGTTTCGAAAGATTTTTCCATCCAAACTCTTTTGCTTCGTCTGAGCTCAACCTCAATAGGTTCATCAGCTTCTTTTCTTTGTGTTTCATGTATCTGTTTTAAGGAGCTAGATTCCTCTTGGATTTTATATGGAAACACATGTTTAAAGAACGAGACATTTCTCGATTTAATAATCAATTTCTTGAGTATCTCTAATATTTGTGATTCAAACACAAAGAACCTATAAGCACGGTTGTTATGTGCATATCCAAGAAATATACAATCAATAGTCTTTGGCCCTATCTTAATCCTCTTCGGATAAGGAACCAACATTTTGGCAAGAAACCCCCATATTTGCAAGTATTTGTACGATGGTTGTCTTCCAGTCCATAGCTCATACGAGCTATTTTCTATTTTCTTTTGGGACACCTTATTTAAAAGGTAATTAGCCGTGAGCACAACTTCCCTCCACATTTGCTTTGATAGTCAAGAACTCAATAGAAGAACATTCATCATTTCTTTCATAGTACAATTCTTTTGCTCAACAACACCATTTTGTTGAGGAGAATAGGAAGCTATTTAGTGTCTGATCCTATAGTCAGCACACAACTCAGTGAATAGTAACACATATTCACCACGTTGGTCACTCCGAACCATCTTAATTTTCCTATTAAGTTGGTTTTCAACCTTACTCTTATAGAGAATAAATTTCTCTATAGTTTCATCCTTACTTTGGAGAAGATACACATAACCGTATTTTGTGTGATCATTTACAAAAATGATGAAGTACTTATTCCCACCACGTGTCAGTGTTCCTTTAAGATCGTACATGTCGGTGTGAATTCGGTCAAATGGTGCAGTACTTCTTTCAACGTGTTGAAAAGATAACCATGTCATTTTTGCTTCAACACAAATCTCACACTTGTAAGTTACTTAATCTACGTAACACATCGTAGCTCACATGTCCTAGTCTACTATGTCACAAACTGGAAGACTCAAACATATACACAGAAGAGCTTTCGACTTTATTTATCTTAGGTCGAATGGTCATTACATTGAGATTAAAGAGTCCATCATTTACATAGCCTCTTCCTATAAATATTACATATTTAGACAAAACAACCCTATCTGACTCAAACACAATCCGGAACCCATGTTTGTAGAGAAGCGATCTGAAAACTAGATTATTTCGAATCTCTGAAACATACAACATCTTGTTCAGAGTCAACTCCTTACCAGGGATCATCTTCTGCACTACTTTCCTTTGACCCTTAATGTCCGAAGTTGCTGAATTGCCCATGAATAGCTTGCCCCCATCTTTGACTTCTTCAAAGTTGTGGAACAATTCCTTGTTGCAACAGACATGTCTGGTGGCACCCAGTGTTGTTAGAGACACGAAGCGCACTGAGGTAGAAAGGGCTCCTAGAGCCTGAGGTGCGAGGCACGCTAGAGGCGCACGCCTCTTGAGCGTGAGGATGATTACTAAACTACTAACACACTCATATAATGTCAAATATGATAACTATTAATATTCCACACACACAAATATTAAATCACTAGCCATAAGACACATAATATGACAAGCAAAACAACACTATGATAAAATTAATAAAAGTTTCAAACTTTCAAATTTCAACTTTCTAATCTAAACTAACGAAGTTTCAAAATATCATCCTTATCAATATCATTACCAAGAGGGTCTACATCCTCAAAGTCCAATGTCACAAGTTTAGAAAGATTACTTTTCTCCATCTTTTTCTCGATGAAATTTGTAATTTCTTCACGTAGCGAACATCTTTTGCAAGTCTTAGTATTTCGAAATCCCCCGACAAGATGTTTTGTACTATAGATACCCTTTTTGTAACTTTTTGACAAAAGTTACAAATCAAATCATTTTTGTTATCCGGATTAACTCTTTGAAAATAATTTCATGCTGGATCTTTTAATGCATATGTTGGAGCTTCACTACTACCTTCCTTGATAATTGAACAAGAAAATAGCCTAAAAAAAATAAATAAAAATAAAATCAACACTGTACAATAGAAAAATAGGACAAAAATAGAACCAAAAAAATTAGAAAAACATGACAAAAAAGAAAAATCGGACAGTAGCAATAATACAAACTAGCAAGAAGAAAAGTAGAAGAAAATGAAGAAGAAGAAGAAAAGAAGATACCAGAACAAAGAGAAGAAAATAAGAAGAAAGGAAGATAATAGAAGAAGAGAAGAAGATAATAGAAGAAAAAGAATAAGAGGAAAAACAAAAAAAAAAAAAATACATATCTAGGTACGGCAACGCGACTCAAGCAACGGCGGCGGCGAAAGGAAATGCTCCGAGTAGGCTCGAGTTTAGGTTTCTTTTTCTTGTGTTATATTCTTCTTCCCTTCTATCTTTTTCTTCTCCGTGACCTAATTCCAAACCAAATGAAATATTTTTTTGATTAAAAATTCAGAAATTGTTCACAAGGCGCGTCTCGATAGCACCTCAGTTGAGGTGTAAAGGTGCCTTAAGCACGCCCAAGCGTGCGCTTGACAAGCAACGCCCGCCTCGTGTGGGAAAAGGCGCTTTTCTAGCGCCTTGTGCGTCTCACGACTTGGGCGCACCTTTAATAACACAGGTGGCACCTATATAGATCCACCATTGTTGTGGGTTGGACTTTATTAGGTCCACTTTAAAGACCATGGCACAGAGGTCCATGTTTGGTTCCTCATTCAGGTTGACCTCCTATTTCTTTTTTGGTTTTTCACATCTCGAAGCTTTGTGACCAACTCGATTACAATTGTAGCATTTTTCAAAGATTTTTTTCTTGAAATTGTCTCCTCTAAGTGTCATCTTGGAAGACTTGAGATTCTTTCGTTTTGAGCTTTGATCGTTGGCTTTTACAGTAGCTGGAGAGAATCGTACAATGAGTTCTTCGATATTCATCTCCTTCCACTTATGCTTCAAAAGACATCTTCTCAATGATCGTTGCCAACTAAAAGGTTTCGCTCAACGCCATGCCTTTTGAGTGAATCTCTTACAAGATCAGCTAGAGCTCTTGGATTTGTTGATCACTAACTTGAAGTCAACCATCTTGTAGTTTAGGAAGCAGCCAACAATAAACTTTTTGACCAGCATCCTCCGATTTATATTTCTTGTCCAGGAACTCCCACAACTTCTTTGTCATTTTCTTCTCCTAGTATACAACATTCAGTGAGTCGTCCAGACTGTTGAGGATGTAGTTTCGACATAGAAACTTAAACTCGTTCCATTTGTCAACTGTAGTGATGGTTTTCACATCATTTATACCCTCAACAAACTTGGAAGGTTCCTCAGTCAAAATCTGTGTCAGGTTCAACATGGTTAAATAGAAGAACATCTTCTGCTGCCACTTGAAGTTTAACCCGATGAACTTCTCTGACTTTACCCCATTTGTAATTGGAACATTTCCAATTGAGATAGAGGAGGTCGGCACGTGTTGAGACTGTTGCATCTCAACATCTTTTGCTATCATCTTAACAGAATGAATCTGTTTTAAGATTGTTTCATCACTATCCACAATCTGTCGGAGGTACAGTATTTACTTATCTATCAAGATGGCTTGAGTTGATAATCTCAAGTTATCGACCTGGCTGAGTAGGCTGATCGCCAATGTCGTCTAGAGCTGCCCAAGTTCATGTCGGAGAAGTACTTTGTGGAGATACCGATTCATCAAGTTGTCTAATTGGCGAGTGCTCTAGTGTCGAGACGATGAAGTTGGACGACGGCTCGTGACGAATGCTGAATAAACCCGGAATCTAAGTCCAAGTTGCGTGAGGAAGTCGAGGAACAAAAATGTCGAGTCCTGTAGCGAGACAATTTTCTTAAAATAGAATCGTCCCCATCAACGGTGCTAAGAGGTTACATTTGGACATCTATTTCTCAAGATAAAATGACGAAATCATAATAACCTAACACAGATTGACATAACAAACTAAGCATCTATTGAACAAAAAAATGCTAGGCCAAATGAAGGAGAAAAAATCAAAAAGATTATGATATCTCTCCTTCAATAGCATCTCTCTCACTTACAAAAGCTTGCTCTCTTTGTTACGTGGCTCACCGAATTACTTATGCTTCTTCAAAAGCTTAAGATACGCCTCCTCTTATAAGGATCATCTATCAACCTTTAGCAAGCAAGTGGCACCATGCATGTGCACGCATGCTTAGTAATCAAACACACGCGGAGTGCATGCAAAGCAACCCATGTGGTGTGCATGCATGTAACACTTGTATATACATGCAAGCCCAACAAAGACAACCCATATAACACAAAGCCCATGCATCAAAAGCCTGTTATTGTGCATGCGCAATCAAAGGCACGATATGCGGTGTGTACTTTCTGTGGCACTTATGCATGCCCGTATGAGAGAAGTGTGACCAATATTGGCTGATGTACATGAGCATATCATACCCTAACCGGTCCAATGTGTGCATGAGTATTCACATAAGAATTTTAAGGTTAGTATAATCCAGACCTTAGATTTAGATTTATACTCATTTGATGTGGGACTATTAACCCACAAGTCATGTTTTTATTCACTTTTTTGCAACAAGCACAGAGTAAGTTAATAGTTAAGAAAAAAACATGAAATAAATTCTTATGAAATGAGGATGAGATAAGTTCTTCAAGTGGCCAATGGAGAATCAACATGATGTCACTTAATTGACAAGTGGTCGAATAAATAAAAACAAATGCAGTAATTTAGATGCACAAGTTGCATGCAAACATCTTAATTCAATTAGACGGATTAGCTTTCAAGTGCATTAGACGGATTAGCTTTCAAGTGCATGGAACCCAGACATATACCCAAAAAACCATGATTGAAAATAAGTTAAAGTTATGCAGTTGTAATATTTCAACACAGCACAAAGAGCATCAGAACAATGTAAAATATACAACACTCAGAAATTTAGACAAATTACCGAAAGAAAAGACACAACTATTGAGTTGTAATATTTCAACATAACACTAGGAATGCAACAATGTAATCCACAAAACTCCCAGGAAGGCTTACTAGATATCACTTAAATGATTCCTACCAGTGTCTCATTACTTGTGGACTAAATTGTAACCGTACCACTCAATCATAGTCATATGATTACGGTTTGATGTAATTTTTTTTTTTCAAAAAAAGCATTAATCAACTGAAACTATGATTATCATCAATGAAAATCCAATGGAGTTTTTTTCTGCTTTGACCCGACAGACATTGTATTTTTAATTTGAATTAGCTGATGTCTCTTTCATATATGATGGCTATAATAGATGCCTCTTCAAAACAAAATTGAGTTTCATGTTACCTTGTTCCTTTTTGTTTCCTCAGAGGAAAACAGAGTTAAAAAATAATCATCAGCCTGATGGATATCAAACGTGCAGGCATTAATTACTGGATAACATACTGTCAAAACGTCACTAATCAGGTAATTATGTTTAAGTAGACGAAAATGTTATAAAATCCACTGTCACAAGACAATCATGAATTAATATTGTTCTATATCCCTTCCAGATTCCTCAGATGTAGTGCTGTGATTGTGAAGATCATGGGATGGTCGGTAGGATCCCAATCAGAAAATAATCAAACCCACCATCAAAAGATCAAGTGAACATCCATTTTACAATTTCTGTATGACATTCAGCAGTACCAGGAAAAAAATATATCAATTTCAATATCCGAAAATTATACTACCACACTTAGAACAATTTGTTGGATATAAGTGATGTGAATGGAGAAGAGGTGGAAGAGGAAAGAGGTTCCATTGTGAATAGGACTTTAGTTCCACATTGGGAGTTTCATAGTATGTTGGTTGATTTATATTAATTCACATTCATTAAAAATATGAACAAATACATGGAGAGAGATTCTCTCTCACCTATGGGCGTGAATGCTGAACTGATCGAAGCAAAATTTATCCAGCTCAAGTTGTTGCCTAAAGATTTTTTAAAGAAAACTCATTTCGACCTTGGATATATAAATTAAACAAGCCCTCAATACCAACGCGATCATATGGTATCTTCCTTCCCTAATAACATGCAGCGAATCAGAAACAATAGGCACAAACAACCACACATCGTTGCCAAATTGGAAGCAAGGGTTTGTCATCCAAATCAAAGGCGCGATTAAAATCAACGCTAAATGACGATCACCTTAGTTGTCTTCACTGGTAGGACCCCAGCGCTGGTCTTGTAGGAAGGGACGAATCAGAAACAATAGGCACAAACAACCACACATCGTTGCCAAATTGGAAGCAAGGGTTTGTCATCCAAATCAAAGGCGCGATTAAAATCAACGCTAAATGACGATCACCTTAGTTGTCTTCACTGGTAGGACCCCAGCGCTGGTCTTGTAGGAAGGGACGATCTTCTCCGCGAGAACACGGTTGAGCAATGGAATTTGACGCTTCGCCATTTACGTCGACGAGGAGCAGAAGCGGCGGCGACTTGGTACGACGCCAAAAGACCACTTTTTTGGGGGCAGCTCAAGCTGGAAATGGGGGAACAAACCAACAAGCCAGGGGCTCAAAAGGGGTTTGTCGAAGCGATTGAGGCCCCGCTAAGCAAGACCCTTGAAAAAAGCCTCCAATAGGCGATCATGGCTTTAGACTATCAGTTAAATCACATAATACGGCATCCAGACCAACACGAGCATGGGCCTGTATTGCTCGTGCCCATAAGCCTACAAGCTCAGATTTCTATTGAAAGTTATTTTTTATTTAATTTTATTAAAACTATTTATATTATTAATAATAATTTATATATGAAAATAGTGGCTTACGAGCCATCTCGAGTAAGGATTTAGACAGGGATGGATGTTAATTCGATGAATCGAATTGAAAAAAAGGATTTTATAATAAAATATCAATCCGCTGCTATTTCTCTGAAACGTGCTACATAAGAATTCAATTTTTATCAGGCTAAGCAAATTCAGGTGAGAAGGAAAACGTTCTAGAAGATGGGTTTTCTAGATGGGTTTTCTGGCTTGTCGGTGTTACTGGAATTCAGAAGGTGACTTATCCGATTTGATCCGACTAATTTTGAAAATGACCTGATTAATTTTGAAAGTAATTTATCCGGTCAGAATCAACGAATTTTAAAAGTGACCATCTAGCCCCACTAGAATCCGGAAGGTGATCTACTTTGACTTGAGCCGATTAATCTTGAAAATAATCCGACTAATCTTGAAAATAATCTATACAGTCCGAGCTGACTAATCCCACTAGAATCTGGAAGGTGACCTATCCGACCCGAAATGACTAATCTTAAAGATAATCTATACGTCCCGATCCGACTAATCCTACAGATGATATGTCTAAGCTGACTAATTCTAAAAGTGATCAATCTGCTCCCAAAATTAATCAACGATGCTTGATTAATTATAGAAATGCTTTACATTGCCATCATAACGTATTCAACTACTTAGTCGAGAAATGTAGAAATGCATTAAGTGATAATTGACTACGCAGACGACCAAATACTTAGAAATAATAGACCATTACAACTAAATGTTAGATAATCTGTCGGAGATATTTAGGAATTAGTCGAATTTAAATTATACTGAATTAAATTCAATTTATCTGTCGAAATGACATTAGCTGATAATCTCAAGTTACCAGCGAAGGTTGATTTCTACCAAGTGTTAAGTGCAAACTGGTTGAGTAGACAGAGAGGTTGAGCGGGAAGATCGGTCGAGCGAGCAATATAGTCGATCGAGCTATGTAGCAGATCAGGCAAAGCCGATCAAGTGGTAGATCAGGCGAGCGAGGTAGAGCGGGTCATGAGGCTGAGCAACCAAATGACAGAGTGATCAAGTGGTCAATGTGAATGGTTTGCAGATCAAACAGAGAATTCCACCGGACAGAGCGACCGATCGGGTTCAATAGAGAAGTCGACTGGGTGGTGCAATCGACCGAGGCCAGCGATAGTCATAGTTTCCTTGAAATATATTCGTCCCACCTCCAACTGTACTTTGAGGTTTACTCGGATCGTCTGTTTCTCATGATACAACGGTTAACCGTGATTTCCACCAAGTACTGATGGTCACGTCGAACTGAGTGGTACCTGACTGCTATCACTGGCACTCCGTTGAGCAAGAGTTGCACGATAGAGGAGGAGGGGAACGGAGGTGGAAAGCTACTGCTTCGTTTTTATGTGTCTTGCTCAAGACCATGGTCTCCCGTTATGTAGGAGCACCATCTCTTACCAGCATTAAATGACAAGTAATAGTCGTTTAATACCTAGGGATTAATGAACCGACGTTCATTACTATTCGGGAGGTTACGAAAATAATGGTTAATGCTTCCGTTATCTTCTTGAGCAGCAAAAAGAATTTACAATGTAATAAAATATTGATTATTTCACTTGGGCAAATTTTATCCTTACAAAGCACTAATGGTCATAGTGAACTAAGTGGTACCCGATTGCTACCACGGACATTCCACCAAGCAAGAATTGCATGATAGAGGAGGGGAACGGAGGTGGAGAGCTACTACTTCTTTTTTGTGTGTCTTGCTCAAGACTATGATTTCCCTTTATGTACGAGCACCATCTCTTACCAACATTAAATGGTGAGTAATGGTCATTCAATATCTAAGGATTAACGAGCCAACGACCATTACTATCCGGGAAGTTACGAAAATAATGGTTAATGCTTCTGTAACCTTCTTGAGCAACAAAAAGAATCCACGATGTGGCAAAATGTTAGTTGTTCCATTTGGACAAATTTTGCCCCGATCGATCTGGCATTCGGTGCGCGCAAATCATGTTCACATACTAGTTAATATGATTCAGTACAATCCGGATCCTGAATTTGCACTATTTGCGCACCCATATATAAGGAAGAGTCTCTCCCCATACATTGTTGAAATCATCAATATATATGAATCAATATAAACCAGCTAATATACTTTGAAACTCCTAATACGAGACTAAAATCTTATTCATAATGAAAAACTTCTTTTATTTTCCACCTCTTCCCCGTTCACATAAATCTAATACTAAATTTAATAAATAATATTTATATTTGACATAAAAAATTAAAATGATGCCTTTTATTTATATATCGCAGCTCCGCTCCATTTTTGATAGTGTTGCTTGGTCGAAGTTACTCGCGCCTTTTAGAAAAAAATAGCAAGCGACTGGACAATTCTCACACGTAGGAAGCGTTCGATTCCCAGTAAGTTCACATACGGCGATTGAATTTCAAATATGCATTAGTGCTCCGTCATGAGTTACGAGCAACATCATCTATCAACGATATAAATACTTAGGAACGCCTTTTCAATTGCTATCTTTTTGTTGTTGCATACTTTAATAAATTTAGTATGAACTTTAATTTTTAATATCAATACAATATATCAATTGTGTCATATACCTAATTCAATAGAACAAATGCATCCAAAAAATGAGAACAAACAAAATATTCTTCTATTTTTCATGCATTTAAATAACTACTACAGTGTCCAATCAGAATTCTCTTAAGACGGCAAAACAGGTCTTGTTATTATGCAATTCGATAAGCATGGACTACATTTAGTACTGCCGAGATCAATTCGATATGCAATGCCATTGCACAAGAATACCAGATACAAATTCAATTATGATCTACCTTCAATCAAGCAACTCCGAGATCGGACTCTTCCTGAACGCATCGATACCCTTCAGTTGTGCGACCATAATCTTGTTAGGAAATAGGTTGTCGGCTTTCATCCGTGCCACGAAGCCATAGGCAGGTGTCTTGGCATTCACATAGGCCTGGAGCAGAGACTGGTATTGCTTGGGTCCACTGACATATCCCATCTGCTCCAGCCGGTGAAAAATCTTTTCGGTATTATGGATATCACCCCTTTTAGCATATTGATCCATCACAGTTATAAAAGAGCTGTAGAGAGGTCTAAGCCTCTTTTGTTGAAAAGCCTTGTGCAATATTGAGTCTGCTTTCTCCACCTCCCCTGATTCAGCGTAGAGTTTCACTAGCGCATCCCAAGTCAAAGGACTGATTTGGCATCCGTTCTCAGACATCCGATTTACCAATTCCTTTCCTTTGGCCACTAGCTTGTTGTTCACATAAACCTGTAACATGGCGCCATAGGCCTTCGAAGAAAAATTCCAAGTCTTGACCACCTGCTCAAAGACTTCCTCCGCCTTCTCAATTTGCCCAAGCTTACCCCATGCCTCCATTGCAGCTAGACACTCATCCAGATAAGGTTTCTCACCCCACACTTTCCATATTCTTGCAACGTCGTCTGCTTTGCCCAAGGCAGCATACAGAGGGAGAAGAATGTGGCAAACGTAGCGATTCTCCAGGACACCATTTCCTTCCATCTCTTTCAATGCTGCCTCTGCTTTTTCCTTCAAACCAGCGAATATGTAAGCTTTTGCAACCAAGGACTTGATTAGAAGATCAGGTTCCACACCTTCAGATTTCATCGTCTCCAGAATATGCTCCATACCCAATATGTCATGGGTTTGGCATTTGACACCGACTAGCACAGTATAAGTGAAGAGCGTAGGTTTTATTTTTTCCTTTTCCATCATCAAGAGTACGTCAGCGATCTTCTTCCGGTCTACCCGTTTGTAGAGCACCAACAACTGTTCACAAGTAAAAGCTGTGATTGGAAGACCGAGATCTCTGATTTTGCGGAACACTTCTTCTGCTTTCTTGACGTTACTAGCAGCAACACAATTAGCCAACAAAGTTCTGTAAACCACCTCACTCCTGAATGATTCTGGAATTTTCTCGATGTACTTTTCAGCCTTGAATAGACCATTAACCTTTGCAATCAAATCCAAATGAGAAACATAGTCCCTCGCGTCAAGTTCAATTTTCTTACTAGCTTCTAGCCATTCAACAAACTGCAAATGCCAACAAAAGGAGAAGTCCAGAGTTTTAGACGATAAAAGACTCGAAAAGGAAAACATAGGACCAAATAATTAAGCAAAGGTATACATAAACATTTTCATTCATTTCATTTCATATACCAAACAATAGTCTAAAGAACTACAAATGTTGAACTACCATTGGAAAACAAGCATTTATGCCGTTCGAGCTGCTTATGCAAGTTCCAGTTTTTTAAAATGGTCCTTACAGACTACAGTGCAGGAATAAACAGACATGAATTGAACAAGAGTCATTATAGAAAAAGGAGGATAATTTGATTCAGCAGAATTTGATTGTGCAAAATGTAATGGTCCTCGAAGTGAAGACCAGTTATGTCCCTACTATGACTTCAATGCATTTAATGGATCAACATTTAACACAATACAGACCACATTCAACCCTGGCGCAGTGGGCAATTTGCTTTTGCTCAAGCATGCCCAATGCATTTAAACTAGACAATACTATAAACAACAAGGTGCGCCTGTTTGGGATAGTATATAATGATGCAGTACCCAGATGAATTACAAAAAGAACTAAATATTATAAAAAAAATGAGAATTGCATGCCCCGATCAAAATCTAAGAAAGAAGTTGTTTGAATGGTTTGGCCATACTATCAGACAACTCGAAATGGAAAGCCCTAGTCCACTTTGTTGATAGTAATTATCGCCGAAAAGAAAAGTTTGATCTTCAATTAGCACACCAGAGGTCAAGATCAATTTTAGAACATTATAATTCTAGGTAAGTACTAGGGTCAAGATACAATCACCTGGAGTGCAATTGAGTAGAGACGTCGCTTCCTTAGCTTAAACATAGCAAGATTTATCTCATCTCTCCCAAGAGAATTCCCTTCCTCAGCATACTTATCAAGTGCTCTCATTAAAGAATTCCTCGGGGTTTCCTTTATTATCTTGAAAATCGGAGAATGTAAGAGCCTTAACCGCTCCTTTTTTGCCCCACCTTCACTTGCTTCAACACCTACCAAGTCAAGTGAACTTACTGCAGTTTCATCATATTCTTCGGAAAACTCCCCTTCGGAAATGAGCTCTTCATCATCTCCTTTGCCTGCACCATCCACAGAATCAGCAGATTCCAGTGGTACCTCCAGGTCAGAAAACCCATCTTCTAGATCGTCTTCCTTATCGCCTGAATTTGCTCCAGCCTGAGAAGATAAATATCGACTCCAAAGGACAGGTTTCAGAGAAATAGACCCATGTGTATATGACTTCAGTTGAATGGAGCTGCTACTTATATTAGAGCCTTTTGAGTAAAGGAACTCTTCAAGCTTTAAACTACCACTGCCTACATATGTAGTCAAACTAGGACTACAAGGAAAACCAATGCAGTTGCTCCTGAAATTTGAATGCAAAAATGAGAATTCTATTCTAACCTTCATGGCAAAAATCATGAATATAGTTTTTAACTCATCGATTGAGAATGCTCCCAAAATTTGATGATAATATATTAGAAAAAATCATGTCCTTGAAAACATGCATATTTTGGAGGAAGGATTGACTCTTATGCAAGCAAAGACAAAAAAGACAACTTAAAAGAACTAGGATGATAATGATTGGCAATCTAACCAAGTTGCTTCTTTTAAGTTCAAACAAATTAAAATCTGACAATTATATTAAGTTGGACTGGCTTGGACCTCAATTTGGCGATGAAAGCCATATGAATACAAGTAATGTTGAATTTGATCGATGCCAGTTGAAGCTTGATTCAGTTCGCCTGAGGTGAACACTTTTCTCTCAAGGTGGATTGAAAATTGATTTTAGCCCAAGATGGTCACAATCCAACCAAGGTGAATAGGTCAATCTTCAGGTGAGCACCTTGCAATGCTTCTTACCACAAGACCCCAAGTTGGCACCGGCTAATTCTACAAAGTAGCATGTGCTCACACTATTGATTACCAAGGCCATGCATGTAAGAGCCATTTAAGAGTAGTCATGTTGACGGTTAATATTACCAGCATAATGGAAACTTATGTGAAAAGATATATTCTGTGTTAAGGAATTGTAGCATTTGGGGCATCTACCACAACAAATGTATATTTTGAACAACAAATGTTGGTGGTGATCATCAAAGTAATATTTAATAAAGAATCAAAATAACTTTTTATTTCGACTATATTCTGAGATCTGTATGATTCTTATAATGCTTTCATTAGACTTGTTTTGTTTGTAAAATTCTTATTCTTTATATTGACTTCATAGATGGGCAATTACTATTAGTTATCTACAGGGTACAGTCACTAGCAGGCTTAGACAATTCCTTTCACGATATTTCATTTCCTCGGAGAAAAGAAAATAAACCAACTTGGATCCAATTAACTCTAAATTAACAGTCACTAGCAGGCTTAGACAATTCCTTTCAGAATATTTCATTTCCTCAGGGAAAAGAAAATAAACCAACTTGGATCCAATTAACTCTGTTGTTGTTGTCACGCTCCCTTCTATCATTAGTTTTGGTTTCATTCTTAGTATCTACTGCCCCAAGGAAAGCTGCATGGTTGGAAGGGGAAAAAAAACAATGCACCTATTCATAAAGTATTAGATATTTTACAGTATATTTTTTCTTCACTCATTAAGTAGATGCTCAAATGGTCTATTTATTCTGTGAAATCTAGTTAAACATCTTAACTGAATTAAGGCATTTAATTGTTCAAAATAACTACTAAGGCCCTCATTAGCCCCTACTTACACTCTACGTCAATTGAGGCACAAGTTTGATCATGTAGTGGTATGATAGCATTACAAATTTTAAGCTTGAACATGCAAAAACTACTTTACCAACATTTAGACACTGTTGTAGCATTTGTTCTACTTTGCTTTGGAAACCAAGTCACAGAAATATCGTACCTTTTATCTCTCAGCTTCAGCTCAGTCCACCCATGCCCCTTTGACAGAAGAAGAGAGTAGCCATTCTTCACAGGATTAGGATTTCCATGTTTATCACATACCCCATCACCTACTACTACTCCATAATCACACTGTACAAGAAAGCAAAGAGTAAATTAATAGTTAAGAAAAAAACATGAAATAAATTCTTAAGAAAAGAGGATAAGATAAGTTTTTCAGATGTCCTATGGAGAATCAACATTAATGTCACTTGATAGACAATTAGTCAATTAAATAAAATCAAAAGCAGAAATTTAGATGCACAAGTTGCATGCAGACATCTTAATTCAATAGACAGAATAGCTCTCAAGAGCATGAAACCCATACAAATTACCAAAACAAAAGATTAAAAATAAGTTAAAATCTATGTAATTGAATTATTTCAACAAAACACAAGTGGGAGTAAAACAATGTAAATATACAACATTAAGAAATCTAGAAAAATTACCAAAACAAAAGATAACAGAAAAGGAACAACCACAGAGTTGCAATGTTTCAACAAAAGACTAGTAGTACAACAATGTAATACACAAAAGTCCCAAGAAAATTGTGTATTACACTGTAATTGTACTAGATATTACTAGAAATATCTAGTACATTGTAATATCCCAACAATGTAATTCAAATCTAGTAGTACAACCAGATATTACTTAAATGATTCCCACAGTATCTCATTACTTGTGGAGAGTTTGATGTAATTTTTCTTCTTTTTTTGTTTTTTTTTAAAAAGTAATCAACTCAAAACGTGATTATCAATGCAAATCTAATGGACCTGTTTCTGGTTTGACCCAACAGAATATTGTGTTTTTTATTTGAATTAGCTGATGTATCTTTACTGTTGAATGGCCATAATAGGTACCTCTTCAAATCAAAATCAAGGCTCATGTTACCTTGTTCCTTTCAAATTCCTTAAAGGGAAACAAAGTTCCAAAATAATTAACATCTAGATAAGTATCAAATGGGCAGGCATCGATAACTAAGAGTAGGATGGGATACTGTCAAAGCGTTAGTTCTATAATAACACTAACACAAGAAAAGCAATGTTATACTTATATGTTCTTTCCAGATTCCTCATATGTAGTGTTGTTAGGATCATGGTACAGGGAGTAGGATCACAATCAGAAAATAAACAAACCCACCATCAAAACTACAACCTTTGATACGGAATTCAAAATAACCAGGAAAATACACAATTATCCAATTTCAATATCCGAGGATCAATAACCAACACACTTGGAGCGATTTCACAGTGGATTTGTGCCCTCGCATTTACCAACGCGACTATATGGTATCTTCCCTGACAAGATATTTACAATCGAAAAATCAATGATTCCCAAGAGGCAACCAACTCGGAGTAGGTGAACACAAGCTACGGAGCATTGACACAGTGAATCAGGAACAACAGGTACAAACAACCGCACAACGTTGCCAAATCGCAAGCGAGAGTCTACCATCTAAATCAAAAGGAGATTAAAATCAAGGTTAAACTACGATCACCTTAGTTATCTTCTCCGGGAGGAGCAGCCCGGTGCTGGCCTTGGAGGAAGGGACGGGCTTCTCCACGAGAACACGGTTGAGCAAAGGAATCTGACGCTTCGCCATTGACGCCGACGAGAAGCAGAAGCGACGGCGACCCAAGACGAAGTCGGAAGACCCTTTTTGAGGGCAGCTGGAGCTAGAAATGGGGAAGCGTGGGGGGAGGGGTTCAAGAAGGGGTTTATCGGAGCGAGCCTTAAAATACTAAAATACCCTCGTCTTTTATTCAAACTATGGATTTTTTATAGTTAAATAAGGGATAAAATTGGATTTTGAAATCTAGGGTTTTAGAAACGAATGTGGTAGCAACGCGTTTGACTTTGCTTGGGCTTGGCCCAACGCAAGTAATGCTAAAGGGTAGCAGAGTCTACGTTTAAAAAATTAAAAGGCCCTCTAATTATTAAAAATTAATAATAATTTTTTTAAAAAAAATCAACAAGATATTGTATTATATTTTAATATAAAAAATATTCCTATTTCAGTGTAGTTGTAATAAGTTAATATAAATATAACAAGAATAATTTAATTCAATTTAAAAATTTATGAATATAACACTTTTATATAATATAATAATCAAATCTTATATCAATTAAATGACATTAATTATATGTATTCTTATACGTCATTGAACTCGATCCTTATTATATTATCATTTATATTTAAATATATTTTATATTATTTAATTATTGTTAATTAATTTCTTTTTTAGTATTTCTCTTCCTCAAGTCATATTTATCATAATTTCGCATCACCTAACTAGAAATTTATTAATCATCTAAGTATATATTTGTACTATTTTAAATATGTCTCCCAGAGTTGTTCCTTAATAGGTGCAATTCTGACTTTCTCTCTAATATTTCTATTTTTTTTTATCATATTCATCATTGCATTCTTATCTCTTACTTATATTCTTGAGTCATAACTCAACATTCAACTTCATTAACCATCATTTTATAAAACAATTTAAGTTTTAGAGGTATTTTATGATCACAAAGAACACCTTCAACCATTTGTTGGTGCAATTTTTCCTTGTCAAAGTTAATCAAGTTGACCAAACTTGACTTAGCCTGAGCTTAAGTTTCGATGTTTGACAATATGAGAGGAAGAAGTCAAATATGTCACGATTGACCAGATTTTTGACAATATATGTAGATTATTAGTGTAATTGTCCATATGGGAGATTGACAGTCAAAGATTGACTGGATACTTGATTGGGAAGTCCTAACTGGAGGTTAGGTAAGGGCAAAACCAATGGGAATGTTGATAGAAGAAGAAAATCTAAGTAGGTCAGTATTGATCGGGCACTTGGTGTGGGAAAGTTCTGATACATGACAGCTAGAAAGTCCTAGTGAGTGAAGCTAAGCAGTGAAAAGTCCTTGTGAGTGAAGTCGGATAGTTGGAAAGTCCTGATGAGTGAAATTAGATAGTTAGAAAGTCTTGGTGAGTGAACCAGACAGTTGAAAAGTCTCGGTGAGGGAAGACAGACAGTTGGAAAGCCCCGGTGAGTGAAGACAAACAGTTGGAAAGTCCTGGTGAGTGAAGTCCAGCAGTTAGAAAGTCTCGATGAGTTAAGTCAGACAATTGGAAAGTCTTGGTGAGTGAAGTCAGGTAGTTGGAAAGTCCCGATGAGTGAAGCGGGGCAGCTAAAAAGTCTTGGTGAGTGAAGTCAGATAGTTGGAAAGTCTTGGTGAGTGAAGCCAGATAGTGAAAAGTCCTGATGAGTGAAGTCAAGTAGTTGAGAAGCCCTAGTGAGTAAAGCTAGGCGGATAGTGAAAAGTCTCGGTGAGTGAAGCCAGGTGAAAAGCTCTAGTAAGTGAAGTTAGACAAATGAAAATCCTAATAAGTGAAGCCAAGTGGGAAAATCCTAGTGAGTGAAGTTAAGTGGTGAAAAGCTTTCGTAAGTGAAGCCAGACATGTGAAAATCTAGGTAGGTCAAGGTTGACCAGACACCTGGTGTATGAAAGTCTAAGTAAATCATGGAGGACCAGACACTTGACATGAGACAGTAAGTCCAAGTGGATCAAGGTTGATCAGACACTTGGCATGAGGAGAAAAGTTCAAGTGGGTCAAAGGATTGGCCGAACACTTGGTGATGAAGTCCCAGCATGTCATGATTGATCGAATGTTGGGTAAGGGAACCTTAAACTTAGATTAAACAAGTTAGGGTTGGAGCAATCGATTGGGGTAATCGATTGTTCCTAAGCTAGTCGATTAGCTAATCGATCAAGTGGTTCTTGCGAGCTTACTCTTCCTCCTGGTCCTCACTACTACTTCAAATAAGTGTATACAATACCATCTAAACAAGGATAGGAGACTTTGCCTACATATAGGCTATTACTGTAACGACCCGGCCCTCTTGGCCCATTTGGCGACCCTCGGGTCGTCGACCGTCGGCCCTTATGTCGTCGGCCCATTTGGCGACCTCTCATGTCGTCGACCGACGACCCTTGGCCGTGTCGTTACTCACTAGGACTTTCCACCCCTGGCAGTGGATTTTTGCCTCCCCCAGGATTCGAACTCTAAACCTCCAGGCTTAAGTATTAGAATTTATGAATCCTGGTAACCAAGTGAGATGATCTAAGAGGGCCAGGTCGCCAAATGAGCCAAGAGGGCCGGGTCGTTACAATTACGAATAAAGGCTCTTTAACAGAATCTTGGATGCAATCTAATAGGCAGATAAAAGGGGTCACAACATTAGAGTATGTTGACGAACATGCTCAGAAATCCCTTAATGTAAACTTCTTGATCCATTTTTCTCGTAACCTATCCAACTAAACCATAACCTCCTTTTTGTCTCTTCTAGTTTTATTCTTCAAGTGTCCACTTAAGTCAATTGGTGGTAGATTTGGCGCACTCTAACAAGATTTTGAAGGATTGTGTAAAGGAATTAGAGTCTACTTCTACCACTGCAAATGATTTGAGAAGAAAAATGGAGGAACAGGCCCTACTTCTTTCAAGTACAAAAAGTGCATTGCAAGAATGTTGACAATTGGTAGAGTCTCAACACTCCAAGAGTCAGAAACTAGAGTTGATGTTGCAAGGTAGTGAATCCATGCTTCAAATGGAAAGAGCCTTGAAAGACAAAGTCCTTGCTGATCTAGCTCTTAAAATTTCTTTGTTGGAAAGGATAGAGCTTTCCCATTCATCCGAGTCTCCTGGATTGAATCAGGAGTTAGCTAGCAAAGACTTCTTATTGTTGCAGAGACAAGAAGAGTTAAAGGCCAAAGAAACCCAAATAGAGTCTTTGCAAGCAGAATTGGATGCTGGTAAGGCTGAAACCAAGACTACCCGAGCCAAATTATTGGCCTACCAAGCTGGGGAAGATGAACGAGTCGAGACAGAGAGGAGAGCCTACCTTGATTCTATTGAGTGTAACGACCCAATTTTCCCTATTTCAAGTTCCAAATGTCCATAAAAATATTTGGAAATGCTTTTAAAATATTCTAGAGATTTTTAGAAATTTTTAGAGTATTTTTACGCAATTTTTGGAGGTCGTTTAGTATGCTTACAAAAAGAAATTTTGACAAAAACCGTTGAAGGTAAGGCTCGAACCCGTGACCTCCGGCCGAACCAAACCCTACCGGACACAGCAAACCAACCGAGCTGCGAGCACTTTGTTAACTAAGTATGGAGAGAAAAAGATTTAAAGTATAGTTATATGGGAAAACCCTAGATTTAAAAGAAGCTTAAGTTTTCTTTTCCCCGAACCGAAACCTCTTCTTCTCCTCTGCTTCTGCGTGTGCGACGGCGGGCTCGGGCGGAAGGCAATGGGAGCTAGGTTTTCCTTTCCCTGGCTGCCGGCGAAGGCTTCTTCCAGCGAACCCTTGCAGATCCGAGTTCCTCCCGTCGAAGAGAGCCCGCGGACATAGAAGAAGCGCCAAGTTTCAAGCTCCACCCGGAACCCTAGCCGCCTCTCCTCTTCGGTTGTAAGTTCAAGAAGCTATGTAAGTACTACTCACCTGCGGTAGGAGTTGTTTCGGGTTTCCTTTTTGATTCTTCCTTTGCTTCCGAGGCCTGGCATGAACCCTAGACCTTAGGATGTGGCGGCAGAGCAAGTTTGACCTCTCCTTTATACGAGCACAGCACGTTAAGATTGAGAAATTGGGTTCTTTGTTCATTTTGAATTCGAGGCATGTGGTAGAGATTTTTGGGTCCTTTTAGCTTTCTACCGTGAGACCTAAAGGAAGAATATGAATGATTAGGTTCAGTTTGTTTGGATAACATGTTCTGCCAATGCTGTTTGTTCTTTATACCATACAGATTAGAGCAGGTTACATCATTTCTTGCTTATGCTGTAATTTTCCTGATACAGTTAGGTGATAGCATATTCTGCCAATGCTGTTTGTTTTTATACCAAGTAGATTTTGAGCATTTCTTACATAGAAACTCTATTTCGAACTCCTGGTTAAACTGGACAGCCTTAATTTCAGCTTATAGTTGTCTCTTTAGCATGCCTACAGCCTTAAATGTAGTATTCGTGTAGGCCTAATTGCTGCCATAAATTCCAGCAAATGGATTTAGGGTTTTTACAACATGATAAGAAACATAAAGTTGCATTCTTTTACTTTTATTGTAGCATGCTAAAAAGTCTAGAATTAGTTTCGTTTTTGCTTTATTTACAGCATGATTGGAATCACTAAAGTAGCATTCTTTGCCTATATTTACAGCATGATTGGAATCACTAAAGTAGCATTCTTTGCCTATATTTACAGTATGATTGGAATTAGTTTACTCCCATGCTACTACCATGTTTTAGAATTCCTGAAACCATTTTTCTGGAAGTAGTTTAGGATTAAAAGAACACTAAAGCTTAATTAAATGCCAGGGCATTTTTAATATCAGAATAAGAAAGATAACAAGTAAGTAAAGCAAGAGGCTAGTACCCGACATCCAAGAGCTTGTCGTTAAACAAATCCAGGTGACCATTTCCGAGGTCTTGGCCCTGGTAGACCGAGGTCTGCTCTTTTAGGATTGGTGGCTCGCAACCCCAACCTATTAGGGAACGCGCATGAGTTGGTACTAGGCCTAGGCCCAAGAAAAGAAAACCCAAGAAAAGAAAAGTTAAGTAAGAAGGAAGAAAAAAAGAAGAAGAAAGTAAAAGATAGAAATTAAAAGATTAATTTCTAACACAAGGATACAAGAAATGAAATAAGTTCCAAGCTTAGAATAAATAAGAATGGTTAGTTTTCTTTGATTCTAAGTTTACATTGTTAGTTTCTTGTTATCCTGCTTGATACTGAGTATGATTTGTATTCTGTTCATTTTCTGTATACCATGAGCACATGCAGATAGCTTTATTATTTCAGTTTCAGCACTTATGCATTTCGTTTATGCATTTCGAGTTTTGTGAGATAGATTAGTACTTACTAAGCGTTTTCGCTTATAGATCTTTGGTTTTCTTTCCTCCTACCGCAGATAAAGGAAAAGCTAAGATATGAAAAGGAGGCGACAGGATGGTGGTGGTGATGAAGATGTGTGATGTTTGGACTGTGGAGAGATCCAGAGAGTGCTAGCAAACTTGCAGGACTTAATGATTAGAGTTTATGCTTTATTTCTTTTCTTTAAATACTGTTATGAAGTTTATGTGATTGTGATTGAGTTTGATTCATATTGTAGCTTATTTATGTCTTATTCTGGGAGTTGTGTTTAGTTCTGGTTGCTAGTCTAGTCTTTTGGTTATAGTATGAATTTATTACTGCGTGGTTGTGAATAAAATGTGTTCCAGCCGCATGTGGCTGCGTATATATCTTGTGTATTATAGATTTGGTCACCGGTACAGGGGAGACTCTGCCGAAATTTTTCGGTAGGGTTTCCATGTGATATTTAATCATACCGGTTAAGTAGAGTTAGTAGTTAAGTAACGGTCATCCTTAGAGAGTAGTAGTAGTAAGAAGGGTGAGTTGTTACAGTTGGTATCAGAGCAGTGTTCCATTCTCCAGCATCACACACACATCAACATCATCCTCGCCGTCTTCAAGTAAGAAAGTATTTAAATTCTTTCTTTATTTTGCTTTCCTTATTATTAACTGCAGTACAGAGTAATTTCTTATGAGTACTTAAGTAAGATAGAAGTTATTGTTTCTCCTTTCTTGATCCATATATATATGTATGTTTAGGAAGGATAGAGAAGATATCAAGTCTTTTTATTTGCATAATTAGATGTTAAGAAAAAGGATGTCCCCGTACCGAGAACCAAGATCAGGAGAACGAAGAGCTTAGATTAACTGAGCCCGATCTCTCTGAAGTTGTTGCCTAACTCCAGAGACAAGTAGCAGAGCAGCAGTAAGTGATTGCCAATCTGATGGCAAACTAGCAAGCAGTTCCTCCCCCTCCTCCAGCTGTCACTGCAGAGGATCCAGTGGTAACTGAGACTCCACCAGCTGCCCTGGAAGACCTCACAGCACCTAGAAGACAAGAAGTTTACCTTATACAGTGGCTGAAGCTGAAACCAGAGAGCTTCTCAGGCACGACTGAGCCCTGGGATGCCCAAGCTTGGTTTAAAACACTAGAGAGCACTATGGAGCCTCTTGACTGGCCAGAAATCGAGAAGGTCAAGTGCGCCTCTTTCTGCCTGTCTGGAGATGCTCGTATGTAGTGGGAGAGGATGAAGACCAAGAGAGCAGTCGATAAGATGAGCAGGGCAGATTTTCAGTTAGAGTTCTATGAAGAGTTCTATCACCAACAAGCACTATGAGGAGTTTATAGAGTTCAAGCCAGCCAAGATAGAAGACAAGACAGTAGGGAGCCCGGAGCCCCAGTCAAGTAAGTGCAGAAGAACAGAAAGAAGGTAAGAAAGAGGGGGTTCGGGTGGTCTGTGAATATCCCGAGGTATTCCCAGCAGATCTACCTGGACTACCTCCCAATAAATGAGTGGATTTGAGATTGAATTGGTTCTTGGAACCGGTCCAATTTCAAAAGCTCTGTATTGCATGTCTCCCGCAGAGCTGAAGGAGTTACAAGAACAACTACAGGAGTTACTTGACAAAGGCTTCATTCGCCCCAGTCACTCACCTTGGGGAGCTCCTGTGTTGTTTGTCAAGAAGGAAGATAGACCAATGTGGATGTGCATAGACTACAGAGCTTTGAATCAAGTGACAATCAAGAACAAGTACCCCTTCCCAGGATCGATGACTTATTTGAACAGTAAAGAGGAGCAACAGTGTTCTCAAAGATAGACCTACGCTCTGGGTACCATCAGCTGAAGGCGAAAGAAAGAGATATACCCAGAACGACATTCAGAACCAGATATGGACACTACGAGTTGTAGTTATGCCTTTTGGAGTGACCGATGCACCTGCGGTCTTCATGGACTTAATGAACAGAGTGTTCAGAGAATATCTTGACAAATTTGTCATTGTATTCATCGATGACATTCTGGTCTATTTAAGGACCCCAGAGGAGCATGACCCGCACTTGAGGATAGTACTGCAGACTCTTCAGCAGAAGCAACTTTATGCTAAATTCTTTAAGTGCGAGTTCTGGTTAAATCAGGTGGCATTTTTGGGTCACATAATTTCTAAAGAAGGCATTCAATTGGATCCAGCCAAAATGGAAGCGGTCAACAACTGGAGTAGACCCAAGAACGTCAGAGAGATCAGAAGCTTCCTTGGTTTAGCTGGGTACTACAGGAAGTTCGTGGAGGACTTTTCCAGGATAGCCTCTCCACTAATAGCCCTCACCAGAAAGAACAAGAGATTCGAATGGTCAGATAAATGTGAGCAGAATTTCCAAGAGCTAAAGAAGAGATTGATCAGTGCTCCCATTCTGACTGTTCCACAGAGCGACAAGAGTTTCGACATCTACAGTGATGCTTCCAAGATGGGTTTAGGAGCTGTACTTATGCAAGAAGGAAAAGTCATAGCTTATGCTTCCAGACAATTCGAAGATTATGAGAAGAACTACCCTACTCATGGTCTTGAGCTGACAGCTGTGGTTTTTGCACTGAAACTCTGGCGACATTATTTGTATGAAGTTCAGTGTAGAGTCTTCACAGATCATCAGAGTCTTAAGTACTTCTTCATTCAGAAGGACTTAAACATGAGACAGCGCAGGTGGCTGGAGTTGGTCAGAGATTACGACTGTGAGAATCTCTACCACCCAGGCAAAGCTAACAAAGTGGCAGATGTACTAAGCAGAAAGTCCAGTGCATCCTTGATATCTCTGTCATCATTAGCCCTGCCACTGCAGAAGGAGTTGTCAAATTTTGGACTTGGAATTATTTACGGACAGCTCTCCGCATTGACCTTAGAGTTTACCTTGTTTGAGGGGATACAGAGAAAGCAAAGTGAAAATCCGGACATCCAGAAGATCAAGCAGGGGATACAG
The DNA here is from genome assembly GCF_018446385.1 of Zingiber officinale. NCBI lineage: Eukaryota > Viridiplantae > Streptophyta > Magnoliopsida > Zingiberales > Zingiberaceae > Zingiber > Zingiber officinale. The sequence continues at coordinate 95,966,679 of NC_055990.1, forward strand.
AAAGAAGACAACTCAGAGTTCAGAGTAACAGATAGCGGAACTCTTTATCAAGGGAGTCGCATTTGCGTGCCCCATGATGAAGAACTGAGGAAGAAGATCTTAGAAGAAGCTCACAACACACCATACTCCATACATCCTGGTTCTTCTAAGATGTACCAAGATGTGAAATAGAGGTTCTGGTGGGCAGGACTCAAGAGAGACGTTGCTAAATATGTCAGTACCTGCTTGACATGCCAGAGAGTCAAAGCAGAACACCAGAGACCAGGAGGAGTTCTTCAGCCTCTTCCAATACCATAATGGAAATGGGAAGACATATCCATGGGCTTCATAACAGGTCTTCCAAGAACAACCAATGGATATGAGGCGATATGGGTAATAGTAGACCGATTGACCAAGTCTGCTCACTTCCTAGCCATCAAGATGTCCCACTCCATAGAGCAGTTGGCCCAGCTATATGTTAAAGAGGTAGTCAGACTTCATGGAGTTCCTAAATCTATCATTTCTGATAGAGATGGGCGTTTCACCTCACACCTTTGGGAGTGCGTTCAGAATGCACTAGGCACCAAACTCAAGTTCAGCACAGCTTTCCATCCACAGACTGATGGACAGACAGAGCGAGTGAATCAGATTTTAGAAGACATGCTCAGAGCTTGTGCGCTAGATTTTAAAGGAAGTTGGTGCAAGTATTTGTGCTTAACTGAATTCGCTTACAGACCACCATCAAGATAACACCTTATGAAGCACTATATGGCGAAATGCGGATCACCCATATCTGGCAAGAAGTAGGAGAGAGAAAAGAGATGGAAGCAGAGTTGGGCATTCAGACAGAGGTGATAGCTCAGAAAATCAGACAGAGAATCGAGACCGCCCAGAGCAGACAGAAGAGTTATCTGACACTGCCGTAGGCCATTGGAATTCCAAGTAGGAGATTCAGTTTTCCTCAAGGTCGCTCCTATGAAGGGAGTGATGAGATTTGGCAAGAAGGGCAAATTAAGTCCTCGCTATGTAGGACCTTACCTAATCATAGAAAGGATTGGGAAAGTAGCTTACAAGTTGGACTTACCACAAGACATGTCAGCAATACATAATGTATTTCATGTCTCCATGCTAAAGGAGTGTTTCCACGACCCGAGCCAAGTGGTTCAGCCTCAGTCAGTGCAGATCCAAAAGGATCTTGGTTATGAGAGCAGACCTACACAGATGGTGGACAGAGCAGTCAAGAGATTGAGAAACAAAGAAGTACCAATAGTGAAGGTCGTCTGGCAGAACCAGAAGCATGAGGAAGTCACTTGGGAGCGGGAGGACAGCATGAGACAGAAGTATCCAAAGCTATTCTAAGTTCGAGGACGAACTTTTTATAAGGTATGGGGGATTGTAACGACCCAATTTTCCCTATTTCGAGTTCCAAATGTCCATAAAAATATTTGGAAATGCTTTTAAAATATTCTAGAGATTTTTAGAAATTTTTAGAGTATTTTTACGTAATTTTTGGAGGTTGTTTAGTATGCTTACAAAAAGAAATTTTGACAAAAACCGTTGAAGGTAAGGCTCGAACCCGTGACCTCCGGCCGAACCAAACCCTACCGGACACAGCAAACCAACCGAGCTGCGAGCACTTTGTTAACTAAGTATGGAGAGAAAAAGATTTAAAGTATAGTTATATGGGAAAACCCTAGATTTAAAAGAAGCTTAAGTTTTCTTTTCCCCGAACCGAAACCTCTTCTTCTCCTCTGCTTCTACGTGTGCGACGGCGGGCTCGGGCGGAAGGCAATGGGAGCTAGGTTTTCCTTTCCCTGGCTGCCGGCGAAGGCTTCTTCCGGCGAACCCTTGCAGATCCGAGTTCCTCCCGTCGAAGAGAGCCCGCGGACATAGAAGAAGCGCTAAGTTTCAAGCTCCACCCGGAACCCTAGCCGCCTCTCCTCTTCGGTTGTAAGTTCAAGAAGCTATGTAAGTACTACTCACCTGCGGTAGGAGTTGTTTCGGGTTTCCTTTTTGATTCTTCCTTTGCTTCCGAGGCCTGGCATGAACCCTAGACCTTAGGATGTGGCGGTAGAGCAAGTTTGACCTCTCCTTTATACGAGCACAGCACGTTAAGATTGAGAAATTGGGTTCTTTGTTCATTTTGAATTCGAGGCATGTGGTAGAGATTTTTGGGTCCTTTTAGCTTTCTACCGTGAGACCTAAAGGAAGAATATGAATGATTAGGTTCAGTTTGTTTGGATAACATGTTCTGCCAATGCTGTTTGTTCTTTATACCATACAGATTAGAGCAGGTTACATCATTTCTTGCTTATGCTGTAATTTTCCTGATACAGTTAGGTGATATCATATTCTGCCAATGCTGTTTGTTTTTATACCAAGTAGATTTTGAGCATTTCTTACATAGAAACTCTATTTCGAACTCCTGGTTAAACTGGACAGCCTTAATTTCAACTTATAGTTGTCTCTTTAGCATGCCTACAGCCTTAAATGTAGTATTCGTGTAGGCCTAATTGCTGCCATAAATTCCAGCAAATGGATTTAGGGTTTTTACAACATGATAAGAAACATAAAGTTGCATTCTTTTACTTTTATTGCAGCATGCTAAAAAGTCTAGAATTAGTTTTCTTTTTGCTTTATTTACAGCATGATTGGAATCACTAAAGTAGCATTCTTTGCCTATATTTACAGCATGATTGGAATCACTAAAGTAGCATTCTTTGCCTATATTTACAGTATGATTGGAATTAGTTTACTCCCATGCTACTACCATGTTTTAGAATTCCTGAAACCATTTTTCTGGAAGTAGTTTAGGATTAAAAGAACACTAAAGCTTAATTAAATGCCAGGGCATTTTTAATATCAGAATAAGAAAGATAACAAGTAAGTAAAGCAAGAGGCTAGTACCCGACATCCAAGAGCTTGTCGTTAAACAAATCCAGGTGACCATTTCCGAGGTCTTGGCCCTGGTAGACCGAGGTCTGCTCTTTTAGGATTGGTGGCTCGCAACCCCAACCTATTAGGGAACGCGCATGAGATGGTACTAAGCCTGGGCCCAAGAAAAGAAAACCTAAGAAAAGAAAAGTTAAGTAAGAAGGAAGAAAGAAAGAAGAAGAAAGTAAAAGATAGAAATTAAAAGATTAATTTCTAACACAAGGATACAAGAAATGAAATAAGTTCCAAGCTTAGAATAAATAAGAATGGTTAGTTTTCTTTGATTCTAAGTTTACATTGTTAGTTTCTTGTTATCCTGCTTGATACTGAGTATGATTTGTATTCTGTTCATTTTCTGTATACCATGAGCACATGCAGATAGCTTTATTATTTCAGTTTCAGCACTTATGCATTTCGTTTATGCATTTCGAGTTTTGTGAGATAGATTAGTACTTACTAAGCGTTTTCGCTTATAGATCTTTGGTTTTCTTTCCTCCTACCGCAGATAAAGGAAAAGCTAAGATATGAAAAGGAGGCGACAGGATGGTGGTGGTGATGAAGATGTGTGATGTTTGGACTGTGGAGAGATCCAGAGAGTACTAGCAAACTTGCAGGACTTAATGATTAGAGTTTATGCTTTATTTCTTTTCTTTAAATACTGTTATGAAGTTTATGTGATTGTGATTGAGTTTGATTCGTATTGTAGCTTATTTATGTCTTATTCTGGGAGTTGTGTTTAGTTCTTGTTGCTAGTCTAGTCTTTTGGTTATAGTATGAATTTATTACTGCGTGGTTGTGAATAAAATGTGTTCCAGCCGCATGTGGCTGCGTATATATCTTGTGTATTATAGATTTGGTCACCGGTACAGGGGAGACTCTGCCGAAATTTTTCGGTAGGGTTTCCATGTGATATTTAATCATACCGGTTAAGTAGAGTTAGTAGTTAAGTAACGGTCATCCTTAGAAAGTAGTAGTAGTAAGAAGGGTGGGTTGTTACATTGAGTTTAAAGAAAAACTGGCCACGAGGTTTGTAAAAACACTTAATTACTCAGCTGAAGGGGAGGTTCGACAATTGTGCAAGGGGGATATTTATCAAAGGAGCCTCCTTTATCGTTTATAGATTAGGACCAACTTCTTGAGGAGCTCCCAGAGGATATCTTAAGTAAGTTCGACTAATGTATTTATATTTACTATTGTGTAACCTCCATTATTTATGAAAGGAAATTTAAAATTAACTACTACTTTATGCACTAAATAGTATCAGATAGCATCTGTTTCCTTTGTGTATCCTCGCATATCTTCAGAACCACCAATATAAACTCATTTACTTCATATATCAGCTTAACGCCGCTTCAGAATCACTAGCATCTTTATAGAGACAATGAGCTCCTTGATATACTCACACTACATGCCTTAAGAAATTTTCCTTAATTGATACCAAGCGAGATGACTTGTTCAAGGATACATATGAAAAAAATTTCTCAGTGAAATACCGGATGAAATAAATAACTGGGTGAGAGTATAACGACGAGCGGAACAATCCATCTGAATATATATATATATATATATATATATATATATATATATGCTCCTTGCTGAACTTCCGAACGAAATAATAAGTTGGGTGAAAACATAACACAAAGTGGAACAACCTGTCCAAATAGAGGTGAACAATCTCCATAATAAATTTCCATACTATATAATAAGCCCATCTTATCTGTATTAACGAACGAAATAGACAGAATGACTATTTGTAAGTATTTTATGATGAATCCTCATATTGAATGATAAATTGATTGGATCTGTAATGAATATACTTTAAAGTCATAATTTGACTGTATCTAATTATGTATAATTTAAAGCCTCTGGTCGTCTATGTGGTTTAAAGTCTCTGACAGTTTGATGCGACCAATCGACTGTAAGGTTTAAAGTCTTAGGCCATCTGATGCGACCGATCGATTATAAGTTTTAAAGTCTCAGGCCATCTGATGCGACCGATCGATTATAAGGTTTAAAGTCTCCTGCCATCCATGCGACCAATTGACTATAAGGTTTAAAGTCTCCAATTGTCTAATGCGACCGATCGACTGTAAGGTTTAAAGTCTCCGGTCGTCTGATGCGATTGATCGACTGTAAGGTTTAAAGTCTCTGACCATCCATGTGACTGATCGACTGTAAGGTTTAAAGTCTTCGACCGTTCATGTGACTGATCGACTATAAGCTTTAAAGTCTCCGGTCGTCCATGCGACCGATCGACTATAAGGTTTAAAGTCTCCAGCCGTCCATGCGACCAATCGACTGGGATAATTTTGCCTGCAATTTTTATTGAATATATTGAGCAAAATACAAAAATAAGTTACAACCGTACTTGTTAAGCTCTATAAGATTGGAGATGATTTGCACTCCAAGGTCGCTCGAGATTTCTTCCCTCCGCATCTTGAAGATAATAAGAAACCAAGGCGAGTTTTTGCACCACTCTATAAAGTCCTCCCCACTGTGGTTCTAGTTTATTAACATCTCCCACTTGATCATCCACGGGGAATTTTATCTTCTGGCAGAAAGTTGAAACAATTTCCCGGAATTCATTTAGCGCTGGTCAGCCCAAAATGACATTGTATGCGGAGGGTGCGTCTGTTGGAGTGTATACTGAAAGCCTAAGCTTTTGTAAACATTTATTTTGAATAAAGAATCACATTTGGTCAAATGATCTACTTTTATTTGTAGTTGTTCAATTAATTTATATTGTAGATAATATAGTATGTGGTGTCACATGCAGAAGATGATGCTATCAGTACCTTATAAATTATAAACAGTAGTTCATAACCAAAATGGAAAGGAACAAACCATTGGAAGGTCGTAGTGTAATTAGGAATTAGTCTATCTTAACTATATAATTACACTAGTACACTTAGAGTGTATTGAGTAGGACCATTAGAGATAGTTTCTTTTATACTGACTTTATAAAGAAACAAAGACCTCAGTTATTATGGAAGTGTGTGCTCTTAATCCTAATATAATAACAAGCACATGTATTTGATATTTATTTCTTTAATTTATCAAAGGGTGAGATTTAGTTCGATGAATCAATAAACCCGATAAGTTGGGAAATGATATCACTTATAGTGTGTGTTGTTGATTATAGAAGGAAGCTGTGTCCTAGAGATACTAGGTTGATAATGTCCCCAAGAGGAGCTCATAAGGATTGTCATGTTAAACCCTGCAGGTGGACTTAGTCCGACATGATGATAAAGTTGAGTGGTACTACTCTTGGACTAAGACAATAATTAAATGAGTTGTCAGTAACTCACTTAATTAGTGGACATTCGATATCTTAAACACAGGGAGACTAACACACTCATAATAAGAAGGAGCCCAAAAATGTAATTTGGGATTGGTGCGGTAGTTCAATAATAGTTCTCTAGTGGAATGAATTATTATTGATAAAATTAAGTTGTGTGTTCGGGGCGAACACGGGATGCTTAATTTTATCGGGAGACCAAAACCAATTCTTCCTCTCGGTCCCTATCATAGCCTCTTATTTATAGAGTACTATATCCACCTATACCCACCTTCATACCCATGATAAGGGGGCTGACCAAGCTAGCTTGTGGTTCAAGCTAGGGTCGGCCAAGCCTTGATTCATGGGTGGCCGACCCTAGCTTGAACCCAAGCTTAGGTGGCCGACCCCCATTAAATTAAAAAAAATTTTAATTTTTAATTTTTATTATGTGGAAAATATAATTTATTAAACAGAATTAAAATTAAAATATCTCTCTTAAAAGGATCTATAAAAGATTAAAGAAAGAGATTAGATCTCTTTCCTTATTTGTAGATTGGAAAGATATTTTATTTTTTCTCTTTGAAAATTATTCACATGTTGAAAAATTAAAATTATAGAAATTTCTTTTTATCAACCATGAAGGGATTTTAAAGGAAAATTTATTTTTTAAAATTTCCAAAGACAAATAAGGAAGTTTTAATTGTTGATTTAAAATTATCTTATTTGCTCTATATGAGGTGGCCGACCACATACAATTAATTAGGAAATTTTATTTAATTTTTCTTAATTAATTGTTGTCAAGGAAAGTAAAGGAAATTTTATTATAAATAAATTTCCTTATTTGCCAAAGCCAAGGAATATAAAAGAAGGGGTTGGGGTGCCTTGATGGGTTACAACTTCTATTGTTTTCTCCCTCTTTTCCTTGGTGTTGTGGCCGGTCATCTCCTCTCCCTCTCTTCCTCTTTGTGGTGGCCGAAACTCTTCTATAGGTTGGAGCTCTTGTGGTGGCCGGATACTACTTAGAGAAGAAGAAGAAGGAGGAGAGAAAGCTTGCATCCCTTAGAGCTTGGTTGGTGGTTTTTCTTCATCCTTGGTGAAGCTTTTGTTTTGGCCGAACCTAGCAAGGAGGAGAAGAAGGTGCTTTGGTGGTTTCTCATCTTGGAAGATCGTTGCCCACACAACGTCCGAGGTTAGAAGAGGAATACGGTAGAAGATCAAGAGGTCTTTCTAAAAGGTATAACTAGTAATTTTTCCTTTCCGCATCATACTAGTTATTTTTGAAAATAATACCAAATACAAGAGGCTTACGATTCTAGTATTTCGAATTTATTTTCGATGTAGTGTTCTTATGTTTTCTTCTTTTCCTTGTGATTTGATTGTTCCTTTCGGTTAACCTAAAGTTATTTTAGGAAATTAAATATTAGCTTTCCTTGAAATGTTTTGTCTAGTCGGTGGTGGTTGTTCCCATATCCAAGAAGGCCATGTGCCTCGCCACGTTAGTACTGGGAACCAATTATGGAAATTAATATTTAATGGAATTAATAACTTAGGTGATTTGGATCGAACGTGTTAAGTTCCGCAGGAGATCCAAGTCTAAACCTAAAAGAACAAATAGATTAAGTTTTGGATCAAACGTGTTAAGTTCCGCAGGTGATCCAAAATTTAATTTAAAAGAACACATGGTAGCTAGGAAAAGGTTCAGACCTTTGTACAAAATTTTTGTACAGTGGAACCTCTAGGTTTTCCGAGTAGCAACCAACAGCGTCCACCACTATAAAGATAGATCAATGTATCCTTATTAGGCGCTCTTTCCCTAAGGATATATGCCCAGCTTTATTTGGTCGATCAGCTGTGCCTCATTGCCTGTAAACCCATACAGAGGAGTGGACATGGGTTAGAGCTCGCTCGAGTTAATCTTTAGCTAATCAAATGCTTGCTTGAAGATAATATTAACGGAGCTACCTGTGTCAATGAAAGTGTGAGAGATATTATAATTGACTATCACAATCTTAATTATCAACGCATCATTATGGGGTATTTCTACTCCTTTAGATCTCTGGGCCCGAAATTAATTTAGGTCTAGCCGCTTGCTTTTCGCTACATCTAATTTCATGGATGACCAAACATCGAGCATGTGAATTCCTCGCTCGGTTAGAGTAACCATCAGTTGGCTCCCCCAACTATTATGTTGATATTTCCCTGAGCAACATTATTGTGATTTTCTTATTGCCGGGCGATTGGTTGCTCTTGTTGCACTCGAGCGGGCATTTGCGTTTGCTCAGCCGAGAGTTATAAAGTTCCCGACTGTGGCTCGGTCGTCCGGTACTTAATTTTGAGCATACTATTTCTTCATGGATAGTGTATTTGATGGGAGAACACCATATGCTGTGCTTGCTGATTCCGAAAGTGTAACACTCTTTTGTGTCATGAGTGGTTGTCTGATAATATGTGCACCACTTTCACGGGGTTTCTTGAGGAACCCCCATGTGTTGTACGACTTGAGGTCGTAACTCTAGATGATGATATGGAGGACTTGCACGAGGTCCTTTGGGTGGAGGAGCAGGTACCATCGGGCGTTCAGGGGTTGAAGCGGTAGTAGGTGTTGTTAGAATTTGAGGGATATCCTAAGGCAATCGCCTTATGGCTTTTTCTATTTATTTGATAAGTAAAGATTCACTATTTGAGTGCATATTATATGTTTGATTGTCTTAAACTCATTTATTGAATGCCCGTAATATAATTCATAGCATGAGAGAATTTGTGATTGGATCGCAACTAGTGATTATCTCTACATGTGCAATTATAAATATATTAAAATTTTCCTAGTCGTCGAATTGATGCATTCAGATATCATCAATTTTGTAAGACTAGTACGGGTTATACTCCTTGGTTCGACTAAGCAGTTATTTTCTCACTGGCTGGAGACATTGGGATATCGAGAGTTAAACGTGGATGTTGGTTATGGTAACTAGTTCATTAGAGTGACTCACTGTAAGACTTCATATGGTTCTCTACATATATATAGATATGTCTGTGAAGTTCTTACTGCAGCACGAGTGCAAGTTTCCTTCGACTTGAGGTATACAAGTCATCTTGGTCATGAAGACTTATACTTTGACATCTTAAGCATGCATCTCATTGAGGTATGGACCCGAGATGATTGGGTATAAGTTGAAGTTCCCGAAGGTGTTTGGATAGCCCACAGAGGATTCACCGCTCCTTGCAAGGAGACGTATACCCTATGGTCACTCGTTAGGATTATTACTCAAAGTCTTTAGGCAAAACATCACATGTTAAGAGTGCGAGACTCTTGTACACATGTATGAGTAATTTGAATCCATAGAACAAGGAAGTATTACTTGAGTTAGGTGTGACGTAGTCAGCCTAGTGGGAATAAGATACATAGATCATATCTTGAACTAAGTGGGTATAAGACGAGTGAAAGGAACGAGACATGACTCACTGTAGCTGTTGAAGGGTTTAGAATTAATTTTAAGATCAACTATGGTTTTCCAACTAATTGGAGATCATGATGTACTACTAGGTGCCACTTATGATTGTTCTATAATTAAGTAGTTAATTATGGATGACCAAAATAAATCGAGAACCTCTTGGGTCACATACACTAACGAGTCTCTAAAAGACATAAAATAAGTTAAAGAATAGGATTCTTAGATAAAAAGATAAATGTTTAGTTGACCATACATAAGATAAATATGGAAATATTTGTCGTAATAGAAGCAGGATGGGCCACGTCTCTTATGGAAGAGTTGGACCATATTTGGTTTAATCATGAATTAGTCATGAACTAACTTGATTTAGTTGTGAATCAAACCAAGGGGTTAATAGACTAATTTTTAGTTAAGGGATAATGGGTTGAATTTGGGCTTCTAATCCAACTCATTAATGAGGGCTATATATTGATATGATTAAGAAAAAATTATACACATGAAATCATTAATTGGTTGTTAAGGTTTTCAGAAAATCTTAACCCAATTTCTCTTCTCCTCTCCCTCTCCCCTCCCTCTTTGGCACCGCCAACAAGGGGAAGCCCTTCCCCTTGTTGCCGTGACCACCACAAGGAAGAAATCTCTTTCTTGTGTGCTTCTCTTCCTCTTCCTCTTAATCCCTCTTCTTCGCTCGTGGCTAGTAACTTCCAAAGGAGAGGCCTGTACTCAACGAGTTGTTTTAAGGAGCTTCGTATGGATACTAATAGAGGCAAGGTTCGACAACATCACTACGGTTGATGCCTTTCTCGTTACAGGTCATCCGTAAGGTACACCTAGCATAAATTTACTTTTCGTAAAAATTTGATTATGCGATCATGTTTGACATGTTGTATCTTTGTATACATGTGGTGCGTGTGATGTAATAATTTAGGAATTATTATTATTTTATTTTCTGATGTGCATGTTTACGAAACATATTTTAGCACACACCGCATCGAGTATATCCCAATAGTGGTATCAGAGCCTGATCATTCTTCGACATGATTGTAAAATTATTTTACGGTTCATAATTTGTGTCGTAATTAATTTTAGAATTTTTCTGAAATTATTAAGATTTTTTTATTTTTGAAAAGTTTCCTAAATTGTTAGAAAATTCCCTTTTTAGAAAGTTTCTGATATAATTTCAGAAAATTAAATTTAGAAATATTCTGTTAATTAAGAATTAATCTTTTCTAAAATTTTTAGATTTATTAAAATATTCTATTTTTTGTAAAGTTTTATAAATTATTAGGAAATATCAAATTTAGAAAGATTTAAATAATCATAAAAATCCAGATTTAAAATATTCTAAATTAAATTATAGAATTAATATTTTCTAAAATTTTTAGATGTATTAAAATATTCTATTTTTGGAAACTTTCCTAAATTATTAGAAAATACCAAATTTGAAAAGATTTGAAAAATCAAAAAAAAAATAATCTAGATTTAAATTATTCTATAATAAATTAAGAAATATTAATTATTTATTTTCTAAATAGTTAGGAAATTAATTTAGAAATTTATTTCTCAAATAATTAAAGATTTTTTATTGTAGAAAGATTCTAGATGAGATATGTTAATGAAATTTGAAAATTGGTTCACTAATTTGATTAGAAAAATCTTAATTTATTAAAATTAGATTTATAACATATTTTTATTTCCAAAATAGAATTATTGTTGGTGCAACATCCCTCAGGACAAGGTTGACCTGTTTGACCGGGGAGATTGTTGGTGCAACATCCCTCAGGTCAAGGTTGACCTGTTTGACCAAGCTGAGTCTTGGTTTGGGTTTAGATGTTTGACAATAAGATGTTAATTGAAGAAGAGTCAAGTAGGTCAAGGTTGACCGGATATTTGACTGGGAAGTCCTAACTGGGATGTTAGGCAGAATGAAAGTCCTGGTGAGTGAAGCCAGGCAGAAGGAAAATCCTGGTGAGTGAAGCCAGGTGAAAGTCCTAGTGAGTGAAGCTAGGCAGAATGAAAGTCCTGGTGAGTGAAGCCAGGCAGAAGGAAAATCCTGGTGAGTGAAGCCAGGTGAAAGTCCTGGTGAGTGAAGCCAGGTGAAAGTCCTGGTGAGTGAAGCCAGGCAGAAGGAAAATCCTGGTGAGTGAAGCCAGGTGAAAGTCCTAGTGAGTGAAGCTAGGCAGAATGAAAGTCCTGGTGAGTGAAGCCAGGCAGAAGGAAAGTCCTGGTGAGTGAAGTCAGGCAGAAGGAAAATCCTGGTGAGTGAAGCCAGGTGAAAGTCCTAGTGAGTGAAGCTAGGCAGTATGAAAGTCCTGGTGAGTGAAGCCAGGCAGAAGGAAAATCCTGGTGAGTGAAGCCAGGTGAAAGTCCTAGTGAGTGAAGCTAGGCAGTATGAAAGTCCTGGTGAGTGAAGCCAGGCAGATGGAAAACCCTAGTGAATGAAGCTAGGTGGAAGCCCTGGTGAGTGAAGCCAGGCAAGGGAAAATCCAGATGGATCAGGGATTGACCAGACATCTGGTGGAAGTCCAAGTAGGTCAAGGAAGTGACCGGATACTTGGCACGACGAGAAAAGTCCAAGTGGGTCAAAGGGATTGACCGGACACTTGGTGGGAAGTCCTGGCAGGTCAAGGGAGTGACCAGATGCTAGGCATGATGTACCAACAGGTCAAGGTTGACCGGATGTTGGTTTAGGAGTCTTGGAACTTGGTTTTGGGCAAAAACCAAGTGCTGGATCGATCAGGGGATCGATCCAGGAGCTGGATCGATCAGTGGATCGATCCAGGCTTCTCTCAGCGAACAGAAAGCCTCTGGATCGATCCGTGGATCGATCCAGATGTCCCAATCGATCAGTGGATCGATTGGGACGCGGCTGCTTCGTGCGATAAGCGCTGGATCGATCCATGGATCGATCCAGGTGTTCTTTCCCAGAGCACAGAGGCGCTCTGGATCGATCCAAAGCCTCCCCGATCGATTGGGAACATTCGAATCGATCAGGATCCGACCGTTGGCGTCGTTTATAGCTGCAGGCGTGCGATGGCTGCGGTATCGCTTCTCCGATTCACTCCAGATTTCTTGCCAGCTCCTCCACAGCACTTACAAAGCTCAGATCGCCAGTTCTTGAAGGATCTTGGAAGTTTTCCAAGTCAAGAGGCGGATCAAAGCCAAGAAGAGAAGCTAGGGTTAGGGTTTATACTCATTGTAAGCTTGTATTTCTTGTATCCTTTCCCTCTCTTCTTGTATTGAGTCTTGTAGGGCTTCTCCGCCCTTGGTAGTTACCATAAAGGAGAGTTTTATTTAGTGGAGGGTGTGTGTGTTGGTGTGGATCCTTGGATTAGTCACCTCTTGTGAGGTGGATACCAAGTAAACCAACCGTGTTAGCGTTGTGTGATTGTTTCTTTGTATTTCCGCTGCACATCTTTGAAGGAACAAGCAACGCCGAGCACCGAGCTGAGCGACGAGCTATTCACCCCCCCTCTAGCTACTTTTGGTCCTAACAAGTGGTATCAGAGCGAGGCCGCTCTTCACCGGAATCATTGCCGGAAGGGTCAAGTATAACAAGAAAAGCTAGAGGGTGAAGAAGTTGAAGCAAATTCTTCAAGTTCAAGACTTTATCAAGCTCAACTTCAAGATGCAATTCCAAGATGGACTTGGATTTGACACGAGGGTGGCTCTACCATACACTTCTACGAGTTTCGATTCTTGGAAATCAAGAATCAAAAATTTTCTTATGATGGAGATAGAGCAATGGTTTGCTCTAATGGAAGGATTCAAGGCTCCAAGAAATTCAAAGGGTAAAGTTCTCAAGAGGAGCAAGTGGAGCCAAGAGCAAGTCCAAAGGTGCGAGGCCAATGACAAAGTGACCAAGCTCTTGGTCAATTTATTGCCAAGCACCATCCTTTACAAAATTCGAGAATTTGAAGATGCAAAGGAATTATGGAGCAAATTGGCTAAGCTTCATGAAGAGATCCCCTCCACTGTACAAGATCATGAAAAATCCAGAGAGGGTGACTCTTTGGAGCAAGACCAAGAGGAGGACTCCGAGGTTGAGAGATGCTCAACCTCCGAAGAAGAGGAAATCCAAGAAGCTTCATCCTTAAGGGAATGCACCGAAGGGAACAAGGAGGGAGCATACTCCTTGTTTCATGTTCAAGATGATGAAGCCTCCACCTCTAGGATTGAGGGGGAGAAATTCTTGGTGACGCCGGATCAAGAAGAAGGAGAAGCTTCTACATCCGGGTCAAGAGACGAAGAGGAGAAAGTAGATTCTACCTCCACAAGTCAAGAAAAATCAAATGGAGGAGAATCAAGGTCCGATCAAGAGGAAGCTTCTACCTCCGGATCCAAAGAAAAAGATGCCACCCCTACAACCAAAGGTATAAATATTTCAATTAATAATAAAAATCATATTATATGCTTTGAATGTAGGGAACATGGGCACTACAAGAGCAAGTGCCCTAAATTGGCCAAGAAGAAGGGCCAAATGGCACAAAAAGGCAAGGAGAAGCTCAAGGAGACCACCCCCGGGACAAAGAAGAGCAAGGAGCACATTGTGTGCTTCTTGTGTCAACAAAAAGGGCATTACCGAAGTCAATGCCCCAAGGGGAAGAAGATGGTCAAGGCTCAAGGAGGCACTAGTCAAGGGGGAGCCTCCAAGGTAAAAAGGAAGGTAATTTTCATTGAGCCTATTCCCTTGCAAAATGGTAAAAAGCATGCTAGGTCAAATTTTTATCATTTTAATGCAATTTACCATAAGAATAGGAAGCATGAGGGCTTTAAGGAAAAGCATGTGGCCCTACATGCCAAAACTACTATCCCTAAGGCTAGGAATGTAGGTAAAAACCTAGGCGATAACTCTAAGGATTTAAGATACAAGCCTAGAAACAAAAATGCTCATGGATCAAATACTAAGGACTTAGTGAGAGAAAATCAAGTCTTGAGGTCAAGACTTGATAAAATGGAGAAGACCCTAAAAATGATGGAAAATATCCTATTAGGGCAAAGTGAGCATAACTTAGGTTTAGGAAAATCAAAGCCATCCAATGGTCATAAAGGTTTGGGATACAAACCAAAAGCTAAGAAGGATGTGCCTAGTTATCATAGGGTTCCATATAGTTATGGAACGAACCCTAAGTCTAGAGGTCAAGTCAAGGATACAAGAGAAGATATCCCTAGAAGTATCTTTGCAACCAAAGTGACTAAGACTTCTAAGAAGTCTAAGAAAGTCACGAACAAGGCTACAAGGGAGGCTATCCCTAGAGTTGACCTAGAAAATGTGACCAAGGCTTCTAAGAAGCCCAACAAGGTCACTAGGAAGGTATCTAGGGAAGTTATCCCTAGTGAGTACCTAGAGCATCCAAGGAGCACCAATAGGTGTTGGGTTCCTAGGAGCATCTTCTCTACCCCATAGATGGGTTAGAGAGTGTCAACTCCGATTAGAAGGGTAGTTAACCCAACTTTGAGGAAATTGACACTCAAGGAGCATTTTCAAGGTTTTTGTTAACCTTTAAAAATGAAATGGAATTATTATTTACTCCTTGAAAGAGTAAAATGTGCTAAATTGGAGAAGTATTGATTTTATTTTAAAGTGAAAAAAAAAATTTTTTTGAGAAAACACAAGAACTACCAAGTTGGGATTTTGGTATGTTCTTAGGAAATTAAAGGCAAACTAAGCCTTAATTTAAAAGTGCTACTCTTGTGGAAAAATGGAATATGCCAACATTTGAGGACATATTTATTTTCAATTGGCATACATTAATCAAGGAAATTAGAAATGCCAATTTAGGCTTTGGCATTTTCTTGAAGCACTTTAGGGCAATCTAGGTTTAAGTCGTAAGTTTAGCTAAGATTTTAAGGATACTTAGATAGTTAATCTAGGTATATTTTATTTATGCTAAATCTTGCCATGATTGTTTGCCCATCATATGCCATGACATCATGTCTATTTTTGCATTCATGTTTTATTATGAAAAATCCAAAAATACCATGTCATGTCATACATACATCATGTAGTTATAGGAATCTTTCTTTTGAAAGTTATTTTCTTTTGATGT
The DNA here is from genome assembly GCF_018446385.1 of Zingiber officinale. Taxonomy (NCBI): domain Eukaryota; kingdom Viridiplantae; phylum Streptophyta; class Magnoliopsida; order Zingiberales; family Zingiberaceae; genus Zingiber; species Zingiber officinale. The sequence goes on from NC_055990.1 coordinate 95,982,374, forward strand.
ATGCCATAACATAATCATGCATTAAGTGTAATTCCTTGTAATTAAGGACGAATGGCATTTAACAACCCTTATTAACAAGTGACATTCTAGGTGGATGTCTAATATTTCTAAAATGCCTAGATAGATATGCATGATCCCTAGATTAGGGCAAAAACCAAAATCTACATCTCACAAAGACTATAAGGTGACTTGTATGTGGTTTAGTGCACATTAGATACAAGTGAGATGTTAGGATGATGAACAAAACTCAAGATGTTGATTTAGTGCATTCCTTTGAGTTTTAAATTCATCAAAACACATAGTTATGTGTTTCCCCATCATTGGGAAAGCTAATGCACAAGTCATGTGCATTATGTCCAAGGAACATGATGGGATATTGGTTTTAAAAATGTTTTCAAAATGATTTTGGAAAACCTTGGTGAAGGCTATCTTTTGATAGTGATCACCATTGAATAGTTAGACACAAACTTGAAGAAAACACTAAAGTTTTTGCAAGTTTTCAAGTTTGTGTCAATCTTTGAAAATATGAATTATTTTCATAGAAAACTATTTTTTCGTGATAGTAAATGCCCTAAATAATGTCTACACGAAATTTCATAATTTTTAGATTTTTGTAGAATTTTCTAGGGGTTTCTGAAGTTGATTGAAATGGAATTTCAGCAACTATCAGAGCTCCGATCGATCCATGGATCGATTCAGAAGGCAAATCTCGCGAGCAGTAGCTCGCTGGATCGATCAGCCGATCGATCCAGGGAGTCTGAATCGATCAGTGGATCGATTCAGAAAGGTTCAATCGATTGGAACCCAACTCCAATCGATCCAAGTTGCTGATTTTGGCTGGGAAGGCCTGATTTCAGCATCTTTGAACCATGGTTAGTCCTTGTAACCATTCCAAACCCTTAAAAATACATTTGTATACACAAATCGGGTGTTTTCGTGTTGAAAACAAGGATGGAATGGTTAAGGAAGACTTCGTTGAAGTTTAGGTTGAGGTTTGTTTCAAATTTTGAATATTTGAACCTCCAAAACTTCTAAATTTGGGTTTCCTAAAGGTTTAGGGATTCCAAGTCATTGTTGGTGCAATGACAGAAGTTACCACCATGTCTTTAGGGGGAGGGACTCTTTAAAGACATGAAAATTATTTTTCATGAACCTTGGAAGGTGGTCAACCTTCCGTTAAGAACATGCTCAAGGTTGAGCGTTTGAACTTTAATGGGGAGTGGATATCCTCATTGTTCAAGTGGCTTCAAGTGGATAATGCTCAAGGATGGGCATTTGCCTACATTGGGGGAGAATGTAGGGTTAAGGTTAATGAAGGGTATGAGATCTTCATTATAGTGTTGGTCACAACGAGTGAAGTTGTGTACAACGATGCGCAACTCTTCAGGGGGAGAGTTTTCAACAATGGGGCTTTTGAAGAAGAGTGTCCAAAATTGAGGCACGGGTTGATGTGTGCTCAAAGATGGTTTGATGTGTGCCAATAGGGGGAGAATGAAAGGGAGTAAGTTAGGCTTTCATTACTCAGAGGGAGGTTGCCCTCTTAGGGGGAAAATGAAAGGCTTAACTTATGTATTCATTACCTAGTGGCATGAAGAAGGTTTAGGCTATGGGATTAGCCTAACTTACATGTGGTATTGTAAGTGATAGTGTTGGTATTGTCAAACATCAAAAAGGGGGAGATTGTTGGTGCAACATCCCTCAGGACAAGGTTGACCTGTTTGACCGGGGAGATTGTTGGTGCAACATCCCTCAGGTCAAGGTTGACCTGTTTGACCAAGCTGAGTCTTGGTTTGGGTTTAGATGTTTGACAATAAGATGTTAATTGAAGAAGAGTCAAGTAGGTCAAGGTTGACCGGATATTTGACTGGGAAGTCCTAACTGGGATGTTAGGCAGAATGAAAGTCCTGGTGAGTGAAGCCAGGCAGAAGGAAAATCCTGGTGAGTGAAGCCAGGTGAAAGTCCTAGTGAGTGAAGCTAGGCAGAATGAAAGTCCTGGTGAGTGAAGCCAGGCAGAAGGAAAATCCTGGTGAGTGAAGCCAGGTGAAAGTCCTAGTGAGTGAAGCTAGGCAGTATGAAAGTCCTGGTGAGTGAAGCCAGGAAGGAAAATCTGGTGAGTGAAGCCGGTGAAAGTCCTAGTGAGTGAAGCTAGGCGAATGAAAGTCCCAGTGAGTGAAGCCGAGCAGTAGGAAAGTCTTGGTGAAGTCAGGGGAGAAATCTGGTGAGTGAAGCGCGGTGAAAGTCCTAGTGAGTGAAGCTAGGCGATGAAAGTCCTGGTGAGTGAAGGAAGGAAAATCCAGTGGCCAGGTGAAAGTCCTAGTGAGTGAAGCTAGGCAGTATGAAAGTCCTGGTGAGTGAAGCCAGGCAGATGGAAAACCCTAGTGAATGAAGCTAGGTGGAAGCCCTGGTGAGTGAAGCCAGGCAAGGGAAAATCCAGATGGATCAGGGATTGACCAGACATCTGGTGGAAGTCCAAGTAGGTCAAGGAAGTGACCGGATACTTGGCACGACGAGAAAAGTCCAAGTGGGTCAAAGGGATTGACCGGACACTTGGTGGGAAGTCCTGGCAGGTCAAGGGAGTGACCAGATGCTAGGCATGATGTACCAACAGGTCAAGGTTGACCGGATGTTGGTTTAGGAGTCTTGGAACTTGGTTTTGGGCAAAAACCAAGTGCTGGATCGATCAGGGGATCGATCCAGGAGCTGGATCGATCAGTGGATCGATCCAGGCTTCTCCCAGCGAACAGAAAGCCTCTGGATCGATCCGTGGATCGATCCAGATGTCCCAATCGATCAGTGGATCGATTGGGACGCGGCTGCTTCGTGCGATAAGCGCTGGATCGATCCATGGATCGATCCAGGTGTTCTTTCCCAGAGCACAGAGGCGCTCTGGATCGATCCAAAGCCTCCCCGATCGATTGGGAACATTCGAATAGATCAGGATCCGACCGTTGGCGTCGTTTATAGCTGCAGGCGTGCGATGGCTGCGGTATCGCTTCTCCGATTCACTCCAGATTTCTTGCCAGCTCCTCCACAGCACTTACAAAGCTCAGATCGCCAGTTCTTGAAGGATCTTGGAAGTTTTCCAAGTCAAGAGGCGGATCAAAGCCAAGAAGAGAAGCTAGGGTTAGGGTTTATACTCATTGTAAGCTTGTAAGCTTGTATTTCTTGTATCCTTTCCCTCTCTTCTTGTATTGAGTCTTGTAGGGCTTCTCCACCCTTGGTAGTTACCATAAAGGAGAGTTTTATTTAGTGGAGGGTGTGTGTGTTGGTGTGGATCCTTGGATTAGTCACCTCTTGTGAGGTGGATACCAAGTAAACCAACCGTGTTAGCGTTGTGTGATTGTTTCTTTGTATTTCCGCTGCACATCTTTGAAGGAACAAGCAACGCCGAGCACCGAGCCGAGCGACGAGCTATTCACCCCCCCTCTAGCTACTTTTGGTCCTAACAATTATAACGTATATAAATTTATGCCATATTATATGCCATGTAGATGCATTAATTATGATATTATTAGATTTTGCCATGCGTGTGATGTGATTAGATCTTACCATATGTATGATGTGTCATGCTATGTCATGTATGTGATGTGTCATGTCATCATTTATGTCATGCGTACGACGTGTCATGCCATCATTTACGTCATGCATGTAATGTCATGTAGATAGAATTTTGCATGATGTAGATGAAACCTAAATCCCTTATTCAATATTAAAACCTACACCTTCCATTAATATGATAAGAACCAGAGTTTAAGTTCTTATTTGAATTGTTGGCCAAAGTCAAGCTCAACTTGAAATTAAACATGTTCAAACCATAGAGATGCAATCTCATGATTAACAGGTTGGTTTTAAACTTGTAGCATTGATTTGTTGTGCCAAAGCCATAATCAATGTGGATAGAGCTGAAGTTGGGTGATGTAAATTTGATGTATACTTGTTAATATGTTAACAACCCGATGTTTATGCGAACGTCAGTCAATTAGTTGCTATCATATGTGATAGTTGCATATAAGTGATATGCAATCGGTAAATATGTTATCTACTGCTATAGCTAAGAATGACTTGTTGACCAAAGTCAAGGTTATTCTTATCTATGGTGGATATCAACCCACTTGGAGAAAATCTACCATATTCCAAATTCAAAATAAGGTATTTGAATTTGATAAATAAGCGGGGTTTTATGTAAATTATTTACATAAATAAAATCATGTCTCTTATACATTCTCATTTTTGTATTTCTAGAATAATCATTTAATTATGACTTCTGTTAATCTACGTTCGATTTTGGACTTGAACAAACTGACTGGGCTGAACTTCTTGGATTGGTTTCAAAATTTGAGAATTGTTTTCAAAGCTGAGAAGCTAGATTATGTCCTTGTTTAGCCTCTTCCCACCAGTCTTGATGCTGATGTAACTGTGGACCAACTATTGGCCCTTCAGAAACATAAGGATGATTCTATACTTGCTAGTTGCATCATGCTAGCCACTATGACTCTTGAATTACAGAAACAACATGAGCATTTGGATGCTTATGATATTATCTATCATCTTCGTGAGCTATTTGATGAGCAAGCTAGATCCAAAAGGTTCGAGGTCTCTAAGCTTCTCTTTTGCTCAAAGATGCAGGAAGGTTCGTCTGCAGTATAATACGTATTAAAGATAAATGGCTACATAGAGCGTTTAGCATCACTCGATTTTATGATGGATCATGAGTTAAATATTGACTTAATTCTACATAGCTTACCGAAAAGTCATTTACAATTTGTGATGAACTATCAGATGAACAATTTAGAATTGACCATCCCTGAGATGATAAATATACTCAAGACTGTGGAGTCTTCTGTTAAGGGTGAACAGAAAACTGTGATGTTAGTAGACTTCTCTAAGAAAGGTTCTGAGAGGAAGTCAAAACATCAGGCTAAAGGGAAGAGCAAAAAGGCCAAGACAGTAGAACCGAGACAAAAGGGTCCATGCCATCATTATGGCAAGATGGGACATTGGAAAAGAAACTACAAGATGTTGGACCCCGTGGTTGTTTATCAACCAAGTTGGTTAGGTCCTACTTTGTGTTTGATCCCTGTGTTTGAGTGTGCAGGAGCTTAGGAGTGCAGGAAGTCGAGCGGAAGACGCAGCTAGCGAGAAGGACATCACGGGAAGGGAGCCGACAGGCTCGGTGCATCTGAAGGACGAGAGAGCTGCGGAAGAATACACCAGTGGGCGAGAAGAATGTGTACGGTGTTCGAGGGACGTTAAGCCGGGGAGGAAGTCTGATCGAGGAGAAGGCCGGAAATTGGGTTCGGGTGAACCCTATTTCAGTTAGCCGGAATCACCCAAACTCATGAAGCTTTGGAAGTCGAAAGCAAGCTTGAAACAAAGCTTAAGGCGCCTCAAGCCAGTATTGGAGACGCCTCCACCTTGGAGGCGCCTTAATCAAACATTGGAGGCGCCTTCAATCTTGTTTGAGGCACCTCTGATTGATCAAGATGACCGTTTGAGCGCGGATAGAGTTTTATCCGCTTGATTTGGTTAGAGGTGCCTTGAACCTTGTTGGAGACGCCTTGGACCTTCGAGATAGGATTTCCAGGAGCTATTTAAAGGCACCTGGAGCTAGGAAATATTCATCAATTGTTCAATCAACTCTGTATTCATTCCTAGCAATAGTTCTGAGCTGTTAGAGTGTAAAAGGCTTCTCCGCCTTCGGTAAAGGAGACTTTTTCTAGTGCGCTTTTCTTTGCCCTAGATTAACAACCTTCTTGGTTGTAACCAGGTTAACTGTTGAGTCTCTATTTTATTTCTGGTTCTTTTCGGTTATTTTATTATTACTATTGCATTTTTGAGTTGAAAGTACAAGGAGGGTATGGTTCCTTTTTCAGGCAATTCATCCCCCTCTTGCCGGTCTCCGTTGCACCAACAAGTGGTATCAGAGCCCGACAGCCTCTGAAAGACTAACCGCCGACTGAAGCACAAAGATCAGGACAATGGCTGGCGCAAACATTCATCTCCCGAAGTTCGACGGAGACTTCACTACTTGGAAGAAAAAAATGGAGGTATTTTTTAAAACTGAATTTGATATACTTTTAATAATGAAGTATGGATATGCAACGCCAAAAGATAAAGAAGAGTGCAACTGGACGAAGAAGGAGTATGCCGATTGCGTGGCCAAATGAAAAGCCGAATTTCACCTGCTCAGTGTTTTGCCGCCCTAGGAGGTAAGTCGGATCGGAAGTTACGACTCCGCCAAAGACCTCTGGGGTAAATTCCTAGAGCTTCACGAAGGCACCTCAGAAGCAAAGCTAGCAAGGCGCGACATCCTCCGGACCCAGCTTACAAACCTCCGGATGAACAATGGCGAGAAGGTAGCGCAACTCCAAGCAAGGATTAAGGAGCTAATAACTCAACTAAGCAACCTTGGAGAAGAAGTAACGAACCGAGACTCGATCCGGTACGCGCTCAACGCCTTCCCGAGAACTCCTGAGTGGGCCTCCTTAGTAGATGCGTACTATATCTCTAAGGACTTCGAGGTAAGTACTTTAGAAAATTTATTTTCAATTTTTGAACTTCACGAATCTCGGATTGCAGAGCCCAATGAAGTGGAGAAAACAAGTCAGAACATTGCCTTAAAGTCAAGAATAAACGATTCTGACTCCGAAGCCTCGATCGACCAATCAGAAACGACACTACTGGTAAAACGTTTCAATAAGTTTTTTAATTCTAATAAATTTAGATCGCAGACAAAGAGGCATGAGCGAAAGAGAAGAACGGTTCATTGCTACAACTGCAATGAAGAAGGGCACATTAAAGATGACTGCCCAAACTTGAAGAAAAAGGAAAAGTAAAGGAAAAGCGACAATCTTTCTCCAAACACAAGAACTTGAAAGCCACATGGTCAGACTCTTCCTCCGAATCAGACGTCGAAGAATTCTTGGGGTTAGCGCTAATGGCTAACCATCAGCTGGAAGAAAAGTTAAGCTCAGAAATGAGCATAGATGTAGGGGGAGGAACATCAGAAGAGGAAAGCTGCAGTGAAGGGGGAGCATCATCAAGTCAGGTAAGTCAGGTGCGTAATCTTACCCCTACTCAGTCCTTTCGCTTTATTAAAGCCCTTTCTAAAGAGTTAGATAAATTAGAAAAGGAAAATGAACATTTGAAATTAGAAAATGCAAAATTGAAAGATGAAATTGAAAAAACGAAGACTGGTGCATGTTTTAAAAAAAATATTTTTCAAAAGTCAAAACTTAAGATTTATGAAAAATTAAACTGGTATGTTAAACATCATCAAGGTCAACTTAGGAAAATTTCCAAGAATTATATATCCCCTAAGTTTCTGATTAATCCAGTAGGAAGGAACCTCTATTGGGTTCCAAAAGCCTTATTAGAATAAATTTCTTTTATTATTACAACTTCCAGCAAGAAAATTAAACGTTAAAATTTCTTTATGAGGCTTTATCTAAGGAAATGGTTGTTGCTCCAATAACCAAGAAAGCCTAGAGCCTCGCCACGACTTGGAAGCTGAAATATTGAAATAAAATGTTTAACTTCTGAAAAAGCATTAAAACTAGAATTAAATAATGCTTTGAAAGTTTTTCAAACACTTTCTTGGAAAAATCTAAAAATTCATCTTTACTTAGAAATTTTTTTTGGAAAATTCTAAAAATTCAGTTTACTTAGATTTTTTTTTGAAAAATTCTTAAAAATTCAGTTTACCTAGAATTTTTTTTTGGTATATTCTAAAAACTCATATTATCTTATTATTACCCTGTTTTTGCTGTGATCAAAGGGGGAGAGATAGGTACAAGTTTAGGGGAAGAGAGAGTTTAAAAAATTCTCTGAGTTTAAATTTTTTTTAAAAAAATTATGTTTAAACTCTTAATTAAATAGTTACAATTTTATTTATTACAAATTTATACTTAACATGTTACTTAATTACTTTTTGTCTATTTTTAACCCTAACTTGAACTTGGGTTGATACACATCAAAAAGGGGGAGATTGTTAGACCCCGTGGTTGTTTTGATGTGATCAACCAAGTTGGTTAGGTCCTATTTTGTGTTTGATCCCTGTGTCTGAGTGTGCAGGAGCTTAGGAGTGCAGGAAGTCGAGCGGAAGACGTAGCTAGCGAGAAGGACGACACGGGAAGGGAGCCGACGGGCTCGGTGCGTCTGAAGGACGAGAGAGCTGTGGAAGAGTACACAGGTGGGTGAGAAGAATGTGCACGGTGTTCGAGGGATGTTAATCCGGGGAGGAAGTCTGCTTGAGGAGAAGGCCAGAAATTGGGTTCGGGTGAGCCCTATTTCGGTTGACCGGAATCACCTAAATTCATGAAGCTTCGGAAGTCGAAAGTGTTAGAGTGTATACTAAAAGCCTAGCTTTTGGTATAAATATTTATCTAGAAATAAGAATCACATTGGTCAAATGTCTACATTTATGATAAATGTAGTTGTTCAATTAATTTATATTGTAGATAACATGGTGTGTGGTGTCACACACAGAAGATCATGTTATCGGTTTCCTTATAAATTATAAACAGTAGCTCACGACTAAAATGGAAAGGAACAAACCATTGGAAGGTCGTAGTGTAATTATGTATTAGTTTATCTTAACTATATAATTACACTAGTACACTTAGAGTGTATTGAGTAGGACCATTAGAGGTCGTTTCTTTTATACTGACTTTATAAAGAAACAAAGACCTCAGTTATTATGGAAGTGTGTGCTCTTAATCCTAATATAATAACAAGCACATATATTTGATATTTATTTCTTTAATTTATCAATGAGTGAGATTTAGTTCGATAAATCAATAAGCCCGATAAGTTGGGAAATGATATCACTTATAGTGTGTGTTGTTGATTATAGAAGGAAACTGTGTCCTAGTGATCTAAGTTGAGAATGTCCCCAAGAGGAGCTCATAAGGATTGTCATGTTAAACCCTACAGGTGGACTTAGTCCGACATGACGATGAAGTTGAGTGGTACTACTCTTGGAGCTAGATATTAATTAAGTGAGTTGTCAGTAACTTACTTAATTAGTGGACATTTGTTATCTTAAACACAGGGAGACTAACACACTCATAATAAGAAGGAGCCCAAAATGTAATTTGGATTGGTGCGGTAGTTCAATAATAGTTCTTTAGTGGAATAAATTATTATTGATGAAATTAAGTTGTGTGTTCGAGGCGAACATGGGATGCTTAATTTCATCGGGAGACCAAAACCAATTCCTCCTCTCGGTCCCTATCGTAGCCTCTAGTATATAGAGATTTATACCCACCGCATACCCACCTTCTTACCCATCCAATGGGGCCGGCCAAGGTAGCTTGGAACCCAAGCTAGGGCCGGCCAAGTGAATGAGGCATGTAGGTGGCCGGCCAAAGCATGGGTCCCAAACTTAGGTGGTCGGCCACTAGAATATTAAAAAGAATTTTTATTGAAATTATTTCTTATGTGGATATCATGATTTTAAAAGAGAGTTTAAAAATTAAAAATTTCCTTTTAGAGCTTTCTACAAAAGATTAAGAGAAGAGATTAATCTCTTTCCTTATTTGTAGTTTAAGAGGATGGTTTTAATTTTTGGTAAAAACTTTTCTTATTTGTAAATCATCTACATGTTTAAAAGAGAGTTTAAAATTTGAAATCTTTCCTTATTTGTTGATTAAAAGATGGATTTTAAATTTTAAGAAAACTTTCCTTTTTAACCATGTTCATGATTTAAAAGAAAGTTTAAAAATTAAATTTTCTCTTTTATAAGTTTCTACAAGAGATTAAGAAAAGATTTGATATCTTTCCTTATTTGTAGATTAAAAGAGATTTTAATTTTTAGAGATAACTTTCTTTTTATCCACATGTTTAAAAGAAAGATTTTAATTTATTAAATTTCCTTTTTATTAACCAATCATGAAGGGATAAAATTATTGGAGAAATTTTTATAAATTTCTAGAAACAAATTAGGAAGTTTTAATTTTTGTTTTAATTAAAACTTTCCTTGATTTGTGGATTGTAGGTGGCCGGCCAAATAAGTTGGAAAAAGGAAATTAATTTTTAATTAATTTTTCTTTTTCATGGCAAAAGAATTAAGGAAGGTTTTATTAATTTTTCCTTATTTGCCAAGACCAAGGATTATAAAAGAGGGGGTAGAGGAGGCTTCATGGTGAACAACTCTATTCTTTTTATTCCTCTCTTTTCTTCTTTGGTGTGGCCGGCCCTATTTCTCTCCTCTCCTCTTGTTGGCCGAAACTTATCTCTTGGTGGAGCTTTTGTTAGTGGCCGGATCAAGGAAGGAGAAGAAGGAGAGAAAGCAAGCCTCGTTTCTAGCATCCCTTGGAGCATGGTGGTGGTGGCCGAACCTCTTCATCCTAGAAGATGTTTTGATGGCCGAAACTTGCAAGGAAGAAGAAGGTGCTTGGTGGTTCTCATCTCGGAAGATCGTTGCCCACACAACGTCCGAGGTTAGAAGAGGAATACGGTAGAAGATCAAGAGGTCTTTCTAAAAGGTATAACTAGTAATTTTTCTTTCCGCATCATGCTAGTTATTTATGGAAATAATACCAAATACAAGAGGCTTACGATTCTAGTATTTCGAATATATTTTTCGAAGTTGTGTTCTTTTGTTTTATTTTTCCTTGTGTTTTGATTGTTCTTTTCGGTTAACCTAAAGTTATTTTAGGAAATTAAATATTAGATTTCTATAAAAGGTTTTGTCTAGTCGGTGGTGGTTACTCCCATATCCAAGAAGGCCATGTGCCTCGCCACGTCAGTACTGGGAACCAATTATGGAAATTAATATTTAATGGAATTAATAACTTAAGGTGATTTGGGTCGAACGTGTTAAGTTCCGCAGGAAATCCAAGTCAAAACCTAAAAGAACAAATAGATTAAGTTTTGATCAAACGTGTTAAGTTCCGCAGGCGATCCAAAATTTAATTTAAAAGAACACATGGTAGCTAGGAAAAGGTTCAGACCTTTGTACAAAATTTTTGTACAGTGGAACCTCTAGGTTTTCCGAGTAGCAACCAACAGAAAGTAAGCTTGAAACAAAGCTTAAGGCGCCTCAAGCCAGTATTCGAGGCGCCTCCACCTTGGAGGCACCTCAATCAAACATTGGAGGCGCCTTCAATCTTGTTTGAGGCACCTCCGACTGGTCAAAGATGACCGTTTGAGCGTGGATAGAGTTTTATCCGCTTGACTTGGTTAGAGGCACTTGAATCTTGTTGGAGGCGCCTTGGACCTTCGAGATAGGATTTTCAAGAGCTATTTAAAGGCCCATAGAGCTAGGAAATATTCATTAATTGTTCAATCAACTCTGTATTCATTCCTAGCAATAGTTCTGAGCTGTTAGAGTGTAAAAGGCTTCTCCGCCTTCAATAAAGGAGACTTTTTCTAGTGCGCTTCTCTTTGCCCTGGATTAACAACCTTCTTGGTTGTAACCAGGTTAACTGTTGAGTCTCTATTTTATTTCTGATTCTTTTCAGTTATTTTAATATTGCTATTATATTTTTGAGTTGAAAGCACGAGGAGGGTATAGTTCCTTTTTCAGGCAATTCACCCCCCTCTTGCCGACCTCCGTTGCACCAACACAAGATCTATCTTGAGTCCATAAAGAAGAGTAAGGCATCCGATGCCCCATCCTCTTCAGGTATTGTCATTATTGATTATCATGTTATTTCCTCAAACACTTAGATATTGGATATTGGGTATAGTTCACATATATGTAATGACATACAGGGACTAAAAAATAGCAGAAGACTCGTCAAGGGAGCAATAAGTCTGTGAGTTGGGAATGGAGCAAAGGTTGTTGCAGTCACCATCGGAATATACTTGTTAAAGCTTCCTAGTAGACTTGTCTTAGAACTAGATAATTGTTATTTTATTCTAGCATTAATAAAGAACATTGTTTCTATTTCTTGCTTAAATACAAAAGGTTTCCATTTAACTTTTAGTAACAATTGTGGTTATATAACCTTAAATGACGTTCTTTATGACACTAGAACTTTATGCAATGACATCTACGCGTTAGATACAACTTAGGAAAAATATTAAGATACTTCAATCCGATTGAGGTGGTGAATATTTAAGCTAAGAGTTTCTAGATTATCTAAGGGATAATGGTATATTGTCTCAATGGACTCCGCCTTGTTGGATCGAGACACACTAGAGGGGGGGGGGTGAATAGCGCTCGTGGCTATTTCGTTTTTCGGAATCGTAAAACTGTTCGAGTAAATGCAGTGGAAATAAAAACAATCACACAAAGAGGCAAACTATTTACTTCGTTCGGAGCCTAGATCGACTCCTACTCGAAGGCCCGCGATCCTTGATCGCTTTCGGTGGGCAACAACTATAAGCACGATAATTTGTACAAGTATAGGAATTTACAGCTTATAAACTTTATACCGACAACTAAAGATGGAGAAGCGTAGTTTCGGGTCGTTGGTATCGCGTCGCAGCACTTCTGGATCGTCAGGTTCGCAACACGTAGCAAGAGATTATTCAGCGAGAGTTGTTCTTGAAGAGGTGCTCGAACACTGCTTATAAAGGGTGCTGGAGGCGCCTCCAAAGCTGTCCGAGGCGCCTCCAAGCCTTGGGTTGCATGCGTCGATAAGCGCTGATCAAGTCGCGCATTATCCCTCTGAAGGCGCCTTCACGCGCCTTCAAGGCACCTCCATGCTGCGGTCCAAGGCGCCTTCACTGCCCTTTAAGGCGCCTCCAACTCCAGCTCACAGCCAGCTCACCTTCGCACCCGAGGCGCCTCCAAGCTCCATGGAGGCGCCTCGGACACTGTTCATCCGAGGCTAATGTTGCTCTTTTGTCCCTGCATAATGTGTTAGTCTACAAACTACACACATATCCTACAAGACAAAGTTAGCACACATAATATCATAAATATGAATGAAAGTTCGACAGTCTTCGGACTATCCGGGTCTGACTTTGGATTTCCGACCGGAAACCCTAGGTCGACCCGACGCCTACTGTTCCCTCTACGGGGAACGCGTCCTCACCTACTCCACTCAGGAGATTTACCTGTTGCCAGTCGATCCTCCAGATCGACTGGACTTTTGCTCAGCACTCAATGCTTCCGGACTTTCTGCTGGACATCCGCTTCCCGGCCAGTCCAGTCTTTCACCTGGTTCGCAACACCAGGACTTTCCACCTAGGGTTACCACCCCCTAGGACTTTTTCCTGAAGACATCGACCTACCAAGACTTTCCGCATAGGGTTACCACCCCCTATGACCTAGAGTTACCACCCCCTCGGGTTTTTCCCTTTGCCTAACCGCAGCTAGGACTTTCCTGAAATCCTCAAGTAGACTTGTTAGAAAACAAAACACCTTAACTTTGAATCCTTTGCCATTATCAAAACACAAGTTCGATCGTCGGATGCTTCCCGCACCAACAATCTCCCCCTTTTTGATTATGGCAACTCAAATTCAAAGTTAAGTAAACAAACGAATAGATAAGCATTTTTAACGCAGGCAAATCTGCTAAGTATAGATGAAAAATATGACCAAAGCAAATTTGCTAAATTAATCTATATGCTCCCCCTTAACTTTTGCTTCCCCTTAATTTGAATTTTACAATTTGCTACTTACAAGATGACCAAATTTGCTAAAGTAACCTATATGCTCCCCCTTAATTATTAATTTGAATTTTAATTTGCTACTTTTAATTTGCTACTCTCCCCCTTTGCCATATATCAAAAAATGGTCAATAATAGACACTTGAATAACATTATAAAATTGTTGATAAAGTTAGTGATTATATATTTCTTACTTAACTGAAAAATTGTTTATTAGTCTTTTGAAAAAAAATTGTACAGGAATTTGCTAAGTTCAACAGGTTAGCTAAGTTCAACAGGGTTTGAAAGTTAATATTGGAACTTAGCTTTAATAATATTTAAGATTTAGGACAAGGTTAGTCATTCAAATTCAGTTGGTCCTTAAGTCCAAGCATGAGTCATGTTTACTAGATTAATTTACTAGGTATCAGAGCCCTAATGATCAAGGCATTCTTAACTAGAAAATTGAGTATCCTTTACCAACTGTCTAACCTTTAGTTACTTGCTGACTGCCTATAGGGCCACAGTTTTCACATGGTTAGTCAAGTTAAGTTGATTTGGTCCAGTTAGATTTGACTAGAGCTGGAAGACTCAACTTGATTAATGTATATTGCGTATTTAACGCCCAGACTCATATTGATGCACAGATATAAGCATTCTTGAGTCCAGACTATACCCTATGCATCTCACGTCGTTCTATGTTTTTCAATCACAATCAAGTTATACCTAGGTGCTTGTGAGATGCTCTGGCTTAATTCTAGGGGAGCATGATTTCTAGGGGGAAAGCCTAGGCTATTTCAATTTTTTGAACAATCTAGGAAATTGGGAATTTTGAAAATTATTTTTCCTAGAATTTGAAAAAAATGATAACTAAGTCCAGAATTTTGAAAAATCTAGGAAATTAGAAATTTTGAAAATGATTTTTCCTAAAATCAAAAGAACAAGACAACAAAATGAGACACTTACTCTACCCAACACATTCCTATTTACCTTCTAAGTGCACTGAACTCAAGTTCAGGTAAGGGTTTTGTAAAGATGTCAGCTAGGTTTGATTTGGACTCAATGTGGTTGAGTGTAATTTCACCTTTAGCTACATGGTCCCTTACAAAGTGGTGTTTTACCTCTATGTGTTTGGTCCTGGAGTGGTGAATAGGATTCTTGGTGAGATTAATTGAGCTGATATTATCATTAAAGATTTGTGTATTTTTATACTCTAGTTGATAGTATTTTAACGTATGCATCATCCACAGTAGTTGAGATGCACATTCTCTTAGAGCTATGTATTCAGCTTCTGTGGTGGATAGAGCAACACAATGTTGCTTTCTGCTTGACCAACTTACTAGGCACTGACCTAGAATCTGGCAGCTACCACTTGTACTTTTTCTGTCTAACTTGCACCCGACATAGTCTGAATCAGAATAGCCGTAATGGTCAAAGGTACAAGTTCTTGGATACCAAAGTCCTACATTTAGAGTTCCTTTAATATACCGAAGTATTCTTTTAACGTATGATAGGTGTGACTCTTTTGCACAGGATTGGTATCTTGCGCACATACCTACTGCAAACAATATGTCGGGTCGACTTGCAGTTAGGTAAAGTAAGCTACCTATGGCACTCCTATAGTATTTTGGGTCAACTGGTTTTCCTTCAGGGTCAGAATCAATGTTTATGTTGGTTGCCATTGGGGTATTTATAATTTTTGAATTTTCCATACAGAATTTTTTAATTAACTCTTTAGCATATTTAGTTTGATAAATGTAGATTCCATCTTTAGTTTGTTTAATTTGTAAGCCTAAGAAGAAATTAAGTTCTCCAACCATACTCATTTCAAATTCACTTTCCATTAATTTGACAAATTCTTTTAAGAATTTTGAATTAGTTGAGCCAAAGATTATGTCGTCAACATAGATTTGGGCTATAAAGATGTCTTTTCCTATAGTTTTCACGAACAAAGTCGGATCGATTTGTCCTTGGTTAAATTCTTTGGATATTAAGTAATTAGATAATCTTTCATACCATGCTCTAGGGGCTTGTTTTAGTCCATATAGTGCCTTTTTTAATTTAAATACGTGATTAGGGTAGTCTATGTCTTCAAACCCTAGAGGTTGGCTTACGTAGACCTCTTCCTTGATAAAACCATTTAAAAAGGCTGACTTAACATCCATTTGGTACAATTTGAATCCTTTATTTGCTGCATAGGCTAATAACATCCTAATGGACTCGAGTCTAGCTACTGGAGCATAGGTTTCATCATAGTCTAAGCCTTCGACTTGACTAAACCCTTTGGCTACTAACCTTGCTTTGTTTCTTATTATATCACCGTGATCATCCAACTTGTTCCTAAAAACCCATTTGGTGTCTATTATTGATTTATCTATGGGTTTAGGTACAAGGTCCCAGACTTGGTTTCTCTCAAATTGGGCTAATTCTTCCTGCATTGCAATGATCCAGTCTGGATCAGGCAGGGCTTCTTCTATAGTCTTAGGTTCAATTTTAGAGATTAGGGCAATCTGACTAAGGTTTCTATAGGATGATCTAGTTCTAACCCCAAGGTTTGGGTCACCCAAAATTTGGTCAGGTGGGTGAGAGGTACTTACTCTAGTTGGTCTTATCTATGAGTCAGAAACTGGTTCTTCTGACTCATTGAGATTAGGTTGGATTTCTTCATCGTCTATAGTTCTTGGATTGATGTCAATATTTTCATTTATATAAGGTAAACTATTTTCTTCATCAAATATTACATTAGTTGTTTATTCAACTTTCGAGGTATTTTGATTATATACTCTAAAGGCCCTACTGGTAGAGGAGTATCCTAAGAATATTCCTTGGTTAGATTTGAGTGTAAATTTTCCTAAGTAATCTTTAGTATTTAAAATGTGAACTTTACACCCAAATACTTTTAGATAGTTTAGATTGAGAATTTTATGATAATAGAGTTCATATGGTGTTTTATTGTGAAATTTATTAATTAAAATTCTGTTTTGAATATAATTTGCAGTATTTATCGCTTCAGCCCAAAATTGATGATTTAAGTGATATTCGTTTAACATAGTCTTAGCTGCTTCTTGTAATGTTCTATTTTTACGTTCCACTAGTCCATTTTGTTGGGGGGTTCTAGGACATGAAAATTCATGTTGGTATCCATTTATTTTACAAAATTCGGTGAACCTATGATTTTTAAATTCCCCTCCGTGATCACTTCTTATTCTTTTGATTTTAGTATCTTTTTCATTTTCCGTTAAGTTGCAAAAATTACTAAATATTTCATAGGTTTCATCTTTCGTTTTTAGAAATTTTACCCAAGTGTACCTAGAGTAGTCATCAATTATTACTAAGCAATATTGGTTCTTGCTTAGTGATTTGGCTCCATGTGAATCAAATAGATCAAGGTGAAGGAGCTCAAGTATGGTGTTGGATCTTTCTAGGTTGGTTGACTTTTGGGTTGACTTGGTTTGTTTTCCTTTTTGACATGCATCACAGATTGAGTTTTCAATAAATTTTAATTTGGGCAAACCTCTAACCAGACCATTTTGACTCATTTTTGAAATGAGTCTAGTGTGAGTGTGACCCAACCTTCTGTACCACAGTTGGGTTTCCTCTTGTTGTGTCAGGAGACACTTTATTGAGGATATTGATAAGTCAATTGTGTAGATGTTATTTTTCCTAAGTCCTTTAAGTTTAATTTCTGGGTTTTCAATATTTTTAACTAGACATCCAGATTTATCAAAATTGACTAGGTATCCGCTGTCACACAATTGACTTATACTTAGTAAATTAAAGTTAAAATTTTCAACCAATAAAACATTTCGAATAATGAAATCGGAACTAAGTTTAATATTACCTTTTCCAATTACTTTAAGTTTACCGTTGTTGCCGAATGCAACTGATCCTAGACTCTTGTACTTGAGTTTGGTAAACTTCAACTTATCTCCAGTCATATGTCTGGAGCATCCACTATCCAACATCCATTGATCCAATTCCTACACATGAAGTAGTTGAATTGGTTTCTTTTTAATGGATTTAAAGATAGTGTAATTGAAGTAGACTCCTTAGATTTTCTATTTTATTCTATTGTATTCAAGGTAATTTAGCAAACACTTATGTTTATTGAGTTTAATTTTAGGTTTATAAAATGATTTTTGAAAATTAGATTTTTAAACCACTTTGAAATTTAAGTTTTTAAAATAATTTTGAAATTTAAGTTTTTGAAATTTAAGTTTAAAATAATTTTGAAATAAGTTTTTAAAATAATTTTGAAAAATAATTTTGAAATTTAAGTCTTTGAAATAATTTTGAAATTTAAGTTTTTAAAATAATTTTGAAATTTAAGTTTTTGAAATTTAAGTTTAAAATAATTTTGAAATAAGTTTTTTTTTAAAATAATTTTGAAATAAGTTTTTTTTTAAAATAATTTTGAAATTTAAGTTTAAAATAATTTTGAAATAAGTTTTTTAAAATAATTTTGAAATTGAAATTTAAGTTTAAAATAATTTTGAAATAAGTTTTTAAAATAATTTTGAAAAATAATTTTGAAATTTAAGTCTTTGAAATAATTTTGAAATTTAAGTTTTTAAAATAATTTTGAAAAATAATTTTGAAATTTAAGTCTTTGAAATAATTTTGAAATTTAAGTTTTTAAAATAATTTTGAAATTTAAGTTTTTAAAATAATTTTGAAATTTAAGTTTTTAAAATAATTTTAAAATTTAAGTTTTTAAAATTATTTTGAAAAATAATTTTGAAATTTAAGTTTTTGAAATAATTTTGAAATTTAAGTTTTTAAAATAATTTTGAAATTTAAGTTTTTGAAATTTAAGTTTTAAAATAATTTTGAAATTTAAGTTTTTAAAATAATTTTGAAATTTAAGTTTTTGAAATTTAAGTTTTAAAATAATTTTTGAAATAAAGGTAATTAATTTAATTTTAATTTCTTAGTCATTCACCTGATCTAGATTGTCAATCAGGGAATCCTATAATTGTTGTGAGATGAATTATTGTAGAATTAAGGGTCTGGTTTAACTTTGTGTTAGATTCAGGTTTAGCTTTGGGTTCAACAAGTAAGCATTCTTTGGATAAACTTCTGGGTTATGGTGAGTCACTCGGAGCTCATTAAAGTAATCATGCCTTCGAGGTTTTCCAAATAGTCCTACCCATTGAATTTAATACTAATCCTTGGTCTAACTTGTTAGGATCCATTTAAGGGTAGCTTCGGTCAGTTCCACTTGGCCAAATGCACTAGGTCAAAGCCATATCTTCCTAGACATGCGATGCCCAAGTTTCCCTAACGTACTATCATCCAAAAACTTCACCGGTACTGTGGTTCAAGTTAAACTCAGCCCTTTTTTTTTTTTTTTTTAAACTAGCCTTAATTACCCTGCCGGGTAATCTACTCTTGTTTTACCCATTTCGGGTAAATTAAGTTCAGTTATCCTGTCGGGTAGTTGAGTTGGAGGTGCCAGCTAGTTTGGATCCACCATCTATTTTTGAATTTTAAATATATAATTTAATTTCAAATTTTTAATTTGATTTTGAATTTTAATTTCGAATTTTTAATTTGATTTGATTTTGAATTGATTTTGAATTTTAAAATTTAATTTCGAATTTTTAATTGAATTTTAATTTCAAAATTTTAATTTGATTTGATTTTGAATTAATTTTGAATTTTGAATTTTAAATATTTAATTTTGAATTTTTAATTTGATTTTGAATTTTAATTTTGAATTTTTAATTTGATTTTGAATTTGAATTTCGAATTTTTAAGATAGTTTTTCTTTTAGCTTTCCCTGGATCATATCCTCGGTATGGTTTATCGAGGTAGTATATTTGATCCTTCGAAACCCAGTATTGGCCAAGTCCAACTTGATTGATCAATTTGGACTTGGGGACCCATGCTTGGACTGATTTAGTATTTTGTTTGTTTATTAAGGATAGATAAGATCTATATTTCTTTTTACTTTTATATCCCAGCCCAGTTTTGTTGTAAATGACTCTTTGTGTCCCAAGAATTAGATCCAAATTCTTGGAGCCCAGAGAAAACTTTTCTAAAGTTATTTTTAAATCTTTTACCTGATTTTTCAAACTAGAGTTTTCTTCCTCAAGTTTTTGAACTTGAGTAGAGTTTCCAGTTTGAACTTGATTAGGTAAAGAATTAGTGTTTGTCACTTCTTTAAGGACGGCTACTTCCTTTAGAAGTGATTTAATCCTAAGGTTTGATTTAGCTAGTTTGCGAAGTAAGTAATTAACTAAATTATTAAGCCTTGGAATACTTACATTGGAGTCTGGCCCTTCTGAAACGGATGCGGATCCGTGGCTTTGCTCGGACTCGGCTTCTGACTCGCTCTCGATGATCTGGTCCCAGGCCATCAGTGCGAGTAGACTTGTTTGATCAAGTTCATCGTTGTCGTCCTCTGAAGAAGATTCGTCCCAGGTTGCTTTCAGGGCCTTCTTTCTTCTTTGCTTTTTGGCCTCCTTTTGGTTGGGACAGTTGGCTTTGATATGCCCCTTTTGGTTGCACCCGTAACAAGTGACTTCGAATTTTACCTTTGAGTTCGGTTGGGCCTCCCTGGACTGAACTGCCTTCTTCAGATCTTTCTTGTTGAAGCCCTTCTTCTTCTTGTAGAGCTTCTTCACAAGGTTCACAAGTTCGCTGGTCAGTTCATCCTCTGAATCTTCTGAGTCGGATTCGTCTTCTGATTCCGATTCAATTTTTCGCCGTACTCTTGATTCCCGTGTTCGACTCGTACCTGCAACCAAAGCAATACCCTTCTCGGATGGCTGTGCATTAGTTTGTTCATGAAGTTCAAATTCAGAAAATAACTCGTCTAACTTTAAAGAAGATAAGTCTTTGGAGACCTTGTAGGCATCTACCATTGATGCCCACAATGTACTCCTTGGAAACGAATTTAATGCGTACCTTATGACGTCCTGATTTTCGACTTTCTATCCAATTGCATGAAGAGAGTTAAGAATGTCCTGGATACGTGCGTGCAGATGGCTCGCCGTCTCACCTTCCTGCATTTTTAAATTATATAATTTATTAAATAATAAATCATGCTTACTTACCTTGGTTTCCGAGGTGCCCTCGTGAAGTTCGATTAGTTTCTCCCAGAGTTCCTTTGCGGTTGAAAAGGGACCGACTCTGTTGAGTTCCTCCTTGGTAAGACCGCACTGGATGGTGCAGGTAGCTTTGGCGTCGGCTTCCACCTTTTTGATGAAGGCTGGTTCCCAGTTCTCATAGGATGTAGGCTTACCGTCTGTATCAGTTGGTAGTTGAAGTCCTGTCTTGACTATCATCCAGGTGTCGAACTGGATCTTCAGATATATCTCCATTCGCCCCTTCCAGTATCCGAAGTCTTCTCCGGAAAATAGTGGGGGACGAACAGTGCTATATCCTTCTTGTTGAGTCATTTTAGACCTAGATGAGCAAAAACAAAAAGATCTATTCCAAGACTGTGTCTTGGATTAGTAGTGCGGGAGGAAAAAATTACGAGCTCAAGTGGTATTGACCAACTTTGAGCAACACTGATTAAAAAAATTAGAACTTTAGCTAATTAGCTAATTTCTAATTGACTCCGAAACAAAATACCACAAAAAAACGTTTTGAATGGTGGTTGCACCAATTCAAAACAACCCCGCTCTGATACCAATTGTTGGATCGAGACGCGCTAGAGGGGGGGGGGGGTGAATAGCGCTTGTGGCTATTTCGTTTTTCGGAATCGTAAAACTATTCGAGTAAATGCAGCGGAAATAAAAACAATCACATAAAGAGGCAAACTATTTACTTCGTTCGGAGCCTAGATCGACTCCTACTTGAAGGCCCGCGATCCTTGATCGCTTTCGATGGGCAACAACTATAAGCACGATAATTTGTACAAGTATAGGAATTTACAGCTCATAAACTTTATACCGACAACTAAAGATGGAGAAGCGTAGTTCCGGGTCATTGGTATCGCGTCGCAGCACATTTGGATCGTCAGGTTCGTAGCACGTAGCAAGAGATTATTCAACGAGAGTTGTTCTTGAAGAGGTGCTCGAACACTGCTTATAAAGGGTGCTGGAGGCGCCTCCAAAGTTGTCCGAGGCGCCTCCAAGCCCCGGGTTGCATGCGTCGATAAGCGCTGATCAAGTCGCGCATTATCCCTCTGAAGGCGCCTTCACGCGCCTTCAAGGCGCCTCCATGCTGCGGTCCAAGGCGCCTTCACTGCCCTTTAAGGCGCCTCTAACTCCAGCGCATAGCCAGCTCAAGCTCCATGGAGGCGCCTCGGACACTGTTCATCCGAGGCTAATGTTGCTCTTTTGTCCCTGCACAATGTGTTAGTCTACAGACTACACACATATCCTACAAGACAAAGTTAGCACATATAATATCATAAATATGAATGAAAGTTCGACAGTCTCCGGACTGTCCGGGTCTGATTTCGGATTTCCGACCGGAAACCCTAGGTCGACCCGACGCCTACTGTTCCCTCTACGGGGAACACGCCCTCACCTACTCCACTCAGGAGATTTACCTGTTGCCAGTCGATCCTCCAGATCGACTGGACTTTTGCTCAACACTCGATGCTTCTAGACTTTCTACTGGACATCCGCTTCCCGGCCAGTCCAGTCTTTCACCTGGTTCGCGACACCAGGACTTTCCACCTAGGGTTACCACCCCCTAGGACTTTTGCCTGAAGACATCGACCTACCAAGACTTTCCGCATAGGGTTACCACCCCCTATGACCTAGAGTTACCACCCCCTAGGGGTTTTCCCTTTGCCTAACCGCAGCTAGGACTTTCCTGAAATCCTCAAGTAGACTTGTTAGAAAACAAAACACCTTAACTTTGAATCCTTTGCCATTATCAAAACACAAGTTCGATCGTCGGATGCTTCCCGCACCAACAATTCCGCCTTATACGCCACAACATAATGGTGTATTGGAAAGGCGTAATCAAACCTTATTAGACATGGTTAGATCAATGATGGATCATGTAGATCTTCCCAAGACCTTTTGGGATTATGCACTCATTACAGCTGTTTACTTGCTAAACAGAATCCCGACAAAAGCAGTCTCAACTACTCCATATGAGGCATGGACTAGTAAGAAACCCCTCCTATCTTATTTGAAGATATGGGGATGTCCTGTTTATTGGAAGAGGACTGTATCAGACAAGTTGGATGCTAAGTCTAATAAGTGTTTATTTATTGGATACCCTAAGGAAACTAAAGGTTACCAATTCTATCATCCCTTAGAACAAAAGGTGTTTGTTCCAAGACATGCTACTTTCCTAGAGAAAGAATTTCTCTTATAGGAAGCAAGTTAGAGTATGGTTGAACTTAATGAAGTTCAAGGGACTCTAATAAACACTAATGAGATACCTAGTTAAGAACCATAACCGATTATAACACAATCTCCTCGTAGATCAGGTAGGACATACAATATTCTTGAGAGATATGGATCTCTTGTAAGAGAATCGAATGATGTGTTACTCATTGAGGATGAGGAACCTACTAATTACAAAGAGGCTTTGAATAGTTTAGAAAAGCACAAGTGACTTACAACCATGAAGTCGAAAATAGATTCCATGTTCGAAAACCAATTTGGAATTTAGTGGACCCACCTGAGGGTATTACGCCTGCAGGGTGTAAGTGAGTTTTCAAGAAGAAAATTGACATGGATGGTAATGCAATTACCTACAAGGTAAGGTTGGTGGTGAAAGGCTATTATCAAAGGCAATGCATTGACTATGATGAAACCTTCTCACTTATAACCATGCTTAAATCTATTCGGATACTCTTGGCCATATCAGCTCATCATGATTATGAGATATGACAGATAGATGTGAAAACAGCTTTCCTTAATGGAAATCTGCTCGAGGATGTGTATATGCCACAACCTAAAAGCTTCACATCTGTTAACAAGAATAAAGTATGCAAGATTCAACGATCCATTTATGGACTAAAGCAAGCATCCAAGAGTTGGGATATCCATTTTGATGAGGCGATCAAATAGTTTGATTTCTTATAAATTTCAAAAGAACCTTGTGTGTATCAAAAGATTAGTGGGAGTTAGTCGTATTCCTAATATTATATGTTGATGACATATTGCTTAAAGGAAATGATGTGCTAGTTTTACAGTCAGTTAAAGTTTGGTTGCCCAATATGTTCTCAATGAAAGACATGGGAGAAGTAACTTACATCCTTGGGATGAAAATCTATAGAGATAGATCAAAAAGGTTGCTTGGTCTTTCACAGCTGAATATATAGACAAAGTGCTAAAACGGTTTAATATGTCTGAATCCAAGAAAGGTTTCATACTTATGAGGCATGGAGTTCAACTTTTGAAGTCTATGTGCCCACATACAAAAGACGAGAGGATTTACATGGATAAGATATTTTATGCATCCGTAATAGGATCTTTCATGTATGATATATTATGAACAAGACCCGATGTATCATATGCTCTGAGTGTTACGAGCAGATACTAGCCTGGTCTAGGAATGGGTCATTGGGTGGCTGTCAAGATGATCCTTAAGTACTTAAGAAGAAATAAGGAAATGTTCTTAGTTTATGGAGATGGTGATATGACCATAAGCAGATATACAGATGCTAGTTTCCAGACGGACAAGGATGACTTCAAGTCCCAATCTGAATTCATATTCATATTAAATGGAGGCGCGGTTAGTTGGAAAAGTTCCAAGTAAGATACTGCTGCAGATTCTACCTGTGAGGCAGAATATATTGCAACTTCGGAAGCAGCAAAGGAATCGATTTGGATCAAGAAGTTTGTTACTGAACTTGGAGTGATTCCATCTATTATTGAAGGATTATCTGTTTACTACGACAACACTAGAGCCATTACGTAAGCAAAGGAACCGAGATCTCATCAATGATCAAAACATGTGCTTCACCATTATCATTTGATCAGGGAGATCGTTAGTAGGAAAGAAATATAACTTGAGAAAATTTCCACTGAAAGGAATTTAGTGGATCCTTTGACAAAGGCTCTGCCATAAAGTAAGTTTGAGAGTCACGTCTGTGTTGGTTGCTACTCGGAAAACCTAGAGGTTCCACTGTACAAAAATTTTGTACAAAGGTCTGAACCTTTTCCTAGCTACCATGTGTTCTTTTAAATTAAATTTTGGATCGCCTGCGGAACTTAACACGTTTGATCCAAAACTTAATCTATTCGTTCTTTTAGGTTTTGACTTGGGTCTCTTGCGGAACTTAACACGTTCGACCCAAATCACCTTAAGTTATTAATTCCATTAAATATTAATTTCCATAATTGGTTCCCAGTACTGACGTGGCGAGGCACACGACCTTCTTGGATATGGGAGCAACCACCACCGACTAGACAAAACCTTTTATGGAAAGATAATATTTAATTTCCTAAAATAACTTTATGTTAACCGAAAAGAACAATCAAATCACAAGGGAAAGAAAAACAAAAGAACACTATATCGAAAACAAATTCGAAACTCTAGAATCGTATGCCTCTTGTATTTAGTATTATTTCCAAAAATAACTAGTATGATGCGGAAACAAAAATTACTAGTTATACCTTTTAGAAAGACCTCTTGATCTTCTACCGTATTCCTCTTCTAACCTCGGACGTTGTGTGGGCAACGATCTTCCGAGATGAGAACCACCAAGCACCTTCTTCTTCCTTGCAAGTTTCGGCCATCAAAACTTCTTCTAGGATGAAGAGGTTCGGCCACCATCACCATGCTCCAAGGGATACTAGAAACGAGGCTTGCTTTCTCTCCTTCTTCTCCTTCCTTGATCCGACCACAAACAAAAGCTCCACCAAGAGATAAGTTTCAGCCAACAAGAGGAGAGAAGAGTAATAGGGCCGCCCACCAAAACCAAAGAGGAGAGGAAGGAAAAGAATAGAGATCATTAACCATAAAGCCTTCTCTATCCTCTCTTTTATAATCTTTGGTCTTGGCAAATAAGGAAAATTTAATAAAAATTTCCTTAATTCTTTTTCCATTGAAAAGGAAAAATTATTTAATTAAAAATAATTTTCTTTTTCAAATACAATGGCCGGCCACCTCAAGCCCCAAATCAAGGAAAGTTTTAATTAAAACAAGAATTAAAACTTCCTAATTTGTTTCCGAAAATTTATAAAAATTTCTCCAATAATTTAATCCCTTCATGATTGGTTAATAAAAAGGAAATTTTATAAATTAAAATCTTTCTTTTAAACATGTGGATAAAAAGAAAGTTATCTCTAAAAATTAAAATCTCTTTTAATCTACAAATAAGGAAAGATATCAAATCTTTTCTTAATCTCTTGTAGAAACTTATAAAAGAGAATATTTAATTTTTAAACTTTCTTTTAAATCATGAACATGGTTAAAAAGGAAAGTTTTTCTTAAAATTTAAAATCCTCCTTTAATCAACAAATAAGGAAAGATTTCAAATTTTAAACTTTCTTTTAAACATATAGATGATTTACAAATAAGGAAAGTTTTTACCAAAAATTAAAACCATCATTTTAAACTACAAATAAGGAAAGAGATTAATCTCTTCTCTTAATCTTTTGTAGAAAGCTATAAAAGGAAATTTTTAATTTTTAAACTCTCTTTTAAAATCATGATATCCACATAAGAAATAATTTTAATAAAAATCCTTTTTAATATTCTAGTGGCCGGCCACCTAAGCTTGGGACCCATGCTTTGGCCGGCCACCTACATGGCTCATCCACTTGGTCTTGGCCGGCCCTAACTTGGGTTCCAAGCTAGCTTGGTCGGCCCCATTGGATGGGTAAGAAGGTGGGTATGCGGTGGGTATAAATCTCTATATACTAGAGGCTACGATAGGGACCGAGAGGAGGAATTGGTTTTGGTCTCCCGATGAAATTAAGCATCCCGTGTTCGCCCCGAACACACAACTTAATTTCATCAATAATAATTCATTCCACTAAAGAACTATTATTGAACTACCGCACCAATCCCAAATTACATTTTGGGCTCCTTCTTATTATGAGTGTGTTAGTCTCCCTGTGTTTAAGATAACAAATGTCCACTAATTAAGTAAGTTACTGACAACTCACTTAATTAATATCTAGCTCCAAGAGTAGTACCACTCAACTTCATCGTCATGTCGAACTAAGTCCACCTGCAGGGTTTAACATGACAATCCTTATGAGCTCCTCTTGGGGACATTTTCAACCTAGATCACTAGGACACAGTTTCCTTCTATAATCAACAACACACACTATAAGTGATATCATTTCCCAACTTATCGGGCTTATTGATTTATCGAACTAAATCTCACCCATTGATAAATTAAAGAAATAAATATCAAATATATGTGCTTGTTATTATATTAGGATTAAGAGCACACACTTCCATAATAACTGAGGTCTTTGTTCCTTTATAAAGTCAGTATAAAAGGAACGACCTCAAATGGTCCTACTCAATACACTCTAAGTGTA
This sequence comes from Zingiber officinale, assembly GCF_018446385.1. Lineage (NCBI taxonomy): Eukaryota > Viridiplantae > Streptophyta > Magnoliopsida > Zingiberales > Zingiberaceae > Zingiber > Zingiber officinale. The sequence continues at coordinate 96,009,343 of NC_055990.1, forward strand.
CTAGTGTAATTATATAGTTAAGATAAACTAATATCTAATTACACTACGACCTTCCAATGGTTTGTTCCTTTCCATCTTGGTCGTGAGCTACTGTTTATAATTTATAAGGAACCGATAACATGATCTTCTGTGTGTGACACCACACACTATGTTATCTACAATATAAATTAATTGAGCAACTATATTTATCATAAATGTAGACATTTGACCAATGTGATTCTTATTTCTAGATAAATATTTATACCAAAAGCTAGGCTTTTAGTATACACTCTAACAGTCTGTGCTTACGATTTAGGACACCATGGTGATTGACTTTAGGTCAAGTGGGAGCGTTAGAATTTGAGGGATGCCCTAAGTCAATCGCCTTATGATTTTTTCTATTTATTTGATAAGTAAAGATTCACTATTTGAGTGCATATTATATGTTTGATTTCTTAAACTCATTTACTAAATGCCCATAATATAATTTATAGCATGAGAGAATTTGTGATTGGATCACAACTAGTGATTATCTCTACATGTGCAATTATGAATATATTAAAATTTCCCTAGTCATCTAATTGATACATTTGGATATCATCAATTCTGTAAGACTAGCACGGGTTATACTCCTTGGTTTAGCCAAGCAGCTGTTTTCTCACTGGTTGGAGACATTAGGATGTCGAGAGTTAAACGTGGATGCTAGTTATAGTAACTAGTTCATTGGAGTGACTCACTGTAAGACTTCATATGATTCTCTACATATATATAGATATGTCTGTGAAGTTCTTACTGCAGCACGAGTGTAAATTTCCTTCAACTTGAGGTATACAAGTCATCTTGGTCATGGAGACTTATAATTTAACATCTTAATCAAGCATCTCATTGAGATGTGGATCTGGGATGATTGGATATAAGTTGAAGTTGTTGGACCCCGTGGTAGTTTTGATGTGATCAACCAAGTTGGTTAGGTCCTGCTGTGTTTGAACCCGGTGTCTGAGTGTGCAGGAGCTTAGGAGCACAGGAAGTCGAGTGGAAGACGCAGCTAGCGAGAAGGACGGCACGGGAAGGGAGCCGACGGGCTCGGTGCGTCCGAAGGACGAGAGAGCTGCGGAAGAGTACTCCGATGGGCGTGAAGAGCGTGCACGGCGTTCGAGGGACGTTAAGCCGGGACGGAAGGCTGCTCGAGGAGAAGGCCGGGAATTGGGTTCGGGTGAGCCCTATTCCGGTTGGCCGCAATCACCCAAAAGAACGGAGCGTCGGAAGCTGAAGAAACCAGGCTGAAAAGTAGGCTGCCAGCTTGGAGGCGCCTCCAGCAGGCTTGGAGGCGCCTCCATCATGAAGGCGCCTTCAACAGGTCAAAATGACCGTTTAGCTTCGAATAGAGTTCTATCCGCTGACCGAGTTGTGGAGGCGCCTTGAACCTTGTTGGAGGCGCCTTGGACCCTCGGGATAGAATTTCCAGAGGCTATTTAAATGCCCCTGGAGCTAGGAATTCAGATAGAACTCAAGCAATCAATCTGTAAGCAATTCCTAGCAGTAGTTCTGAGCAATTAGAGTGTAAAAGGCTTCTCCGCCTTTAGAGAAGGAGAATTTTCTTAGTGCGCTTTTCACTGCCCTGGATTAACAACCCTCTTGGTTGTAACCAGGTTAAATTTCTGTTTTTGTTTTTACTTTCTGTCTTCATTATTTTACTACTGCATTTATTCTGAGTTGATATCCGAGGAGGGTAGTTTTAGTTTTTGTTTTTAGCAATTCACCCCCCTCTTGCCGGTCTCCGCTGCACCAACAAGTGGTATCAGAGCCTGATCGCCTCAGAAGGACTAACCGCCAACTGAAGCACTACGATCAAGACGATGGCCGGAGCGAACATCCATCCCCCGAAGTTCGACGGAGACTTCGCCACTTGGAAGCGCAAAATGGAGATATTTTTTCAAACAGATTTTGATATTCTTATTACAATGAAATATGGTTTTGCAACGCCGAAAGATAAAGAAGAAAACACATGGAGCAAGAAGGAGCAAGCCGATTTCGTCGCCAACGGAAAGGCGGAGTTCCACCTGCTTAGCGTGCTGCCACCACAAGAAGTAAATCGGATCGGAAGCTACGACTCAGCGAAAGATCTCTGGGAAAAATTCCTGGAGCTACACGAAGGTACTTCCGAAGCGCGACATCCTCCGGAACCAGTTAACGAACCTCCGGATGAACCAAGGCGAGAAGGTAGCGCAACAACAAGCGAGAATCAAGGAGCTAATAACGCAACTAACGAACCTTGGAGAAGAGGTAACCAACCGGGACTCCATTCGGTACGCGCTCAACGCCTTCCCTAGAACTCCAGAGTGGGCTTCCTTAGTAGATGCGTATTACATCTCTAAGGACCTAGAGGTAAGTACGTTAGAACAATTATTTTCCACTTTTGAACTTCACGAGTCTCGAGTTTCAGAACCCAACGGAGCAAAGAAGACAAGTCAGAACATTGCCTTAAAGGCAAAGATGAACAGTTCTGACTCCGAAGCCTCAGTCGACGAATCCGAAGCGGCACTACTGGTAAGACGCTTCAATAAATTTTTCAATTCTAATAAATTTAAATCGCAGAGGCATCACCGAAAGAAGAGGACAGTTCGTTGCTACAACTGCAATGAAGAAGGGCACATCAAGGAGGACTGCCCAAAATTGAAGAGAAAGGAGAAAGAAAAGGAAAAGCCAAAATACAAGAAACCAGAACCCTCCAAGCACAAGAATCTGAAGGCTACTTGGTCAGATTCGTCATCCTTCGAATCGGAAGTCGAAGAATTCTCGGGACTAGCACTGATGGCCAACCATCAGATAGAAGAAACGTCCAGCTCAGAGCTGAGCATCGATGAAGGGGGAGGAACATCAGAAGAAGAAAGCAGCAGTGAAGGGGGAGCGTCACCAGACCAGGTAAGTAAGGTACGCAATCTAACCCCAACTCAATCTTTCAAATTTATCAAGTCTCTTTCTAAAGAGTTAGATCAATTAGAAAAAGAGAATGCTGAACTAAAGTTGAACTTAGCAAGAGCATGCCCGTTAGAAATGTATGATCATCTAAAATCAGAAAATGAAAATTTAAAATTAGAAATTGAAAAATTGAAAAATGATGCATGCTTAAAGAAATTTCCAAAGTAAAAAATTAGAACTTATGGTAAATTAAATTGGTATATAAGGAAACATCAAGGTCAACTTAGAAAAATACCAAGAAACTATGTACCCCCTAGATTTTTGAATAATCCTGTAGGAAGAAACCTCTATTGGGTTCCAAAATCTGTGCTTAATTAATTTTTCAAAAATTAAAAAGCTTAAAGTGAGAAAATTAAACATTGAAATTTTTTATGGAAGCTTTGTCTAAGGAAGTGGTTGTTGCTCCAATAACCAAGAAGGCCTAGTGCCTCGCCACGACCTGGAAGCTAAAATATTGAAAGAAAATGTTTAATTAAACTTTCTGAAAAAACATTAAACTAGAATCAAATAATGCTTTAAAAGTTTTTTAATCTTTTTAAAATTCTAAAAAGTTAGATTGTAAAAAAAAAAAAAAATTTAAATTTGACTTAGAAATTTTTTTTAATTCATTTTTAACTTAGAATTTTTTAAAATTCTATACATTTCACCTATCTTAAGTCATTTGTTTCTTAACCCCATTTTTGCTGTGATCAAAGGGGGAGAGAAAAGTACAAGTTTAGGGGGAGTTAAAAAATTTATAATTTATAATTCTTTTTCTATTTTTGTTGTAATTTTACTAATTGCAAAAATTATTCTTAAGTTGTTAGTTTAGTAGTTTTTTCTTTAAAATTACTGTTTATGTCTATTTTTAACCTTAACTTGAACTTGGGTTGATGCACATCAAAAAGGGGGAGATTGTTGGACCCCGTGGTAGTTTTGATGTGATCAACCAAGTTGGTTAGGTCCTGCTGTGTTTGAACCCTGTGTCTGAGTGTGCAGGAGCTTAGGAGCACAGGAAGTCGAGCGGAAGACGCAGCTAGCGAGAAGGACGGCACGGGAAGGGAGCCGACGGGCTCGGTGCGTCCGAAGGATGAGAGAGCTGCGGAAGAGTACTCCGGTGGGCGTGAAGAGCGTGCATGGCGTTCGAGGGACGTTAAGCCGGGACGGAAGGCTGCTCGAGGAGAAGGCCGGGAATTGGGTTCGGGTGAGCCCTATTCCGGTTGGCCGCAATCACCCAAAAGAACGGAGCGTCGGAAGCTGAAGAAACCAGGCTGAAAAGTAGGCTGCCAGCTTGGAGGCGCCTCCATCATGAAGGCGCCTTCAACCCTGTTGAAGCCGCCTTCAACAGGTCAAAATGACCGTTTAGCTTCGGATAGAGTTCTATCCGCTGACCGAGTTGTGGAGGTGCCTTGAACCTTGTTGGAGGCGCCTTGGACCCTCGGGATAGAATTTCCAGAGGCTATTTAAAGGCCCCTGGAGCTAGGAATTCAGATAGAACTCAAGCAATCAATCTGTAAGCAATTCCTAGCAGTAGTTCTGAGCAATTAGAGTGTAAAAGGCTTCTCCGCCTTCAGAGAAGGAGAATTTTCTTAGTGCGCTTTTCACTGCCCTGGATTAACAACCCTCTTGGTTGTAACCAGGTTAAATTTCTGTTTTTGTTTTTACTTTCTGTCTTCATTATTTTACTACTGCATTTATTCTGAGTTGATATCCAAGGAGGGTAGTTTTAGTTTTTGTTTTCAGCAATTCACCCCCCTCTTGCCGGTCTCCGCTGCACCAACAGAAGTGCTCGAAGGTGTTTGGATAACCCACAGAGGATTCACCGCTCCTTGTGAGGAGACATATACCCTATGGCCACTCGTTAGGATTATTACTCAAAGTCTTTGGCCAAAGCATCACATGTTAAGAGTGCGAAACTCTTGTACACATGTATGAGTAATTTGAATCTGTAGAACGAGGAAGTATTACTTGGGCTAGGTGTGACGTAGTTAGCCTAGTGGGGACAAGACACATAGATCATATCCTGAACCAAGTGGGTATAGTGAAAGGAACGAGGCACGACTCACTGTAGTTGTTGAATAGTTTAGAATTAATTCTAAGATCAACTATGATTTTTCCATTAATTCAGGATCATGATGTACTACTAGGTGCCACTCATGATTGTTCTATAACTAAGTAGTTAATTATAGATGACCAAGATAAACCGGGAACCTATTGGATCACACGCACTAACGAGTCTCTAAAAGACATAAAATAAGTTAAAGAATATGATTCTTAGATCAAGAGATAAATGTTTAGTTGGACCATACATAAGACAAATATAGAAATATTTGTCGTAATGGAAGCGTGAATGAGCCACATTTCTTATGGAAGAGTTGGACTATATTTGGTTTAATCATGAATTAGTCATGAACCAAACCAAGGGGTTAATGGACTAATTTTTGATTAAGGGATAATGGGTTAGATTTGGACTTTCTAATCAAACTCATTAATAAGGGCTATATATTGATATGGTTAAGAGAAAATTATACACATGAGATCATTAATTAGCTGTTAATTTTTTTAGAAAACCTTAACCCAATTTCTCTTCTCCTCTCCCTCTCCCCTCTCTCTTTTCCACTGCCAACAAGGGGAAACCCTCCCCCTTATTGCAGTAACCACCACAAGGAAGAAATCTCTTCCTTATGTGCTTCTCTTCCTTTTTATCTTGATCCCTCTTCTTCGCTCATGGCTAGTAACTTTCAAAGGTGAGGCTTGTACTCAAGGAGTTGTTTTGAGGAGCTTGGCATGGATACGAATAGAGGTGAGGTTCAACAACGTCGCTACGGTTGATGCCCTTCTCGTTAGAGGTCATCCGTAAGGCACACCTAGCATAAATTTACTTTCCATAAAAATTTAATTATGCGATCATGTTTGGCATGTTGTATACTTGTATGTGTGTGGTGCATGTGCTGTAATAATTTAAGAATTATTATTATTTTATTTTCCGATGCGCATGTTTACGAAACATGTTTTAGCATACATCGAGCATATCCCAACAGGTGCAACACCCTTTTTTCTTTCGAGTAGCCTGAGCTTCTTCAACATTGATAAATTCAATTGCTTGTTCAATGAGTAGGTAGAAGTTGGCTGGAGGTTTTCTAACCAAATCTTTGAAGAAATCATTATCATTAAGTCCCTGAGAGAAAGCATTTACTAAAATTTCTGAGGTGGCCGTGGGAACATCCATAGCCACCTGATTGAACCTTTTGATATAAACTCGAATGGTTTCTTTGGGTCCCTACTTAATGTTGGTGCAATATTCCCCAGGTCAAGGTTGACCTGATTGACTGAGCTTGAATTGGGTCAAGCTCGAGTCTTGATGTTTGAGTTTCGATATTTGACAATACATGGAGACAAGGCATGGAGATTGCAAGTGCAATTGTTCATGTGGTAAGATTATGAAGGAGAGTCAAGTAGGTCAAGGTTGACTGGATACTTGACTGGAAATCTTGGTGAGTGAAGCCAGGAAGTTGTGGAAAGTCCTAGTGAGTGAAGCTAGGCAGAAGGAAAGTCCCGGTGAGTGAAGCCGGTCAGTTGAAAATCCTGGTGAGTGAAGCCAGGTGAAAGACCTAGTAAGTGAAGCTAGGCAGAAGGAAAATCCTGGTGAGTGAAGCCAGGTGAAAGACCTAGTGAGTAAAGCTAGGAGAATGGAAATCCTGGTGAGTGAAGCCAGGTGAAAGACCTAGTGAGTGAAGCTAGGCAAAAGGGAAGTTCTGGTGAGTGAAGCCAGGCATAGAAAATCCAGATGGATCAAGGTTGATCGGACATCTGGAATTGGGAAGTCCGAGTAGGTCAAGGGATTGACCGGATACTTGGCACGAGGAAATCCAGATGGGTCAAGGTTGACCAGACATCTGGTGGAAGTCCAAGTGGGTCAAAGGGATTGATCGAACACTTGGTGAGGGAGTCCTAGCAGGTCAAGGGTGACCGGATGCTAGGCATGATAAACCAACAGGTCATGGATTGACCGAATGTTGGTTTTAGGGGGTTTTTGGACTTGATTTTGGACGAAATCATGAGCTGGATCGATCAGCCGATCGATTGGCTCATGCCCAATCGATCAGCCGATCGATTAGGTGAGTCTTCACAACACGCCCCCTCCCAATCAATCAGTGGATCGATTGGGAGAATCACCAATCGCACAGAAAGCCTCCTAATCGATTGGCCGAACGATTGGGAGCCTCCAATCGATCGGTTGATCGATTGGGAGCTGCAATTCTGCGCGATAAGCCCTGGATCGATTGGTCGATTTATCCAGGCATTTTCCCGAGAGCACAAAGGCACTCTGGATCGATCGACCGATTGATCCAAAACCTCCCCAATCGATTGGGAGCAATCCAATCGATTGTGATTCGACCGTTGGCGTCGTATATAGCCGTTATCGAGCTCTTTCTTCGTTAACGCTTGCAGTGTTCAGCTGAGATCTTCATAGCAACTTCTCCACAGTGTTCTTCCACTCTCACCGCCAGTTCTTGAAGGGTCTTGGAGAGACATCCAAGTCAAGAGGTGTGACTACAACAAGAAGAAGAAGCTAGGGTTAGGGTTTTCATTGCATATCTTGTAAGATATTTCTTGTATTTGTCTTCCCTCGCTTTCTTGTTGTATTGAGAGTATTGTAGGGCTTCTCCGCCTTCAGTAGTTACTGAGAAGGAGTGTTTTCATAGTGGAGGGTGCGTGAGTGTGTGGATCCTTGGATTAGTCACCTCTTCTTGAGGTGGATACCAAGTAAATCCTTAGTGTTAGCCTTGAGTGTTATTTTTTTTGTATATTTCGCTGCATATCTTTGAAGAAACAAACAACGACGAGCATGAGATTGCGCCGAGCTATTCACCCCCCCTCTAGCTCCATTTTCGGTCACAACACTTAAGTGATAAGAGACTCCAAGGGGTTTTATTATATCATCGGTTACTAAAAAAGTGGTGGAGAAATATCTTACGAAAGTCCTTGAGGCGGTGAATAGAGTTATCTAGCAATTGCTTAAACCATTGCTGGGCTTCTCCGCCAAATGTAGTGAGGAACATTCACCATTTTACCCCATCCGTAAATTGCTGAAGAAGGGCAGCGTGCTCAAATTTTAGGGGATGATCCTCCGAATCAACGGTTCTAGAATATTCTTATATGTTGAAGTTCTGATAATGCTTGGGTAATGGATCTTCCAACGCCCTCTAAGAGAATGGAGTAGCAATTGGCTCAGGGGAGCTATCACTAGCCACCGCTTTTCCTCTATACCTGTCTCACACAAGTACTCTCCAAAAGACTCCTGGGTATTATTCCTTGGCCCATCTGTACTAATGGTGTGCAAAAAAGAACTCGAGGGCATTAAGTTGGTGAAAGAGGCACAGGAGGCAAGCGAGCAGGGCCCTCCTCCTGAACCCCTCTTTCCCTTTGATGAGCGGTTGTTGATGCTTCCAGATTTGGTGGTGGCAACATATCACCAATGTTAGCTTGTTGTTATTGTTGGAGTAATTTCTGCGCCTTAGCATTGATGAGCAACTTCAGATCTTCTTGTGTTAATATTATAGTATTGAGTTTTCCAACTTCTTCCATCGCAAAGCTTCAGATCCAAGCGAAGAGTTCCCACAGATGACGCTAAATTTGATCTTGTCTGAAAGCAATGAGATAACACACTGGCTCTGATGAGTGGTTGTTCGATGAATAGGAAGCTTCTCGAGATATGAAGGAAACTCCTTAATGATCCTACGCACAGTTAGATGAGCCAACAAAGCATTAGTGACCTAAGTCTGGGGTGAGAATCCCTAACTAGGCCCTCTGACACTCAAGTTAATCTCCTCTCTCGAAAAGTGGAAGACAAACAGTAATGGAAAATGCAGGAAAGTAGGGCTTCAGATGCAAATATTTGTGTTTGCGTCTCTTGCCAGCGGAGAAGATTCTCCTTTTTATACCAACTTACATAACCTTCGCGATCGTGAGGTGGTCTCGGTTTGTTAGAGTTTGTTAGAAGATGAGAGAAGTACAACCTAGACATCGTGCAATAATCATTCGAGGAATCATTTTTCTATTCTAGATGTACCTCCTTTGTCATTTATAACTTGGACCCTTGACGAAATATTCAAAGGAGTGTATCACTATAACTGATTAATTAATAAAGAAGTTTCGAGAAAATATTTCCCGACAAGTTCACTAGGCTGTCATAAGGTGGTCGACTATTTGTCTGCTAAATATATTTCAACCGGTCATTAAGCCGGTCCTATATTGAGAATACCTTTTGTTGAATATATCCTGGCCGATTATTAAGTTGATCGTATATTGAGCATATCTTTTGTTGAATATATCCGGACCGGTCATTAAGTCGATCGTATATTAAGCATACCTTCTGTTGAATATATGCTGGCCGGTTATTAAGCCGGTCGTATATTGAGCGTACCTTCTGTCGAATATATCCCGGTTAATCATTAAGCTGGTCGTATATTGAGCATACCTTCTATTGCATATATCTCAGTCAGTTATTAAGTCGGTAGTATACTGAGAATACTTTCTGTTGAATATATCCTAGCCATTCATTAAGCAAGTAGTATACTGAGAATACCTTCTGTTGAATATATCTCAACTGATCATTAAGCCGGTAGTATACTGGGATTCTTATAAGGTTGAGTACCTTTAATCTCGCTCGGATTTTGCCCGGTCGAGTGCACATGGGTAAGCTTATGCTAGTTTGGCCTTTGTTCAGCTGATCATATGCTAAGAGCTTTATCAGGCTAATACCTTTAAGCTCGCTCAGGCTTTGCCTGGTTGAGTCCACACGAGTAACCTTTGTTGGTGCAGGTTGCACTAACAATCTAATTTAGGTTTTGATGAATGACAAATTAAGTTAAGTTAGGTTTAATGTGATTTAATGATTTAACTAAGCGTGCAGGAGAAGTCCAGATAGGTCAACGTGCAGACCAGATATCTGGCAAGAAATCCAACTAGGTTGATAGGTTGACTAGATAGTTGGTACGAAGTCAAGATAGGTCGACGGGCTAACTAGATATCTGGCACGAAGTCCAGCTTGGTCAACGGGTCGACTGGATAGCTGGCATGAAGTCTAGATAGGTCGATGGGTTGACTGGATGTCTGACAAAATGGTAAGTTATGGTAAGTCACTGGAGGAGAGTTACTTGGTGAGGATGCATTCCTCGTTTGAGGGAATAGTAGGTGTCAATCCAATTTAGATCTATTTGGAAAATCTAAGTTGAGATCTTGACTAGATTTTGGTTTCAAAGAGACAGAATCTAATTAATACTCTTGACTATAATTGTACTAACACTTGTTTTGTAGAATAATATAAGTTTTATTGTCTTGGACTAACTTCATTTTGCAGGAAATAAAGGCTGCTGGAAAAGTTGGTCCGGGCGCTCGGAAGGGATAAGGGTGCCCGAAGTGGTCCAGGCGCTTGGAAGCAGTCCAGACACCCAGAGTGCCCAAAATCAATCTTCTCGACAACTTGGAGCGCGTTGATTAGATGGCTGACGTCACAGTGTAGGCGCCCGAAACTGCCTATATACGCAGCCTTCCACCAGGAGCACAAAACACAACTGCTCTCTGTAATTGTTTTCTTGCACGTTGCTCCAAAGATGCTCCTGCGACGCTGTAAAGCTTCTCCGACAACCTACGACTCAGTTTTTATTTTCCTTGTTGTCAGTAACTTTATTTTATAGTTCTTGTACTTATTATGTAACTCTTTTGTGAATTATTAGTGGATTGCCCAATGAAAGCACTCTCACGTGCGGGCCTTGGAGTAGGAGTCGATGAAGGCTCTGGACCAAGTAAAACTTGGTGTGTTAGCGTTGTTTTCATTATTATTTTTCGCTGCATACTTTGACTTGATAACAATTTTTTCAACAATCGCTATTTAGCCCCCCCCCCCCCCCCCAACCTTCTTTTCGATCCAACAAGTGGTATCAGAGCAGGTATCACTCTAATTTGGTGCAACCACCAATTAGGCAAAGGGGGTGAAAATTTTTGTTTTCTTATTTTCAGTTTTAAGTTTTTTTGATATAATCCAAATTGATATAATTACCTCTTTAGAAACATTTTCTCACAGCAAACCAATCTGAATTAGTGCAATACCAATTCAGTCTTAATATTTTTATTTTAATCCCACACTACTAATCCATGACCAAACGTTTTGGGACTATCTCTATTTTTCTTTATTATGTGCAAGAGCAATGCCCCAAAATGAGGGATACAACACTGTCCATCCTCCCCTCTTCAACGACGACGACTTCCCATACTGGAAGAAGCGAATGGAGGTCTATTTAAAAATCGACTTCGACCAGTGGTTCAACATCACCAGAGGCTACAAGGCTCTAGTAGATAACGCCGGAATTCTGATGGACCCAGAACAGTGGAATTCGGAGATGAAGAAGAAAACCCAAATAGATTTCAAGGCTCTCAACACCCTCCAGTGCGAGCTAACGAAAGAAGAACTGAACCGCGTCGGCCCACAAAAAAATGTGAAGGAACTGTGGGAGAAGCTCATCAAATTGCAAGAGAGAACTAGCGACATGAAGGTAACCAAAAGAGACCTCTATCTAAATAAACTATTTAATATAAAAATGTAGGAAGAAGAAACTACGAGTCAACTCCATGCGAGGAAAAAGGACATCCTCAACGGGTTTCACAACATTGGCTACCAGATGGAGAATTGTGACCTGATAAGGTATGCCCTTAACATGTTTCCTCGAAATGCACTAGGGCATCCATCGTAGATGCTTACAAGATTTCGAAGAATCTTTTCAAATTAAAGCTAGATGAACAATTTTGTGAACTCGAACTCCATGAACAGACTAACTCAAAACAAGTCAAGAAAGAAATTGCCCTTTTGCAGGTTCCTCCAAAAATAAACCAAGAACCAAACCTGAACCTGAAGGTGAGTCTGACCAAGACCCATAAGATGAAGAATACCTGGTGAACTTGGTAAGAAAAATATTCACTAGGAGAAAGAAGAACTTCAGCAGAAATGACCTGCAAAAGATCAACTCCACCATTGATCCTAACAACAAAAATGTGATCTGCTTTGGATACAACAAGAAGGGGCACTACAAGAACAAGTGCCCAAAACTAAAGAATGACAAAACTAAGAAGAAAGCACTCAAGGCGACGTGGGACGAATCATCTTCGAATGAATCAAAAACATCGAAGAACAGAAGCACCAAAATTACCTCGCGCTAATGGCCTGTGAATCAGAATCGGGGGGGGGGGGGGGGAATCGGAAGACAGGTATGAATCCAAATCGAGCCACAAGTCCGTACTCATTTTTGAAGGTTCCGATGAGGAAACCAAGTGGATATTGGACTAGTTGCTCCAAACACATGACTGGGGATCACACCAAATTCACTCAATTAACCTACAAAAGCTTTAGAACAGTTGCCTTTGGAAACAACAACAAACTCAAGGTAATTGGGATAGGTAATATTGAACTTAAAACTAATTTCATTGTTAAGAAAGTATTACTTGTTGAAAAACTCAAATACAACCTTCTTAGTATAAGTCAATTGTGTGATTCTGGATATAAGGTTAGGTTTCTTTCCTTTGAATGTTTAATTAAGCACTTAGATAACCCTACTATAAGCCTAAAAGGGTTTAGAAAAGGACAATATCTATGCAATTAACATAACCTCTTCCTCACTTAAGTGTTACTTAACACAAAAAAAAGAAACTTGATTATGACATAGAAGAATATCACACACAAATTTTAGAAATCTAAGTAAATTAAATGGATTAGTTAGAGGCCTATCAAAATTATCTAGCTTAGACTCAATAATCTGTAATGCTTGTCAACAAGGAAAACAAACAAAATCTATTCACAAATCAATTAATCAACTTCAAACAAATTCAATACTAGAACTATTGCACTTAGACCTATTTGATTCCCATGGGGTCAAATCAATTAATGGAAGCCTATATTACCTAGTAATAATAGATAACTATTCTAGATTCACCTGGGTAAAATTCTTAAAAAAATAAAGGCGAAATATTTGAAATCTTTATTAATTTTTACAAACAAGTTGTAAATGAACAAGATCTAAAAATTAAAAGAATTAGAAGTGACCACGGAAATGAATTTAAAAATCATAACTTTAACCAATTTTACCTTGAAAATGGTTACTATCACGAATATTCATGTCTTAAAACACCTCAATAAAATAGAATAATAGAAAGAAAGAATAGAACCCTATTTGAAGCCTCTAGGACAATGCTAAATGAGTATAACCTATCAAAATACTTTTGGGCAGAAGTTGTTAGCATAGCCTGCTATATACAAAACCGAACCACAATAAATAAAACTCATAATAAAACTTTATTTGAAATATATTATAACAAATAATCTAATATTAAATACTTTAAAGTATTTGGATGCCCAACCTATATACTAAATACAAGAGAACACTTATAAAAATTTGCATCAAAAATAGAAAATGAGATCTTTGTAGGATACTCATTAAATAATAGAGGTTATAGAATCTATAATAAAATTACACTAAGAATTGAAGAAACCTCAAATGTAAAATTTGAAGAGTCCAACCAAAACTTATAATAAACCTATATTTGGCCAATTGATTTTATTTAAAGTAACACTAGTCAAGGGGGAGCCAGTAAAAATCTAAGTCAAGAAGAAGAAGATCAATCTCAAATGAATGAAACTACTAGAACCATAAGAGTCAACCCAAATCATCCAATTGACCAAATAATTGGTGGCCCAGATCTAAGAGTTTAAACTAGGTCATCCTTCAGAAACTTAAGTCAAATATCCCTAATCTCAAAAATTAAATCCAAAATAATAGCTGAATATTTACTTGACCGAGATTGGATCATAGCTATTCAAGAAGAGTTAGCCCAATTTGAGAGAAACGAAGTCTGGGACTTAGTACCACCACCTAAAAATAAAAAGATAATAGAAAATGGGTATTCAGAAATAAATTAAGTGAAAATGGAGAGATTATTAGAAATAAGGCTAGACTGGTTACTAAAGGGTTTAATCAAGTAGAGAGACTTGACTATGATGAAACATATGCCTCAGTAGCCAGACTAGAGTCCATTAGAATGCTACTTAGCTATGCATCCTATAAAGGATTTAAACTTTATCAAATGGATGTAAAATTTGTCTTTTTAAATGGGCTAATAAAAGAGGAAGTTTATGTAAGTCAGCCACCTGGGTTTGAGAGTTTACATCATCCTGACCATGTATTTAAACTCAAGAAAGCCTTATATGGTCTTAAACAAGCACCTAGGGTATGGTATGAAAGGTTAACCTCTTACCTAATTTCCAAAGAGTTCAATCAAAGATAAATTGACCCAACTCTATTTGTCAAATCAATCAACCAAGATATTTTTATAGCTCAAGTATATGTAAATAATATAATCTTTGGGTGAACCAATTTAAAATTTTTACAAGAATTTATAATCCTAATGGAATAAGAATTTGAAATGAGCTTAGTAGGCAAACTAACTTACATTTTAGGGTTACAAATTAAATAAATAAATGAAGGTAATTACATTTATCAACAAAAATATATTAAGGAATCACTTAAAAAATTTGAAATGGAAAATACTAAAGAAATAAAGACACTTATGGCAAGTAACACAACCTTAGATGATAACCCAAATAGAAAACCAATTAACCTAAAATACTATAAGAGTGCCATAGATAGCCTTCTATACTTAACTACAAGTCGACCTAATATTTTATTTGTAGTTAGTATGTATGCTAGATACTAAACCTGTGCTAAAGAATCACATTTGACTAACGTCAAAAGAATTTTTAGATATCTCAAAGGAACATCAAATGTAGGAATCTGGTATCCTAGAACACCCAATTTTGAACTCATAGGCTACTCTGACTCAGACTATGCTGGCTGTAAATTGGACCGTAAAAGTATAAGTGGTGGGTGTTAGCTACTTAGCCCATCACTTGTCAGCTGGTTTAGTAGAAAGCAACACTGTGTTGCCTTATTTACTACTGAGGCAGAATATATAGCTATAGGAGAATGTGTTACCCAATTATTATGGATGATGCACACTTTAAAAGACTTCAATTTAAACTTTACAAATACAAAAGTACTAATTAATAATGTCAGTTCAATTAATTTAATCAAAAATCTTGTGCATCATTCAAGAACTAAACACATCAAAATTAGACATCACTTTATTAGGGATCATGTCACTAAAGGTGACATTGAACTCAAATACATTGAGTCCAAGTCAAACCTAGCTAACATATTCACTAAACCCTCCCTGAAAGTGAATTTAGTAACTTGCATTGACAATTAGGAATGTGCTTAATAGAGTATGACTCTTAATCTCAAAATAGCTTTAAAAAATTATTCTTTAAAATTCTAGGGAAAAATTCTTTATTTATTTTTCTCAAAACTTTCCTTATTTTTAGAATTTTTAAAATTAATTTTAGCCTTAGTCTAGATCAAACCCTTAGAAAGCATGCTCCTATAGATCTGGACTTAAGCATATCACCAACACACTAGGACTACCTTGTTTGTGTATTGTCAAACTTAGAAAGGGGTGAGATGCATAGGCATATTGCCTGGACTTAAGATGCTTATATCAGTGCATCAATATAAGTCTGGGTATTAAATACCAAACTAACTGTAATTAGGTTAAGTTTTTTAGCTTAGTCAAACACTAACTGGATAAATTAACTTAACCTGACTAAGCAAGTGAAAACTACTATCTTTTGATAGTTATTAAGTAATTAATGGTTAGACAGTTAAGGATATTTTTTAGTTGTCTATTTTGAAATAATGTCAGGTTCAGGGGAAAATTAATAACTTAAAAATTATTTTAAAAATTTATAAAGTTTGTAAACACTTCAACTTTATCACCCTTAGTGTTTTTAAATAATAGCTTTGTAAATCAGTTTGACCACTATTTAAGTTTTTGAAATCTTTTTTTAAAAGACATTTCTGAAAAAAAAAGGTTTTTCAAATGTTTTCAAAAGTTATCTTAAAAAACCTAGCTATTTTAAAAATATTTTTTGTTTTTATTTTTGAATTTTCTAACCTTAAAGTTATTTTTGTAAAAACTTTTCTTTTGAATATCTTATGAAAAATTAGTAGATTTTGACAACAATTTCAATTTTTCTAACCTTTAAAGTTATTTTAACAAAAACTTAGAATTATCAAATTTTTGTATTTTTTTTGAAAATCTTATATTTTAAAAACTATGTAGATTTGAAAAATAATTCAAAATCACCTTATTTTTGGAAATCCTGACATAAAGTTTTTACTTTTAAAAATCACTTTACAAGATGTCTTTAAAAATTCTCTTCAATTTAATTAACTTATTTTCTAAGCTGTTTTTAACTCCCCCAAGTAATCCTGAAAATTTTTTATTGTCAAAGTTTATTTTGGTTACTTAGTAAATTTTTTTCCATGCATTGCCTATTCATATTTTTTGATGAATGTCAAAGGGGGAGGGTTAGGTGGATTAAGTTAGCAAAATACCAAGCATAACATCAAAACAAGACTAACTTAAAAACCATGTCATTTAATTTTTGCATATTATTTTTTTCCTAACTTAACCCAGGTTGTCATTGCATCAAAAAGGGAGAGATTGTTGGTGCAGGTTGTACTAACGGTCTAACTCAGGTTTTGATGAATGAAAAGTAAGTTAAGTTAGGTTTAATGTGATCTAACAATTTAACTAAGTGTGCAGGAGAAGTCCAGATAGGTCGACGGGCTGACCGGATATCTAGCAAGAAATCCAGCTAGGTCGACAGGCTGACTGGATAGCTGGTACAAAGTTCAGATAGGTCGACGGCCTGACGGGATATCTGGTACGAAGTCTAACTTAGTCAATAGGATGACTGGATAGCTAGCATGAAGTCCAAACAGGTCAACAGGCTGACCGGATGTCTGGCAAAGTGGTAAGTTAAGAGAAGTCACTAGAGGAGAGTGACTTGGTGAGGACGCGTTCACCATTTGAGGGAACAGTAGGCATCAATCCAACATATCCATTTGGGAAATCTAAGTTGAGATATTGACTAGATTATAGTTTCGAGGAGACAGAATCTAATTACTACTCTTGACTATAATTGTGCTAACACTTGTTTTGTAGGGTAATATAAGTTTTATTGTCTCGGACTAACTTCATATTGCAGGAAATAAAGGCTGATGGAAAAGTTGGTTCGGGCGCTCGGAAGGGATCCGAGCGCTCGAAGTGGTCCAGGTGTCCGAAAGTGGTCCAGGCCCCCAAAATGTCTAAAATCAATCTTGTCACCAGCTTGGAGCGCATTGATTGGATGGCTGACTATTGGTGCAATCGACCTCCAAGGTTTTAATGTCAAACAAATATGTTTAAGTATGTTTAAGTATGGAGTTTGATCTAGGGAAGTCCTAGTTGTAGGCTAGGCAAGGGAAGCCCTAGTTGGAGGCTAGGCAAGGAGAGAAATCTCGGTATATCGTGGAAGTCAGGTGGATAGGTTTGGAGGACTTGATCCCTGGGTAGCCGAATACTGAGTCCTAGTTGTAGGCTAGGTAAGGGAAATCTCGATATGTCGTGGAAGCCAGGTGGATAGGTCTGGAGGACTTGATCCCTGGGTAGCCGAATACTGAGTCTTAGTGAGTGAAGCCAAGTGGAGAAAACCCTAGGGGGTAGTAACCTTAGGTAACGAGAAGTCTTGGAGGAGTGAACTCCAAGCAAGGTTGATCGGATGGTTTCCGGTCGACCGCGCGCAGTCGACCAGACCAGCGGATCTCGGTAAATCTAGGTTTAGGTCTACTATTGTTTTTTGTATTACTATTATTACTGTTGGCTAATATGGTGTTGCAGGAAAAGTCTTAGTGGATCAGGCTATCAGACACTGAGCAGACAAAAGACCAAACATGTCTGGAGGATCATGTTTGGCAGATAAGTTGAGGTATGCAACTGGAAGAGCGACAGTGAGGTCGGGTTCCTAAAGGGAACAACCTAAGGTCGCTGATCCAACTAAAGAAACCGAGAAGGTTTTCAAGTTGAGATCAAGACAGTCCTAACTGTCATACTCATGCATTATATATTATATATTACTGTGCTAACCTTTGTGTTGCAGGGATACTTTGCTTAATACTGTGTTGCAGGTTTGGCCGGATCGGTCGACCAAACCAGAGGATCGGTCGACCGAACCAAGATGACTCAGCACAGATCAGTTTAATCAGCAACGATCAGATGCAGAAGGAAACTACACTGATCGGTCGACCGGACCCGAGGATCGATTGACCGAACCATCAATATTAAAGGCGCAGTAAATGCAGATTATGGAAAATCTCGACGAACAGGGAAGGAACCTGTTCGATCGACCGAACAGAGGGATCGGTCGACCGAACCATTGAAGTCCAGTTAATGCAGAATATCGAGCCAACGTCAGACTCCAGTTGGAAGAGATCGGAGCTGGTTCGGTCGACCGAACAGAGGGATCGGTCGACCGAACATCCATCATACCTATAAATTGAGGCTCGAAGTCAAAGGCCAGTGACAAGTTTTCTGATCAAAATTCCTGCTCTGCAATCGTCTCGTCTTCATCTGTGCAGCAAGCTACATCATCCGGAAGTGCCGACCTAAGCTACATCTCCATTTTATTTGTCGGTAAAATTTATTTTAAGATTGCATTTGTAATTCATTTAAGCAAGATAGTAGGGTGTTACTATCTTGCTCCATTGTACGTTCTGCTTCTTTCCAAAGAATTTTGGAAAGAAGAGTTATAGTGGTTTGCCCATCGGTGCGGTCAAGGACCGCGAGCCTTCGAGTAGGAGTCAATCTAGGCTCCGAACGAAGTAAACAATCTGTCTCTTTTTACTTTCCGCTGTGCACGACTTTGATGTAAAAGAAAAGATTAGTTTTAAAAAAGCACGATATTCACCCCGTCCCCCCCTCTATCGCTTCAAACAATCTATCAATTGGTATCAGAGCCGGTTAACTCTAAAATTTCTTAACCGATTTTCAAAGCATTTTTAAAACTTTTTCTTTTCTTCAAATTATTTTCTTTTAGAATATTTTTTTAAGCACTACTAATCCCAAGACGAAAGTCTTGGAAATCAGTTTGTTATTTTCTTTATTGCAAGAATGTTGACATCTTATCAAGAAGGGAGAAGTATCTACGACCCTCCGCTGTACAATCAAGTTTACTTCAATTCCTGGAGGCAAATGATGGAATGCTTCATTGGAAGCAACGATTTCGACAACTGAATCGCACTGAGACAATTTTCTCAAAACTCAGAAGCAAACACAAGGGTAATAGATATTTTAATTAGTGTTTTGCCTAATAATGTTTTGTGTCAATTACAAGATTACAAGAACGCATTCGAGATGTGGACCAAATTGATCGAGCTTCACGAGACTTCGTTGAGGCTAGAAGATCAAGGCAAAAACGAATTCGAACTTGAATCCCAATCCGAAGAGCTATCCTCAGAACTAGATCTAGAAGAAGAAGATCAAATCAGCTTCATCGCACTAGTGGCTGAGGAGGAGGCTGATGGATTCGAGCCCGAGTCCGACCAAACACTTGAGCCTAAATCCGAAATGGCAATGGTCAAGGGGGAGAATCCTAATATGGACTCAAAAGGTAATCTTGTAAATACAAAATTTAAAGAACACATAATATGTTTTAATTGCAGTGAAAAGGGGCACTACAAAAATAAATATCCAATGAATAAATCCACACAACCGGAGGCAAAGGAGGAACCAATGCCTAGAGTCCGGAAAAAGAAGAACCACATCAAATGTTTCAAGTGCAAAAAGATGGGGCATTACAAATCTCAATGTCCAGAGAGAAGACCCAAGGATTCAGGGGGAGCAAATATGGTAAATAAATTTATGTTGCATGAAAAATTAAATGCTTTAGATCCTTCTTGTTTGAATTATAATTTGAATTTGATTGTTTGAATTATAATTTGAATTTGAAAAAGCATGAAAATCTTACATTACTTAACAAAAATAATAAAAACTTAATTAATTCAAATATAATTAAAATTGACCAAATTAACCCAAACCTTAATCAAGACTCAAATATATTTAATCAATGTATTCAAGATAATTTGAATCAAAATAATAATAATCTAAGATTAACTAATAGTAAACATAATTTAACTAAAAATTTAGAAAGCAAAAATAAGAAATTAAACTATAAATCAAAATTTAGAAAACTAGAAAAACAAAATAATGTTTTGAAAAATAAAATTAATAAATTAAAAAACATTATTAATAATTTTATAAACTCACATAATCTAGATTTAAATTATAAATCAAAACTAAATTTAAACCAAAACTTTCGTAAACTTAATTATAATAATGTACCTTTTAATTATAAAACTAAATAATAATAATAACAATAAAACAACAACAATAATAATAAATAAATAATAACAATAATAAAACAACAACACTAAATAATAATAATAATAATAATAAAACAACAACTACAATAATAATAAATAAATAATAACAATAATAAAACAACAACGCTAAATAATAATAATAATAATAATAATAATAATAATAACAATAAAACAACAACAACAATAACAATAATAACGCTAAATAATAATAATAATAATAATAATAATAATAATAATAATAATAAATTGTAATATTAAATAATAAAAATTTAAATAAAACAACAATAACAATAGTAATAAAATAATAATAACAAAACAAGAATATTAATAAACAATTTGTATCATGCATGACTTGTTTGAATTGTTTGAGTTGTCATGATCATGCATACTTATCTGTTATATACCAAATTATTCATCTTTTCTTAATTTAGAACGGTTAGATGAAAAAGGTTTACCAAACCCTAACAACATAGCACCGAAATGGATTGAGATGATAGTACGTCAGGGAAACTTTGTCGAAGGCATGCCTAGGCTGAATATGGAATTCTACCTGGTGCACTAGACTTAGTGGATCTGACCGAAGCTACCCCAGTCAAACATGGGCTAGTTAGACCAAAATTTAGTATTAAGTTTTTTGGGCGGGAACAGTTTGGAAAGCCTTCAGCAAGTGGTCTAATGATATCCAAGTAGGCCGTATGCCTCGCCACTGAACTGAAAGCTTATCCTTAGGAAGCCTGCTTGATTAACCCAAAGCTAAGTTTGAATCTAACATGGGTTTAATAATCTTTCTCGAATAACTAAATCAAAACTTTAATTCAAAATTAATTATCAAACCTAATTCAAATCTAATTAAATTATTAAAAACTTATTAAAAATTATTTTTAAAACTTAATCAAAATTATTTTTAAATTTAAAACTTAAAATTAATCAAAATTATTTTACAACTTAATTAAAATTATTTTAAAAACTTATTTTAAAATTATTTTAAAAACTCAATTATTTTAAAAACTAAATTAAAATTATTTTTAAAAAAAACTTAATTAAAACTATTTTAAAACTTATTTAAAATCTTTTTAAAAAACTTAATTAAAATTATTTTAAAACTTAATTAAAATTATTTTGAAACTTAATTAAAATTATTTTTAAAACTTAATTAAAATTATTTTAAAACTTATTTTAAAAACTCAATTAAAAACTTAATTATTTAATTATTTTAAACTTAATTAAAATCTTAAAAAATTATTTTAAACAATAAATAAATTAATTAAACTTTAACCTTTAAAAAGTAATTAATTAAACTTAAATAATCATACTCAATTGAAACTAACTTATGTTTAAACCAATTATTAATCTAACAATCAACCTACAACCATAGCAATTAAAATTAATTCTTAACCTAATTAATAATCATTGAATTTTAAACTAATCCTTTATTAATTTGTTAATAAATTTAAAATCTCTAAACTTAATATTAGTTCAAATAATGTTACCTCAAAACCAAAACCAATAAAGTCACCTCACACAATTATAGGATTACCATACTTGAAAATTTAGAATGGGTGAGATGCTAAGAAAATTAAAATTTATACTATTTTCTTAAAAAGGATTTTGAAAACTTATAAATCTATTTTCTTATGAAATATTTTTCAAATCTTGATTGATGATCGATTGAGTGTATTATATATATAATTATTCACCGCCTAAGTCTTTAGAACCTTAAGTCAATCGTGACCCTTAGACACACATAGAAAAATCTTCCTTGTGGGTAACAAGGATATCTAAAAATAGTGTCCAGTTAAGGGGGAGAGACTTGGTTGAAGGACATATTTTTTATTCAAAATCATGCTTTTGAAAACATATTTAAAAAAAAAATGTTTCAAAACACTCTTTGAAAATTGCTTGATAAAACTTCTTTACAAATCTTTTTGAAAAATATCTTAAAATATCTTAATCAAATATTTTTTAAAAATATATATATTACTTTTACAAAATTCTTCTTCAAGCATTATCTTTTCAAAATCATATTTTTCAAACTCATACTTTTTGAAAAATACTTTGAAAATTCCTCTAAAACTTTATGTTACATATTTTGAAAAATTCTTTACAATTTTTTTTGAATATTATGACATTCATATCTTAGTAAACCAGTAAGAAAAAAGAATTTTTGACAAAGTCCAAGCCTTGGAATATCTTTGTAAAATCCTTGAAAATATTTTTAGCCTTGAAATATTTTATATTTATTTTGAAAATGGTATTGAACTCAGATTTGAAATACTCTTTGAAAAGAATGCTTGATAAAAATGCTTTACAAATATTTTTGACAAGTATTCTTTGAAAATTTTTGAAAGAAATTCTGAGAAAGTTTTGCAAGCATTAAAACTTCTATATCATGGTTTTGCAAAAATACTTTAAGTCTTGAAATACTTTTTGAGAGATTTTACTTAGTGCATTCTTCAAAATTATTTTGAAAAAGATACTGCAAATTTCCTCAATTTTTTAATGGAATGAGGCTTTTTTAAAATCTCTATGACTCATTTTTGAAAACTCTATTATACATCAAATGGGTGAGGGAAACTTAGGCATATCTTGAAAATATTTATAAGTATTCCATCATTGTTGGTGCAAAACTTAGGGATCCTTAGCAATTAAAGTCATTTATGGAGTGGTTCTTTTTGTTGTATGACAAAAGGGGGAGAAGAAGGGTTTAAATTAGAAATCTAAATCTCTTTGACCTAACTTAAACATATTTGTCAAACATCAAAAAGGGGGAGCTTGTTGGTGCAATCGATCTCTAAGTTTTAATGTCAGACAAATATGTTTAAGTATGCTTAAGTATGTTTAAGTATGGAGTTTGATCTAGGGAAGTCCTAGTTGTAGGCTAGGCAAGGGAAGCCCTAGTTGGAGGCTAGGCAAGGAGAGAAATCTCGGTATATCGTGGAAGTCAGGTGGATAGGTTTGGAGGACTTGATCCCTGGGTAGCCGAATACTGAGTCCTAGTTGTAGGCTAGGTAAGGGAAATCTCGGTATGTCGTGGAAGCCAGGTGGATAGGTCTGGAGGACTTGATCCCTGGGTAGCCGAATACTGAGTCTTGGTGAGTGAAGCCAAGTGGAGAAAACCCTAGGGGGTGGTAACCTTAGGTAACGAGAAGTCTTGGAGGAGTGAACTCCAAGCAAGGTTGATCGGATGGTTTCCGGTCGACCGCGCGCGGTCGACTGGACTAGCGGATCTCGGTAAATCTAGGTTTAGGTTTACTATTATTTTCTGTATTCTATTATTGTTGTTGGCTAATATGGTATTGCAGGAAAAGTCTTAGTGGATCAAGCGATCAGACACTGAGCAGACAAAAGACCAAACATGTCTGGAGGATCATGTTTGGCAGGTAAGTTGAGGTATGCAACTGAAATAGCGACAATGAGGTTGGGTTCCTAAAGGGAACAACCTAAGGTCGCTGATCCAACTAAAGAAACCGAGAAGGTTTTCAAGTTGAGATCAAGACAGTCCTAACTGTCATACTCATGCATTATATATTACTGTGCTAACCTTTGTGTTGTAGGGATACTTTGCTTAATACTGTGTTGCAGGTTTGGCCGGATCGGTCGACCGAACCAAGATGACTCAGCACAGATCAGTTTAATCAGCAACGATCAGATGCAGAAGGAAACTACACTGATCGGTCGACCGAACCCGAGGATCGGTTGACCGAACCATCAATATTAAAGGCGCAGTAAATGCAGATCATGGTAAATCTCGACAAACAGGGAAGGAGCCTGTTCGGTCGACCGAACAGAGGGATCGATCGACCGAACTATTGAAGTCCAGTTAATGCATGATCCTGTCTGAGAAGCTAACCGTGAAGGAGATCCGAAAGAAGGAAACCCACTGTACTAATGAAGAATAATGCCAATAGAACCTCGACCCGAGAAACCCAAAGCGGATCGGAAGAAAACCAGAGTCACCGAAGGAAATCTGATAAGTAGGAAGAAATCCCTGTCCAGATAGGAGAAAGTCGGACTCCTAAGCTTCCGAGGCTCCCTGCGCACAAGAGACTAACCAACACTATCGTTATTGACCTAAGACCGGGGTGGGAATCCCTGGCTAGGCCCTCCGACGCTCAAGTTAGTGATCTCTCTTGATGTGAAGGAAGAAGAAAGAAGATGAACAGTAGCTAGGAAATTAGGGTTGTCAAAGTACACGATGATGTGAACTTACCTAGCCAACGGAGAGGATTTCCCCTTTTATACCACTTCATATAACCTCCGTAGCCATGAAGTGGACCCCAGTTTGTTAGAGTTCGTTATGAGATGACGTCAGCTGCGTACTTGCGGAAGATAATTTTTAAGGAATCTTTTCTGTACCCTATATGTACCTTCTTTGTCGTTTAGCACCTGCGAGACAAGCTGAAAGCATATTTCCCGCCAAAATATATATTCTCTATCATGAATTATTCTATTCGATATATTCATGTATGATTCTGTTTGTATCTTTGTTGTGTTAAAAAATAATATTTTATTCAACATGTTTCTAAGGTATTCATTGAAGGAACTATGTGGGTTCTTTGCTTGAAAGAAACCTCTTGACCGATATTGGTCTATCTTTGCTCTGGAGTATGTATCAGTCGTTATTGTCTTACCTTCATACGACAAGCATGTATCGACCGATATTGGCCTACCTTCGTTCAGCAGGCATGTATCGACCGATATTGGTCTATCTTTGCTTTGGAGTATGTATCGGTCGTTATTGGCTTACCTTCATACGACAAGCATGTATTGACCGATATTGGCCTACCTTCGTTCGGCAGGCATGTATCGACCGATATTGGTCTATCTTTGCTTTGGAGTATGTATCGGTCGTTATTGGCTTACTTTCATACGGCAAGCATGTATCGACCGATATTGGCCTACCTTCGTTCGGCAGGCATGTATCGACCGATATTGGCCTACCTTCGTTCGGCAGGCATGTATCGACCGATATTGGTCTATCTTTGCTTTGGAGTATGTATCGGTCGTTATTGGCTTACCTCCTTTGACTCTTTCTTCCTTTTCTTTCCTCATCTGAAGACCCTTAAAACCTAACCCATATCACTAGCCTTCCCCTCAAGTCTAGTCGAAGGAGGTGTAGACGACTGACTAGACATAAGTATGGTCTTGTCTTTTCCTACCCGTGACTCTGCTCCAGATTTTGAAATGACCTCACAGATTTTGTGTACCCCTGTCTTAATAAATTAAGTATAGCAATCCTGTGAACCTTTTTCTCCTTTAAATAGGGCTACAACCTTCTCTTCACCCACAACCAGTTCTTTTTCTTCCTTGCCACTTCTTGTTGCTAAGGCCATGGTCGTGGATCCTCCTTTTTGGAGGCCACTTTTGCTGGACCAGGTGAGATCTATATATGAGTTTATTGGGATTTTAGCTCCAGTTACTCCAGGGGTTCAAGGGATTGTCCTAAGAGATGAAGCTTTGCGGTTCATATCTTGTATCCAAAGATGTAGGTGCTCTGAAGGACTCAAGAGACTTCAGAGAAGTTTTTACTACTTATAGGGGGGCAGCCAAATGACCCATGGGTGTTGTGTGAAGGGCACAACACATGTTACCCTTGGGCTAAATTTGATTGCTCCACTCGCTGAGCTCACACGGCTTGAGAGGGGAAGTGATTTTTTACATTTACTTTTCCATCATGGAATGAATCAATGTTCCCCTGTCTCGTTGCCCTTGAGTTTTTTTTGTTTTTTGTTGCTTTCTTCGTCCAGGGCAAAATATTGCCTCTTGTGCGCCTTGACAAGTTCGGACGAAGTGGGCTATTTCCATCTCCGCTCCATTGTGAGTTTGAATCCAGTGGTGATTGAAATTTTTTGAGTGCTCCAAGAGTGTATGCTTGTAATATTTGTTTTCTATTTGAGGTTTGTTGTTCCTGAGGGGAATGTAATACTGTGTATCTGATCAAATTATAAATGTAAAGACCAACTTTTGTCTCAGATGCTTTGTTCTTGTTACCGAATCTTCTGTTATTTACAAGATGTTGTGTTGCACTCATCATCTCTTCGGGTATTCTATGTGCTATTCATCACGGCTAACACTATCTTAACTGTTGGCATGGTTCGGTATTTCTACATCAACGGATGCTATTCCTTTGACTGAAACATTCATACCCGCAATTATCTCTGTAAACATAAAGTTATTTCAACAAATACTAACTTATGTTTTGTACGCCCAACTTAAAATTTATCCTTCTCCTAAAATATTACCCTTAAAATATTTTTGTCTTTAGCCTGAGTACGGTCAAAAAGTTCTGCCCCTTGTATTTTATTAGGCCCAGTTGATCATGTCTTCTTTCAAAATTTTCTAATCGGTGATTGGCTTTCCCTCGGGTGAGAGAATGTTCGAAGCATAACCAACCCCCTCGCGATCCGATCTGTCCCATCTAATGTACATACTCTTCTTTTTATGATGTTCTGACACTTACCTTCGCTGGGCGCCACGTCGCGTGAACCACTCGCCCTTTTGATCCTTAGTGTTCGCTGCGGTAAAAGAAGTCTATTTTGTCCACAGTGGTGTATTTCCTGAACCCTAAACCCTTCATCTTCCTCTCAACTTCGTTTTCGCCTCTAAAGCTCCTCTCTTGCTACCGTCTGCGACCAAAAAACTTCGTATTCGCTACCTCTCGACAATCCTCTTTATTGTCCCCAGTAAGTAATCCGTTACCTTGTACTCCGGTTCATGGCTGTGGAAGCGATTGCTCCTTGGTATATCCACATGTCTTCCTCTTTTGATAAGAATGCTAGATTATCCATTCGTCGTCAGTACGAAATTCCTAAGGAATATAGAATCATAATCCTAGCACCGAATGATCGACCTCATCATCCACCTGATAACTGCGTGACTTTTTTCAGGGATCAGTTGATAGGGGGTTTAAGGTTCCCTATCCCCTCTTTCTTGATTGAAATAAGTCAATATTTCGACATTCCCCTGCAACAATTTGCACCTAATGCTTTTCGTTATCTATGTGGCACTTACATGCTTTTCTGTTTACGAGACATTCCTCCTACTCCTCAGAATTTCTTCATGTTTTTCTACCCCAAATTTTCTGAGCCTGGTGTTTTCTTGTTCCAGTCACGAACCAAAATGGTTCTTTTTGGTGATATGTCATCGTCTCTCAAGGCCTGGAAGTCCCGTTTTTTCTTCCTAAAGTTTTCCGGACCCATCCCTTGGTCTTATGCGTGGAAATCCTTCTTGCTTCCTCTACCTGATGTTAGAGAGCTTCACCTGCTTCCCTCTTTTCCTGTTTATTGTGAGAAGTTACTAGGTCATCGACTTTCTATTTCAAAATGGTTGAAAGTTGAACTTCTGTATCTATTTGGCTTGAGCCCCGTCAAACCTGATACTCCCATTTCCTGGCCTTTTCTTTACTGCTTTTAATTGCCTAAACCGTTTCTTCTTTTCACACAGTGGAGAACTTCTATAACGCTTTGATCAATGACGAATTATGCGTGGAGGAGGACTTACTTCGTGCTAAGGAGGCCGAATTCCTAGCCGCTCTTGTCCCTCCCCCTGTAAGTGAAGGGCCAACTACATTAGCCGAAGTGCCTAGCTCGTCGGGGCTTCATGAGACTCCAGGAGGTTCTACTAGGGATTCTGCTGCGCAGATCCTCCCTGATCCTGCTCCCGTTATTACGTCTCCTGCAGCTGTTGCTGTCTCCCCATCTGCCTCTATTCCTCTTATCGAGCTTACATCCCCTGGTAGCTCTGATAAACCCATAACTGAGATTTCTACGGGCAAGCGTCCGGGACGCAAGCTAACTGGGTCGACGAGCTTTGGCCCATTGATCGCATTTATTACCTTCATGTCGTCGACGACTTTCAGCCGCACTCACCAGATTCCACTGCCGCTGATTTTCCCCTCAGATCTCCTCCAGTTATATTAGAGTTTACGAACCTCGCAACCAAGTGAGATCATCTTATTGGTCACTGTGATTCATAAACCCAATACTTAAGCCCGGAGGTTTAGAGTTCAACTCGGGGAGGCAAAAACCCACGCCAGGGGTGGAAAGTCCCAGTGAGTAACGACACGGCCAAGGGTCGTTGGCCGACAACATGAGAGGTCGCCAAATGGGCCGATATGGTCGACGGTTGACGCACCGAGGGTCGCCAAACGGGCCAAGAGGGTCGGTCGATAATAGGCGCTTATTGTAACGACCGTTTTGGCGGCCGTCGGCGCTTATTTGGCGACGTCGATCGACGACTTGTAAGACTAGATTTTTTCACTGCAGTTGATTTTGCCTCTCAGATTCAACTCCCTCCAGTTATTAGAGTTTATGAATCCTGCAACCAAGTGAGATCTCATTTGTTACCGTGATTCATAAACCCAATACTTAAGCCTAGATGTTTAGAGTTCGAACTCGGGGAGGCAAAATCCACCGCCAGGTGGAAAGTCCTAGCGTGAACGGCACGCCAAAGGGTTGTCGGTCGACGACATGAGAGGTCGCCAAACGGGCCGACGACATAAGGGCCGCCACAAAGGCCGCCCAAGAGGCCAAAGGGTCGTCACAATAAAGGCGTTTTTATTAACGACCAGCCCTTTGGCGCGTCGATCATTTGGCACCACTCGCCGCGATTTAGTTTATGAATCCGCAACCAAATGAGATGAGCTCACTTGGTTACCAGGATTCATAAACTCTAATACTTAAGCCTGGAGGTTTAGAGTTCGAATCCTGGGGGAGGCAAAAATCCACTGGCCAGGGGTGGAAAGTCCTAGTGAGTAACGGCACGGCCAAGGGTCGTCGGTCGACGACATTAGAGGTCGCCAAATGGGCCGACGACATAAGGGCCGCCAGTGGGCCGCCGCAAGGGCCGCCCAAGAGGCCAAAGGGCTGGGTCATTACAAGGGCTCCTCCTCCAAAAAGGAGGCTCATTCTTTCTGCTGATGAGCTTGCTTCAGAAGATTTTGCGTCAACCGACCTTCTTTCCGATGAGCCCACATTAGCATAACTTTATCCTTCCTTGAATTTTCCTACCTCTCCTTTTCCTAAAACTAGCACTTCTGATGACGTTTCTTTTACTTTCCCTTTGTCTATTCCGACTTCAGGATCTCTACCCTCTTCGCCTTCTTCTTACTTGGTTTTTGCTCCACCATCTATCCCTACTTCTTCCTTCTCAGCTGGCTCTTCTGCCATTCCTGTCCTCCCCATATTACTGAGGGGTTCTTTTGCTAGTTCTTGGGACGAGGTTCGTCCCCTTTTTGAGGGACTTTCCATTCCTGAAGCAATTGACCGCTTTTCTCATAAATAGAATACACTCTTGCTTTCTGTTTTTGAGATATTATCTCACAGTTTTGAATATGCTCCCAGCGGTGGCTAGAGAACATGGGTTTCTCCCGACTATTACACATCTTATACACCGAGAACGAAAAGTTGAAATCGGAGAACAAAGGGTTGCGACAACAAGTTACCGAACTATCTTCTGCCGAGTTTTCTGCTACTGCCAAGAAGCAATTTGAAACTCAAATTGAGAGTTTTGAAGCCTGATTCAAATTGGTTACGGACCTCAATCAAGAGTTGACCTCAAAACTTGGCGAACTAAAAGAGAATTATGAAGCAGAATTGAGCGAAAAGTTGAAGGCCTTGCAGCTAAAAGAAAATGAGGTGGCATCTCTAAACAATTCCCTTGATTTAACAAAAGCCGAAGTCGCTGCTTGGGAAAATGAACTGAAAACCTCTCAGATGGCGTTAGTGGTTTATAAGGAGCACGAAGATGTTCGTTACAAAGAACGAGCCACTTCCATGATCGAATCTACTGAGTTCAACCGGCCGATTGTGAGATCCATCTTGTCTGCTTTTACGGCAGGGGCCAAAGGAGCAATTCGACAATTGGAAGAGGAGGGCTACTTAGCGCGCGTTCCTCCTCTCAATTTCCTGAACCGTCGCAGACTCATTGAAGAAAGACCTCCTGATTTGTACCCAAAACTAACTCTAACTTAATTTTCGGTTATTGTAGAAAAGGGGGATCGAGACTTTGCCGTGATCCTCCGGCAAACTTATGTGTTTCTGAATGGTATCTCTGGATTGCTAATCTTACTTTATCTTTGGATAATTTGTCGGTTTCATGTAAATGTACCAAATGCTACTTGGCTTGTTAATGTCCAATTTTTCCCTATGACTCACTCTTCAATAACCCGGTCGATATATAAGTACCGTCCGATATTTCGATGGGACTTCCGATATCGGTCGATTTATATTAATCGACCGATTCTCCCCATTCTTCATTGACCTGGTCGATATATGTACAAGCATTGGTAGACATCGTCCGATATTTCGAAGATACTCCCAATTATCGGTCGATTTATTAGGATGGTTCAATTTAACCATCCCATTAATCACCAGGTTGCTCCCATTAATCAATATTCGAGGCTTGACCCGTGTTTTGAACCTATACTTATAGTACTAGTTTTTGCTTTGTCCTCATCAAGTCTCTTCCAAAATTATTTCTAGGGAAATTTTACGTCTTTTCTGAGGTAGTTTATTTGACTTCATCTTTTTCCCTTGATTTTATTCTATGATATTATTACCTTTTATGACGATCGACATTCTGAGCACCTTTTATTTTCCTTTTCCCTTTCGTCTCTTCTATGTAGAGGTTTTAGCACAGAACTGGAAAAGGGACAAGGGTTTACGGAGTCTTCTTCTGCTTCCCTCCGTCCATCTTTTCGCTTCTCAATTCCTTTTCTTCTAACCCCTTCTCTTCATGGCGGTTTCTTCTCCGGCATGGTTCCTCTCGTGTTCTTCCGACCTCATAGATACAGAAGAAGTGGACTTACAAGCAACCTATGGTTTTCCCTCTTACATTGTCCGTCCTGCTCCTCATGAAGGTCCTCATCTTCCTCCCCTAGGATGTATCTCCATCTTCAGGGACCAAGTCTTGCAGGGTTTCAGATTTCCCCTTCACCCTTTCTTTTGTGAGGTTAGCCGGTATTTTGCTATCCCGCTCAACCAGTTCGTCCCTCAATCCTTTTCCATTCTAGTGGGCTTCATTGGAGTATCCAAACTGTTAGATTTCCCCCTATCTCCTCATCTTTTCTATCACTTCTTCATCCCTCGTCGGGTAGATGTTGGAGTTTTTAAGTTTCAGTCTCGTCCCAAGGCCATTCTGTTTAATCGCATTCCCCCACAAGGTGAATGGTATAAATTTTTTTTTATATGCGTCTTCCCTCTCCTCCTCCATTTCCTATTCAATGGATACATGATCTGCCCCCGCTTCCTGACACTCAAGGTCTCATCAATGATCCCTCTGTTGCCTCTGCTCTACCTAAACTGCGGGGGGCAAAGTTCAGTTTGCCGCATCTGATTGAAGAGGGTTTGATGTTTCCTTTCGGGATAGGCCACATTGACACTCCCTTGGACAGTTCCTTTGGTGGGTATAATTATTTTGTCTTGCCCATATTAGCATATCCTTTTTGATGATGGTGTTTGCTACCTATATTGCAGCTGATGCTCTTCTTCCAGCCTTCATGTACAGAAATTCTGCTATGACTAAGTCTTTTATCAATAGCCTTGGGGAAGAATGGTTACATATTCACCGATCCGATCCTAATCCTTCTACTCTGGGATTGCTTTCAGAGGAAGAACGACGGGTAGAGGCTGTCTCACTTGCCGAAGAGGAGGAAGAAGAGCCTTTTGTTACCTTAGTTCGGAAGCCAAACCTTACTAAGACTTCCCCTTTTAGCGATTTCTTTGGTACTTTTGTGCAAGCTCCTCTTGTCCCCGCACCCATTTCTCTGGAGAGAGGTAAGGCCCCGACAGCTCCCACTCATCTTATCTCTAATCCTGCTCTTAGGATGATGAGGCCTGACCTGCTTATCCCTTCTTCTTCTACTATTTTAGCTTCCCCGATTTCTGCTCCTGAGAAGGATGATATTCCTCCTGCGTTTTCCGCTCCTTTGGCATTGGCCTTGCCCCCCTTAGCCTCTAGGTCTCGAGCTAAACGGACGCCTTGTCGGAGATCTTCCCCAAATATTAGTCCTTCAACTGTTGAATCCCCCTCCCCGGTCTTACCATCGATTCCATCTACTTCTTTTTCTGCTCCTCTTGTTTCTGCTTTTCTTCCTATTGCGTCTTCTTCTTCTTCTCTGCCTCCTGTGTCCTCCATTCCCCGACCTTTGTTCAACCAAGCTTTGGGTCTTCTTTCTCAATTGGGACGATCCTCTGAATCGTCTAGCTATGGCTCGTTACAATTACAGGGCTTATTAGCTGAATCTTGGTCACAAGGTCAAGAGCAGCTAAGAGGCCTCAGTCTTCCTCATCGAGCTGATCGTCACAGTCGCCAGGCAATAACGGTAAGCATTTCTGGTTACATGCTTTTAATTTTGTCTACTGATTCCTAATTACCTTACCTTTTTGTTTAGTTACTTGCCTCAAGTTTACAAATTGATCAGCTACTCGTAGCTAAAGATCAGGAGAACCAGAAGTTGAAAACTCAATTGGAAACATTGAGGGCCGCGTCTCCTTCTTCCACTGGTGACCTGACTCAATTGCAAGAGAAGGTGGCTTTACAGGATCAACAGCTAGGGATCCTAAAACAAGAGTTGGAAGAGTGCCAGCAACTATTAAAAGATAAAGAGCTGGCTAGAAAAACCTTAGAATTACAGGTGGACCGACTGCATTCCGGTCTTCGATTGGAGATCGCTTTAAAAGAGAAAGCTCTCTTAGATGCTTCTTAAAAAAGTCTCATTTTAGAGAAAGTAGAGAAGCTTCATAATGCCTGTCTTTCTGACCAAGCTCAGGACCTGGCTTCTCATAATTTCACTATTCTACAGGAACAAGAGCTGAGGAAAGCTCAAGATAACGAATTATCACTGCTCCAGAAGGAATTGGAATAGCTAAGATCGGAGAAGGATGTTTTAAAAGAACAAAACGCAAAACTACAAGCTGATTTCCAGAGTTATAAGGAGCAGGAAAAGAGTCGATGGGAAGAATGGCGGCAAGCTTACTTGCAGTCCCCAGCCTTTGCTCGGGAATTTGTTCGCAGGATAGTGGGGGCGCTAAATCATTCCATATCGGGGGTTATTCGACAGCTAAAAGAGGGTGGATATCTACCCAGAGAACCTCCCCTTTCTTTCATAAATCGCCGCAGGCTTAATGAAGAACTACCCTCAGATTTGAAAGGCCCTTTTCCAAATGCTTAAGGAAATTATTCATAAAAACTTGTAAAGTAAGAACTGACAGTGGAAAAACTGCATTTGATACTGAGTAATTAAGTACTTGCAAGGTGTAAGAAAACTTTAACACTTACTTGCTTCTCCTTTATGCTAGTTTAAGAATACCCCTTTCTGACATGCTTTTGATTGCTAAATATAAACTTTATTAGAAAAATCCCTTGTTCATCTTTCAGAGTTAAGCCTTGTCTTAATGGATTCTTCCTTAAGTAACATCCGGTATGCTTTGTATCTCTCCGAGGATGAATGATCATAGTTGAGACTGGATACGGAATTATATAAAATTATTGATCTTCAGGCTAAGTATAATATCCCAGCCAGATTTTGAATAAAGACTTTCATATATCTGGGCTCCCGTATAGCATCCCTTCTCAATTCCTGCTTAATTAGGCTTCGAAGCCCGGAGATTCCCTGATTAATTATACCTTGCGTTAGTTTGAAATCTCTGATTTCTTCTGTGAAATCTTGCCTGATGTATTTCATAGAATTTCCCAATCGGCTCTGGTTTATAGTCTCCGGTTTCTCCTATGAAGTTTCGTCAGGGTTACTTCATAGAGTGTTCCCGATCGACTTTTTCTCCGGAATAGTTTAGAGTCT
Organism: Zingiber officinale; assembly: GCF_018446385.1. NCBI lineage: Eukaryota > Viridiplantae > Streptophyta > Magnoliopsida > Zingiberales > Zingiberaceae > Zingiber > Zingiber officinale. Next base: position 96,043,447 of record NC_055990.1, read on the forward strand.
CCGGTTCTTCCTATGGAGGCCCGTCCGGGTTACTTCATAGAATTTCCCGATCGACTTTTTCTCTGGAATAG